>NC_090746.1:95253923-95421423 GCF_036898095.1 Palaemon carinicauda
AAAACTAGATCAACCTTTTGATGGTCAGAAACAGACTTACTCAGATACGAGTAAAGCTGCTCCTTTCTTTTACTAGTATATCATGAAAAATTCTGATTCATTCATTAGTTCCGGGTAACTAGGTATGACAAAGGCACTTGGAAAGCAAGTGTATCTTCAATACCATCTTTAGCAGAAGGAAATTTCTTGGCCCGATAGTAACATCTTGGAGATAACTCCTAAAGATGAATCAGGAATACAAAATACCTCCAAAACTCTTCTTACAGAATTGCCCCACGAGAACATTTGTTTAAAAGACCAGGTTTTATTTTCTTTGACTGCACTTCTCTTACATCTGTTCACTGGAAAAGGAACCAACTAAACCTCAGGAACCGGAAAATATACAATGAATCCTGACGAGGAACCTTATAATGAAAAGCATTAATAAAGTATTTATATATTATTAATTTCTCCTTTAAAAAATTCAAAATATACACGGGAGCCAGGCATATCTAGGGAAAAGCGAAGAAGAGCATTGTAATGATGAACAATAGGGAGAACAGGCGATGGAACCTTCTTTTATCAAACCAAATTTGTCCGATATGCTACTGGAAGTAGATCTAATACTAGAATTTTTACGTTTCACGTCGTTTTCCAGGTCTCTTCTTTGCCTATTTTCAACACACCCAGTTATATCTGTAGCTGTTGAGAGACGATGTTCCTCAAAGCTAATTTTCTATTTCATAGCTTTTGCCGCTGCAAGAGTAAGGTTAAAGATAGCGGTGTCTCCTTTCGGCTATTTGTAGGTATTAGAGGGATAGTAGTAGCAATGAAGATACTCCAGGAAAAACCTTGGGAGATTAGATCCTGTAACCAAAGCTCCGTTTCGGGAAACAATGTAGGCTAGCGAATTTTTGGTAGATTAATTGAAATAATATCGCTAACTTCCACATAAGACTTCAACTTAACAAAGCCTGTACTTACATTATAAAAGAGAACATGTAGCAAATACTAAAAGAAATCATAGTATGTTACGTACTACCAAATAGTGTTGCAAATACGTATTTTCAAGATGCAAGCATACTCGATTGCAAGCCTGTATATTCATAGGATTTTTTCACCTCAATTTGACTCCTAGAAAAAAATGATAATAAGAACCAAATAAATTGATCAACATGGACATATATAAATAATAATAAGTATATCAATAGGGTAGGTGAAATTAACCTATGCTTAACTCTTTTTATCTGCCTTGGGTCCTTGCATGAGGTCATATTTGCCTTATGAAGAGATTATAGCAAATAATAGGAATGCAAAAATTAGATACTTGAACATAAGTTAATTTCATCCAACGTAGAAATTATTATTTCACACTTATTATTTTTTTTTTCATTAGGAAATGGAGTTTTCTCATGTTATTTCAATTTAATTAGTTCCTCCACCTGAATGTAGAGGTCTTACAATCACAAATTTTTATACAGTATGAAAGTGTTAATAATAGATAATGAGATACATAAAGAATTCTATAGTAAATTACCTATCAATTTCTCTTTTACACTAATCTTAGTATTTTATTCTCTAAACGAATCTTTATTTCCAGTTCTGCAACTCTTCCCATAACATTTCGCTGCTTAGAAGAGAATAATAAAATCGATAAGAGGGTAACCAGGTTTGTCCTTCCCGTGGGAGCCACCATCAATATGGACGGAACTGCCCTTTATGAAGCTGTTGGCTCTATCTTCATTGCCCAAATGTATGGTATTCACTTGGGACCTGGACAGCTAGTTACGGTCAGGTTAGTTTGTGGATCGAGGTATCTACATTATTGTTATTTTAGAAGCTCACTAGCTCTGTAGTTCAGTTACACTAGTACAGGGAGTAAAGAAAATGATTTGCATATTATTTAATTTAAAAAACATTGTTGCATGGTTGATACAAAATATAGAACAAATGTTTACGTGTTCCTGCTATTCAAAGCCACTTCACGTAAATGGTACAGAAAATACGAGAAAATGTTGCACGTTCAATTTATAAAAAAAATCATTTTTTAATAATTTGATAAAATAATTGACAATATTTTTCACATATGAACTATGTAAAAAAAAAAAAAAAAATATGAATGGATTAGTTGGTAAATCCATGCATTCAGAACCCTCTTTTAATTAGCGTTAAATAACATCATATCACTCCTTATCTAAATTTTGGATCCAAATCTTAATTGTAAATTTAATTATAATGGGCCTGTGGAGGAACATATCAAGGGTGGAGGTGAGTTAATAAGTGGAAAGTAAAATATCTTTTAAGTTTTTAGAAGGCATATTCAAGAAACTAGGGGATAATAAAATGGTTCGCAAATATGTTAAAAGATAAAAGTTAAAAGTTAATTGTAGATAGCTTTTGATGGGTGGCTGCTTCTTCTGGTGCAGCTAAATGGGGGTCTCATGAACAATCGGTCATTATAGCTAGAAGCCTGCAATGTCTGCCTTCTGTTCCAGATTATACAATAATCGAAATACTTGTTCAGAGTAATAATAAAGGATCGGGTAAAATGAAATAATACCTTGATACTCGGTAAACTGTTCAGACATGGATAAAATAACATGAATAAAGAAGCTAACAAGGGCCACTCATACGTTAATGGAGAAACTCTATGAAACTCTTTATTACCTATATATCAAATCATAAGGATATAGTTTAAACACTCTTCTAATCAAGTCATAGGAAATTTATCTGAACAATCATCTAACGTAGCAAAATATCCTTCCCCAAAAATGATGCAAAAGTAGGGCACGTCTTAATACAGTGCAGTATACTTGTCCTTAATGGTATAGCCTAGCTAAATGCTATACTATTTAATATTTCTCAAACATCAAACCAAATTACACAAAATATATATTAAATTAATATTCCTAACTCGAATAATTTGACTAAAGACATTCAACTAGACACTAGAAGGCATTTTCGACAGGGCTTGTCATCAGATTTAAAAAAACGCCATCACACTAATTAAATTACTTTCGAATTACAGTGCAATGTTTATGATCGTGATTTCTAAATACTTAGTCATTTGAACTTGTCAATGAAATATGCCTATTTTTTCCTAACTTTGTAATGTTCTTGAATTGCCAATAAATAAATAAAACATAATTAGGATACACATTTCTTCAAGTTAAAAAAAAATTCTTGAGTTATTTTACGAGTTAAGTTGTGTCGCAGTCTAGTTTTGTTTGATTATCTTCAGATTATCAATTGAATGAATGCGTAATTTGAGGTCGTTTTCTTCCAGTTTGACTTCAACTCTGGCCAGTATTGGGGCAGCGAGCATACCAAGTGCTGGACTTGTTACGATGTTACTTGTACTTACGGCTCTTGGACTTCCCACTGAAAATGCATCGCTTATTTTTGCTGTTGATTGGATCTTGTAAGTATAAAAAATAAATGTTTGTTGATTGAAACTTTAATATTTTCATGAAATGCTCCCGTGAATAAACAAGATATTCTACTTAACCTTATGCAGAATGATACCGTGAAACACGTGCTTAATGAATGAAAACCTTAGAATATTTATATTTCCTTCACTGAATATCAACATCATGTTAAAAATCAATCAATTCAAATACATTTGCTTGAGCTTGCTCACAGGAAGAAGTGAATGAAACTATAAACTAAAGAAAAGGGGATATACAGTATATACGACAACAAAATTATATATATATATATATATATATATATATATATATATATATATATATACAGTATATATATATATATATATATATATATATATATATATATATATATATATATATATACTGTATATATATATATACATATATATATATATATATACTGTATATATATATATATATATATATATATATATATACTGTATATATATATATATATATATATATATATATATATATATATATATATATATATATGTATATACAGTACATATATATACTTTATATATATATATATATATATATATATATATATATATATATATATATATCTATACATATACTGTATATGTATATATATTTGTATGTGTGTATTTATATATATATATATATATATATATATATATATATATATATATATATATATATATATATATATATATATATATATATATATATATATATCCATGTCTGACGGATGAGCAACCTGATGGAGTAACGAGAATTCTGGGTATGAAAGAAATGCCCCCCTAAATCTCGATGAAGTCACTGGCAGCAGTGTGGATGATCTTACTGGAATTAGTATGGATCGGAAGGGGGTCACGTGCCTTAGTTAGATAGGCACTGCGTATCATAAGGAACTGGCTATCCTTTGATGAATATAGCCAATGAATCCTCTGTGGATTTATCAGTCTATGGAAAGAGAAAATAAGAGAATGGCCCCCAGTCCCGGGCGTAGCAGGATAAGAAGAATCTCCCGGCTTATAAATACTAAAAATAAAATTGAAAATTGGTAATTGGAATGTTAGAACCATGAATCAGATTGGTAAATTACAACAAGTGGAGAATGAATTTATGAAAAAATAGTTTGGGTATCTTTTCCCTGAGTGAAACAAGTTTTAAGGGGGTTGACAAGGACATCTTAGACCAAGGTAGTATATATATTTATCTACTCAGGAAGAACAGATAAAGTTGGAAGAGAAGGGGTAGGAATGAAGATGACTCTAAGAGCACAAAAGGCATTGAGTGGAGAGCTGTAAATAGTAGATTGATACTGGCAAAGTTCACATCAAAACAGTGCAATAGGAGTATTATACTTTGCCATGCACCAACAAATTATTCTCCAGAAAAAAGGAAATATGACTAAAAAGGCAAAATTTGCCAAGCAAATAAAGCATATTTCACTCCATATCCCTCCCCATGCAAACATGGTCTGGCCCATACTAATCTTTTCCAGAAATGGATCCCTGATACATTTACAAGAAATCATTCTGAAGTGGTGTGTGCAAAAATATGTGAATAAGGTCCTGTGGGCATTTATTGTAGGCATTTCCATACCAAATTTCAGGTCATTTGGTTTAAATACCAGGACATAGGAACAAAAATGTTTATTTTTTTTTTGTAAAGAAAATAGCCTAAAATTACTAAAATTAATAATTTTGAAGTGATGTATACGAAAAAAGTGACTTACATCCTGTGGACATATATCTAAGGTACCCTCATACGAAATTTCAGGTCATTTGTTGTGAATATATGGCGAATATGAGGGCACAGGAACAGAAATGTATATTATTTGGTCTAAAGATAAACAAAAATTACAAAATTAACCATTTTGAACAAACTTATACCGAAAATGTTGATGACTTCCTATTAGTATTTATCAAAGGCAACTCCTTACCAAATCTCAGGTCATTCGGTTATAATACCAGGGCACAGGAGACCAAAATATGAATTTTTGTCAGAAAATGGCCAAAAATCAACAAAATCATATTAAACGTATTTATCATTGTTTTAATGCACCTGGATATTTGCTCACTCGATCTTAGTGCCAAATTTTAGGTCACATGACCCAGAAATGACTGAGATGAATCGATGTGAACATTTGACAACATGAGAAAAAGAGACCTTAGGAAAAGCAATATATTTCCCTCCCATGACGTGAAGTATAAATATTATGAAGAAATTCAGTCTAATAGATGAGATCCCAGAGATATTTATTTATACTTTATTGACTTAATATTACCAAATAAACTTACAAAGGTAAAGATACATCATAAATTGTATACAATAATCTTGCACAAGACAGATTTACTTTAGAGAAAATATTATGTCTACAAAAATATATAAACAAACAAATTCCGATTAATAGCATGGTAATACCACTCCAAATCTGTTTATCATCATTAGTTCTTGTAGAAATCCAGGATTTCAAATACATAATTACAAAGATCTATTGAGTTTCCTTCATTCAACAAGTTTACAATGTCCGAGTAATCAAGGTTACGATATTTCGCACGAAAATTGTGCCTGAATTCGAGGACCTCCCTTATAGACACAGAGTCTGTGCTTTACACGGTAATACACTGACCCTAGAGTAGGGGAGACAAAATTTCTTTAGTATTTATGTCATATTGGATTCCCTGTCGTAACCTTTTGAGTCAAGCTAAAGAAAAAATTATTCCCCAGTTCGAAAACCCACTTGTCTGTCATAAGGCTTCATCATGAAAAAGATATGCCATGTTGAAAGCGAGTGACTTCGTCAAGACATTCTCTCTTTTAAGGTGGTTTAAAGGTTACTGTTAATGTAATTTGATAAAATTTTAGGGATGTTTTTAAGCTGCTACTTTTAGAAATTCCAAAATTAGTTACATGGTGTTGGGGATTATATAAATAAGACTTAGGGGACAAGGTAATATTTAGGTAAAAAATTTTTTTAGTTTCGTTTCTAAAAATCTAATTTGAGACTGTTGTTTAACAAAATAATAGACTACAAATGAACGCAGAATGTTAACTTAAAAGATTATTTGAAAGCTATAAATGACCTACCTCTTTCCTTCCTATCGACCCACCTCCATAGGTGTGGGGAAATCAGCAATAAGAACATCATGGAAAGTTCATAAAAATAACTGGTTTCTAATAGTAAAATTTGCTATTACTACACCCACCTGCTGATCATACACATGCACATTCTCCTCCCCACTGACATGTGTCTAGAGGATATGGAATAGTTTTGACTCGGAGACTGAAGACAAAGGCAGGATATAAGGGTTTGGCCAAGCCTAATTGGTTTATTGCCATTAACAGTAAGATTGTCTCATTAATTTACTAAAGGCCTTAGTGTATTGGAAGGAAAGAAACAGGATCGATATGACTGAACTGAGATTCCAGGGAGAAACAATATGAACATCAGGTGGGTATAGAAATATATATTTTATTTTACTAGAGTTTCAATTTAGTCCTTTATCTTTTAGTAGATACTTTTAAACTAATGTACACTTGGTATCTCCTTGTACATTAGTTTATTGCATTATCAACTGTTTGAGGTTTTGTGCTTGAAATATCAACACCGAATATGTAACATTACAACAAAATTATGATGTTGGTGTTTTGTGGTTGATTCTACAATCGTATTTAGTTTAGATACAAAAGAATAGGTTCATCCAATCCTCTCAAGGTCTTAAATAAACAAATATGTATTTCCAGGGATCGTGTTCGCACATCTATCAATGTCTTAGGCGATGCCTTTGGAGCAGGTATTGTGGCTCACTTGTGCCGTGAGGAACTTGAACGCATGGGACCTGCACAACCTTCAATCGAGATGCTGGATCGAGTCGAGTCCGGAATGATCCCCACCCACAGTCCGAGCGCACCTTCACCACAGCCTATGTTGGCATCACCCATTCAAGGACCTCCAAAAGACTTACTACCTGGTTCTGATAAAGGCAATGGACAGCTTCCTTTGGGAGAACATCAGCAAAGAAGCCCCAATTCTGAAACTCAAATTTGAAGTAGAATATGAGTTGACGTCTCTCTTATTCAGTTTATCATGTATTTATGAGAACTGTTTATTCCAGTTAAAGAGATATATCTATGAATGTTATGTTAAATGTTGTCATAGAAAATATCTAGAAGTAGATGTGTAGCCTATCCTCTATGAGTGTGGTGGGAAAAGTTTTTCCTTGTGAGCTTGTAAGATTACACAAGGCCTTACCCATTGGAATGTTTTGACGAGGTTATTTAGTTATTGTCAAAAGGATTGCTAGTACGTTTCAGAAAAGCAAATGCTGTGTGTTTTTACAGAACCTGGTCTGTAAGATTTCTGTCCTCCAAGTAATAAAGAAAAATAACCTATTCATGGAACACAAGTTAAGAATCATTAAAAGACATATACATTTATTTTTCTAGGATAATATTGTTTGGGGATGGTTAGGTTCTCATTCATTATCAATAATAGAAAATAATTTTGCTACCAAATCTAGGTACAGTATATGAAATTTTAATATATTCTCAGCCTATTTCATGTTCTAAGTTGAAAAACTATTATATTTTACTTTGAAAATAGAAGTGTATAGCAAGCAGCCTTACCAACCTTCTAGTTTAGAGAGAATTTGTGGAATGGAGTTATGTAATATAATTCAGTTTCTGAAATATGAGATACACCTCTGAAAAGGAAGGGTTATCCTTAGCTGACTAGCATAGAGCCAGATTTGTTGAAAATATTCAGTGGTTCCCCCCAGTCAGGATATGTAAATGGAATGAATTCTATATCAAACTAAGTTACTTAGAGTCCATGTCCATGAAAACACTACTTATGATAAATATACAGACAAAAGGTAATGTAACTCAGCTGTTTTAATTGACTGAATGTTAGTTATCTAGCGGCACAACTAATTGAAAAAGATAAAATATAAAAGATATCAGAATATATCTTCAAAACAACTTGACTACATCGGAATTTAGTTACGTTACCATTAACAATGACGTGAAAAATGAGGCAGAAAAAAATCAACAGAAGGTTTCCTTTAAATAAGTATATATGAAGGATGGAAATACCATGAAAGATGTTGCATATTATCTGAAATGAAGTCAATATTCAGCAAAGTGAAAATAACAAACAAGTTGATCATAAAATCCTGTGAAAATAGCAAACAAGTTGATCATGAAGTCTTGATAACCTAAGGAATCAACATTTGATGTATATATTTAGATTATCTATGGACTTATCAAATAATAGAGTTCAACTCGGGAGTTGGTATACATTTCATCTAACCCACCATGTAATATCTTCCCCTTGATTGTTATATTAGATGATCCAAATAAAATATTGTACATGTTTCTGCACAACTTTTTTTTTCCTAAAAGCAGCGATGAAATATTGCTCGTAGACCATTTCATTTGAATATTTTAGGTACCGTAGGAAGTTGAAATTATTCAGAAGGATATAGATAGACTGGAAGAAGTAAAAGCTAGGGCTACCAAACTAGTTCCAACACTAAGGCAGTTTGGATATAGACGGAGGATGGAACGTTTGAATCTATTTGATCTACTAACTCGACGACTAAGGGGACAGTTAACAGAGGCAATTAAAATTATCAAATGAATAACAATTGTAGATTACAACAATCTATTCACGCTTAGAAGAAGTCAGTCCAGAGGTAACAGATGTAATTGAATTAAAAAGATACATCACTATTCAATGTGGCAATTTCTTTACAGGCAAAATAGCAAATACATGGAACAGAATTCCATCGGATGTAGTAAACAGTAATACGGTAAACGAGTTCAAGAACAAGTTAGACAAGATCACAAGAACTCTGTAAATGCTTAAAGTGAATTGCTCTACCTAAGAGCAAATGGAGTCTCTGCGGATGGACTAAAAAGTCTTTGAGACATCCGAAATCCTTGTAACTCCTTGTAAGTCTCTCTAAGCCATTCCACTATCCACCACCTCTCACAACCTTTCTTTTATTCTCCTCTCTCTTTTGTAACCAATTCTTTCAGTCTCCATTTCTCCCCTTGTTTTTTATTCTCTGTTTCTTTCTCTTTCTCTCTAACTCAATCTTTTATTCTCTCACTCTCCTTCTAATCCGTTCTATTCCATTATATGTAATCTATTGCTTCATTTCCTCTCTCTTGTTAATTTTTTATTCTCTCTCTCTCTCTCTCTCTCTCTCTCTCTCTCTCTAGTCCAGTCTTTCATTCTCTTTCTAATCCCTTCCCCCTCTCTTTGTCTTTTTCTCTCACTTTCTCTCTCATTAAATCTTTTATTCTCGCAGTCTCCTTCCAATCCAAATCCATTCTTTCAATTCCTGTCACCCTCTATTTAGGCTATATTCAATTTATTCTTTTATTTTATGTAATATATTGTTTCTTTCCAACTATCTTGTTCATTGTTTCATTCCCTCCTCTCTCTCTCTCTCTCTCTCTCTCTCTCTCTCTCTCTCTCTCTAGTCCAGTCTTTCATTTTCATTGTAATCCATTCTTTCATTCGCCCTCTCTCTCATTATGTTCGTTAATAGCCTCTTCTCTCTAATCCATTCCTTGAATTTCTTCCTTTCTCTAATATATTTTTTCACTCTCTAATCCATTCTCTCTCTCTCTCTCTCTCTCTCTCTCTCTCTCTCTCTCTCTCTCTCTCTCTCTCTCTCTCTCTCTCTCTGCCAAAAAATATACCAGGAAAACTAAGGAAGGCGCACAGGACATTAATCCACTACGCACCAGTATCGATAATGCAGCGACTATTTAATGCGCTGCCAGCTCATCTAAGAAACATATCAGGAGTGAGCGTAGATGTGTTTAAGAATAAGCTCGATAAATACCTAAGATGCATCCCAGACCATCCAAGACTGGAAGATGCAAAATACACCGGAAGATGCATTAGCAACTCTCTGGTGGATATACAAGGTGCCTCACACTGAGGGACTTGGGGGAACCCAAACATAAAATAAGGCAATAAGGTAAGGCTCTCTCTGATAGTCACAAGTAATCAATCTTATAAATGTAGTTCGCCACACTACTGTGGAAAACACAAACATTAAACTGCTCAAAATAATCTCATGCTCTTACTACAGATAATGCTAGTTACAGCAAGTCAGCTTACTGCATATTAATCCTTAACTTTATTTACGACAGGAACGTGCAAAGCAAATCTCTATCAATATATAAAACTAATACTGCTTTCAAATATGTATATTTAGTTTGCCAGTAACGTTGTTTGAAGCTTCATTTATAACACCTTAGGTTGTTATTACGAAACGAATTATTATAATTTTTAGTATTCAAATTAATTATAGAAGGGATGTATTTGGTTTTGTCTACTATCGAAACTGGGGATTTTACTAGAATGTTTTTTTTTTTTTTTTTTTTTTAAGAAAATTATGACTTATTGAGTATTGTGTAATTTTAATCCAGTGAATTAGTCTTATAAGGTTTGTATGAATTAATTTTGTGTAAATTCAAAATTATTTGTGTAGTAAGTGTTTTCATTTGCAAAAACTAGCGATAAATTAATGTTTTTTATTTTATGTAAATTATTACTGTGGTTTTAATTTTGTACTTAGGTTTTGTTCATTTATGTAAATTGAAGATAGAGTGGGCTGTCTAGCAAGACTAACAGCTCCTTTTGACGCCTTTTTATTTCAATAATTTGTCTGAATTTGAATTTGAATTAGTTAATATACTTGAATAGGATTATTTTTACCTTCGCCAACTTCGTTGCGATTGTTATATTTTGATAGGCGTGTATTTATTTATTTGTATGTCTGGCTGTGTGTTTATGAATCACATAACTCAAAGACCATTCGCCGAATCTCATGAAATTTCATGGGATGATTGGCCATGATCCAGGGACAATTTGATTAAACTTTGCCAGTGATTGGGTCAAAGGTCAAGGTCAAGGCAACGAAAAGGTAAAACATTTTTTATTTTTGCTATATCGTGATCAATTTTTATCCAATTTGCATGAAACTAACGCCAAAATGTGCATAATGCAATTGCCTATCTTGTGATATACAAAATAATATAGTGACGTCATTACCCCTGATAGCAGTTTGGGTTCAAAGGTCAACGGGGTCAATGCATTTGCAAAAAAAGTGCAGGTTTCGTCATTACGCAGCTATTGTTATCAAATCTGTAAGCATAGCCATGGCGTTGGTGAAGGTATGCGCCCTATGGAGTGCCTGTTCTAATTGAATTCTGTCTGTGTTAATGTTTTCGTCAGTAGGAAAGGATACAAGTGAATAAAAGGCTCAGGAAAATAAAAACAAATATATTCCTTTGATATTTATTTTAACTTCAATTAAGTAACTTCCTCTTGATAATAACAACAAGTCTGTCTTTTGTGTTTTCTTTTTACACAAGTCTTTAGAGAGAGAGAGAGAGAGAGAGAGAGAGAGAGAGAGAGAGAGAGAGAGAGAGAGAGAGAGAGAGAACTTCACGTGATTGTGCACCTGAAAATTTTCTTCATATTACTATTATTATTATTATTATTATCATTATTATTATTATTAATATTATTATTATTATTATTATTATTATTATTATTATTATTATTATTATTATTATTATTATTATTATTACTAAAAGGCTGACTGCAAAGTTCAAACATAATTTGAGAACCAGAATTCTTGTGTGGGAGATGAAACAGAAATAAATTTGTAATTAGAAATAACATAATATGAACATGATTAAAGGCGCGAAGGAATCTAAAATAATTGTTATTTCCAGATCGATAATTATAACAGAGTATTATTAAGGAATAATTGGATCACTCTGAAATGAAAATTAAAAAATTAACTGGAATTTTGTTCATGGTACCCAATGCACTATTTAGATCAACAAACACTATTTCATATTAAATTTGGAAGTAAGAACGGTACAATAGGAATGTCTTTTTTTATTGATTAACATTTGCTTTAAGATTACGAATTGTTCCTTATTAAATATTGAGTATGTTTTTTTTTTCACTGATTTGTTATGGTTAATTATGTAACCAACAGATGTCACTGGTTTTCTAAGTGGTGACGTAACGTCTCTTGAAAGCAACAGTTTTCTTAAAGATTCCTTGTTAGTTTCTTGACCAATCAGGAGTCGCTTTCTCATTCTTTGTCTCGAAATAACGAAAAGAACCCTTCTGATTGGTTGAAACTTGGAAGAAAGCCGGCAAGATGAAACTGTAAACGGTGAGAAATCAGGAAGCAACGTCAGTGCGTGTTGAGGCCGAGACATATTCAAACCTTCTTTTAGCTGCTCAAGTCATTTGCATGTCGTGCGTGAAACTTTGCTTTTGGATTTGTGGTTCCAGAAATCGTCGCCATTTTATGGGCTTGTGTTATGAAGGTAAGCTTGTATTTTACAAATCATGTGTTCAGGATTTGTGAGAGCTAGATAATTTTGGTAAATTTGTTCCAGAAATCGTCGCCATTTTATAGGCTTGTGGTATGAAGGTAAGCTTGTATTTTACAAATCAGGTGTTCAGGATTTGTGAGAGCTAGAAATTTTGGTAAATTTGTTTTGGAATGATTCTTTTAAAATTACTTGCAGATTTGTATAGGGGTCTTTTGGTGTTATCTATCTCTGGAAGACATAGCCAGGATTCTTAATTGCTGGAAGTTGCCGGTTAACGAACGTGTTAGTTTCAATTTCTATATACCAAAGGCGAGATATACAATTTAGTTCACCGTATTTTTTTTTTCAAATTAAAGAAATTCTTAAACTTTTTTACCCGCTTGGCGTCTTGAATCTGCCAAATACATAATGGCTAAACCCTTGGTTAGGTTATGAACGTAGATCTTTTATGTAGTATAAGTATAATGCTTGGGGTAATCATTAGAAATTGCTATTTTAAGTTTTTGGTTTAGAGTATTTACGCATAAAAAGCAGTAAAACTTTAATATAATTCTTGTTTCATATTTACTGTTCTTTGTTCTGAAGTTAGTATATCCTGCGAACCTTTTATTCTGTATCATTTGGTGCATTTCTCAACTTGTGCAATTTTGTCTCCATTGATAGGATTTTCAAAAGTGTAATTTATCGGATCGGTTTTCAAACTTCCAAATAAGCCATACGTATTTTCTTTTGTAGTAATTTAGTGTCTTGAATTTTTAGTGTAAATTCTGTTAAGGTGTTTTTTGGGCTATTGTGAATTTATAGTAAATCTTGTCTTTATAACAAACTTCGAAATCTGATTAAGCAACGATTAAAATGATTTAGTCAAATTTTAATAGTTTTTAGTAATTTAGTTTTAAAATTTTGGATGACCGGTAAATCTATCGAGTGCTAAGACTTAGGAGTCAGTGACATATTGTAGATAGGTCAAGTTTTGACTTGGTTGACGTTTTATTATTTGACAGGTGTGGTTGATTCTCAATTTTTCCCTGATTTTTAAACTTAAGTTTAGTTTCCTGTCTGATTTTATTTAATTATTTTTGGTGGTTAAAACTGGATATGTAAAGGAGTTAAGTCTTTGTATTCTAAGTGGTGAGGTGCTAGTGTTAATCTGTTATTTTTGGATCTCATTGAAATTAAACTTTATTCATTTTTTTTCTTTGTAATGGAGCTAATTTTGTATTTCATTGTTACTCAACTTGGTTCAGGGTTTTATTGGTTCAGGGTTTTATTAACTTTTTTTAACAAGTAAACTAAATATCATATCACATTCAAGTGTAGCTCAATGTTAATTTTGTGTGCTAGTTCTGTAATGTTAATAAAATTGCTGATTCAAGATGGTACAAATCTAATCTGCATTTTTTTTTTCAGGCTGTAATGAAGTTTTACTTATGGGTGTGAATAAATCACAACCCGTTTTAACACACGTCTCCAATTAGTTCAGATTTTTAAATTATGAAGCACAGAAGAACGTAGGGTCATGCATCCTACGTTCTTGTGTTACGTAGTTTACAAAAGCTAAGAGAACTTGTTGGAAGATCTGTTAACTAGTTGCGATTTATTCACACCCTGAAAAATATAGGTGAAAACTTTGCTCATGGACTGAATTCAGTTTACGCAACGTGGAGCAGAGAGAGAGAGAAAGAGAACGCAACAGGGAGCAGAGAGAGAGAAAGAGAACGCAACAGGGAGCAGAGAGAGAGAAAGAGAACGCAACAGGGAGCAGAGAGAGAGAAAGAGAACGCAACAGGGAGCAGAGAAAGAGAACGCAACAGGGAGCAGAGAGAGAGAGAGAGAGAACGCAACAGGGAGCAGAGAGAGAGAAAGAGAACGCAACAGGGAGCAGAGAGAGAGAGAGAGAGAACGCAACAGGGAGCAGAGAGAGAGAGAGAGAGAGAACGCAACAGGGAGCAGAGAGAGAGAGAGAGAACGCAACAGGGAGAAGAGAGAGAACGCAACAGGGAGAAGAGAGAGAACGCAACAGGGAGAAGAGAGAGAACGCAACAGGGAGCAGAGAGAGAACGCAACAGGGAGCAGAGAGAGAACGCAACAGGGAGCAAAAAAGAGAGAACGCAACAGGGAGCAAAAAAGAGAGAACGCAACAGGGAGCAAAAAAGAGAGAACGCAACAGGGAGCAAAAAAGAGAGAACGCAACAGGGAGCAAAAAAGAGAGAACGCAACAGGGAGCAAAAAAGAGAGAACGCAACAGGGAGCAAAAAAGAGAGAACGCAACAGGGAGCAAAAAAGAGAGAACGCAACAGGGAGCAAAAAAGAGAGAACGCAACAGGGAGCAAAAAAGAGAGAACGCAACAGGGAGCAAAAAAGAGAGAACGCAAGAGGGAGCAAAAAAGAGAGAACGCAAGAGGGAGCAGAGAACGCAAGAGGGAGCAGAGAGAAAAAGGGAACGCAACAAGGAGCAAAATAGAGAACAACAGGTAGAAGAGGGAAGAGAACAAATAAATGTAATAGGTGAAAACTAAAACATGCAATGTTACTTTCAATCATTTTTATTCATTGTTTACATTAAATCAATCTTGAATGGTTTTTATTCTTTTCGTTCTTGCTCTATGTTTCTTCGATGTTGTGATTTTTGTTTCTTGATGAACATCATCTTTCCTGCTCTTTTTCCTTTAATGTCAGTTTTGGTTCCTTATCTTACTTTTTTTCCTTTAATGTCAGTTTTGGTTCCTTATCTTACTTGCTCTCTTCAACTTTCATTTCCTTTTCGCACAAAACTGTTGAATCTGAAACAAAATTTTAACTTTAATAAGTTTCAGCTAAATAAATCAAAGTAAGCGGTATGCGTTTAGTTTAATTTCCCTTGATTAAATTGAGTGAGTTTTTACCAACAATCTGACTGCGCTCTTTTCTCAAATTATTCCATTATATATACTTCATTGAAATATCCTTACAATCTATCATAAAGAGTAGCAGGCTATTCATGAATGTGACGTTCTAGAACATTTCATATTGCAAACTTAGTTATAACAAAAGATTAAAAAGTCTTTACTTTCCATACGGCTCCCCACCGCTTAAAACTGAATGTTATAAGTTTCCTTTATATGCAACATTGTTTATTTTGAATTGAAGAATAAAAGTTAAAAATCTTCATAATCTTATTAGCACATTGCTTTTACAGCAACCGAAGACATGTTTTATTTACTTACTAATGCTATTATTTCTCAATTTCACCGGTGAAATGGCAGCAAATAACTCCATATTCCCCTAGTATCAAATTGTCTTCCTTCATTGATGAAAAGATCTTCACAGATTCCTCATGTGCAAAATATTGAGCTCATTTCCGTATAAACTCCTCTGCTATTAGGTATCCTTAAATCTGGCAAAGAGACAGTATTTAGTTGAGATACAAATATAAAGCAAGAGATACAAATATAAAGCAAGAGATACAAATAAAGAAAAATCTAACGTAACCTTTTAAATAGAATTCTTATAAATTACGATTAATTTGCTATAAGTACAAAATTTACAAAGAATTTTCATACACAAGATATTTTAATTGCCAATACCAGCCTGTCTAAATATCTTTAACCAAAGATCATCCTATTAAAACACTTTAAAAATAAACTCCAAGTAACTAATAAATACCAACTGCTTTCTTATGAAGCTGAAATGTTCACCTCATAAGAGAGAACAATAAGGTAGATTGAAATAGGATTTTTAATAGCCCTACACTTGGTTTCTCGTTGATAAGCTCCTTAATGGATAGTTTCCATATAAAAGCCTCGAAAAGCAAAATTATCATCATTAACAATTTTAGAAACTTTATACAAGCCAATAGCTAGAATCATTAACATTTAAAGAGTTTTACTGATTTTATTAAATAGCATTTTCATTTAAGTTTCCCCTAAAGCAACCACAAAGTCAAACTTAATCAATTTTCACTAGTTATCTATATATAAGAAATTCTTGAAAAACTCTAAATAACCTCACATGTTAAGACTAAAATTATCCCGAAGGCATAAGATATGTCAAGTATATACTTATTGAAATGGGAAACTAATGGCTTAGTTAAACACTTCCGAGTTACAAATACCAAGATGAAAGAGTAAAAAGACACTCCCAAAATCGCTGGAACTTGAAACGAATTTATAGAGATCAACAAATTTAGAATAGATCAACAAATTTAGAATAGATCAACAAATTTAGAATAGATCAACAAATTTAGAATAGATCAACAAATTTAGAAAAAGGACAAGAATTTCAAGAACTACACAAATCAAGTCTCCTTTGTAGAGAATACCGAAAAAAAAACAATATTTTAGCCTATTGATATGTCAAACTGCAGGAAAATTATTCTAGTCAATCCCTACTAATTTAACAAAATATTACTACAGTGATTTATATCACTTAGATATATTCAATAAGATATGTTCAACAATATCCAAATGTTAAAATTTTGTACGCGAAAATTTGTTTACAATAGACTACCAAAGACAAATGCTAAATATACTTTTTATTAATATGAAAAATACTGGGAATATGAACTTTATGCTTGTGAAAAACCATCTAAATCAATAGTATAAGTCGAGACCTGCCACAAGAAACTTTTAAGTACAAAATCCATAGTTCTCAGTAAACCAAGTGTTGAAATATATATTCTATAGTAGTGTCTAGAAATCCAGGAGCGAAAGGTCACCAAAACTGCTGGAATATTACACTCAAGAGAATTACAAATCGGCAGAGTTGTGTTGGAACGTTAACCAAAATTTCACTAAACTTGACCCGCAGCTGAAAGAAAGTAACCAAAAAACCACAACCGGAATAAACCTAGAGTATGCGAAAAAAAAAAAAAAATTCAGAACGCAAAATCAGAAGCTCGAGGAAAATGCAGTGCGAAAATGATAAAAAGACTACAAGGCAACGCAGAAGGCAGAAGAAATAATCATAGCAAATGAGACTAGAATAAAACTCATTGCTTCAAGAAAACTGTACAAAAATTCATTAGGGAACTCGATGTGCTATAAAGAAGAGATCAAACTGTATGGAAAAATAGGATATTGGAAAATTTATTGAAAAATTCAAATGATGATAGAGGGCTATTTAATACATTCCATTATTAAACACTTTCGGGAACTTTTAATGTGAACTAAAAGTAATTTTACTACAATAGTTGTTTATTAATGAAACTTTACATTATTTTGTAGTATTTTCATTATAATTTTCCTAATTTCATTCTTGACTTCTCTCTAAACCTGTTGCTTTACTGTGACGTTTAAACGTTCAGCCTGTTTATAATTCTTTTCCTAGTTTCAAATACACCTGGAAGAAATCAAACCAAAGTTTACACAAACCTTATTAATAGTCCTATCTATACCAAAAGTAGCCTTACTCTACCTTCAAGTATCAAACAATACTCGTTAAACTATATTAAATTTTATATTTCACTTTGGATTAGGTTAAAGTTATATAAAAAAATTCATAAAATTAGTTACGAAAAGTATATTAACTAATCTCTGAAGGAGGAGATATTACTAATTCCTCTTACCTTTCAAAATAGATATATTCTAATAATCCTTCTACCCATTGAAAACCCGTAGTTTCAACCATTTATTTTGCAAGAAGCTGAACATCTGAACAATCTGAAATAAGTAAGTTTTTATCATACAAAATCTTACAATATTTATACATTCACAATCTTACAAGTTAAACATATCGACAATTTTAGGCACATCATGAAGGCTCTTTCATAAATCTTATCTTTCGCGGGAGAGGCATTCGTTATCTGATAAATCAGTGAATCTAATATCTTAAACAGCGAAAAATTGATTTAAACCACCAAAGTGACTTATCAGATCCATAGCATACAACAACAGTAAATGCAGCCACTTCTAGTCCACTGCAATATAAAGGCCTCAGGCATTTTCTTATTTATGCACGGAGTTTGGCCAGTTTTAAATCACCACGCTGGCCAGTGTGAATTGGTGGTGATTGAGACTTAGGCCGAGTATTCACAGCAAACCAACCTTTAGTAAATGTTTCAACAAGTCGCTGGTCTTCATTTGCTTTTGTGGGTCAATACCCAAGTAGGTTTTTTTTTTTAATATAAATTTACTGTACTTCAGCTGAATGAAAGGTTCCTTTTCAAAATTCTCTCTAGTACGTATACATCGAGTTCTTGGTTCTAGCTTCAGCACCTCAATGTGGTCATGGAAATCTGGAAAGGATAATTCATTAGTGTACGCAAATGTTTTGGCCACTAGAAGACTTCATTTGAAGACATTACCATCGAGAATATGCTACTAATTTTCAAGTTTAAAATATTTTTTTTTAAAGAGAAATAACGACATTATCAAAATGCAAAATTTCTATTACAACTTGTGCCGAGTATATAAATTTTTTTTTTAAATCTGTTTGCTTACCCATTTAAAACAATGCTTAAACACCTGTCAAAAACAACCTCCTTGTGTATGAGTTGCCAAAATAATTGACAAAATTGAAAGCATTTAAATGGTCCAAATGTTATATTTATAAACTTAAAACTAACACCAATGTCACCATTAATTTCTATTTCATAAAAAAATTCAACATCCTAAACAATTCTATTGTTAGTATAAAAAGTTAACCATTTACTAATTCCAGTAACTATTATCTGCATCTAACTAGATATCACGTAAAGCAATCAAAGTCAACTGCAATCAAAATTCGCCAGGAAGGACAATACCTCTGAAAGATAAGTCCTAAGAAATTTTGGTAAACATCGTGCATTTATTAAGACAAAAATCAACAAAGCCAAAGATATCTTATAAAAAACCAAACCACTTGAAAAATAAATTTAATGCGTACTTAAAACACTTATAGAGTTACTGAAGCAGGGAATATTTAGTTGAATGCGAGCCAAAATAGAATAGATGTAGTGTATCAAAATTATAACCTTTTATGGCAGTTTTAAAGAAATTAAAATTACACAAAGTTCATTTTGTTGAGAAATAAAAGAAATACCTTAAATTTTCAAACTCAAAGGGGTAAATATAAGATATTCTAATTTCTAGCCAAATGTGTGAACCATATATTTTTCCTACTCGCTGGTTTTTCTTTTATGCATTTCTGAAAATGATTGTGGCAACCCACTCGTTTACGAAATCTGGACCCCCGTACATGAAGGCAATTATGGGGTATTCCAGTGTGAAACAGGGGTTTTTGGATGGGGAAATAACCAAAACGAGTGATTTGCAGAAATAATAATGATCAGAAATGCAAAATGAACATAAGATAACCAATTATAAGAGTATATGGTTCATGTAAGAGGGTGGAATCTAAGTATAATTATCAACTTCCCTCCTAATAATTAGGTTTTTGCTCCGCAGTGGCTCGCCAAGCTCGCAAAAATAACGTTACATCACTGCTCTTCTGTTCTGGCAGGGATTATATAATGTGCTGCGCATGCAAGCCCCGTGGGCCATTTTTTTTCTGGGGTATTTTCTTTCATATGAGCAACAATAGCTATATACTGAGCAGAGAGCATTTTCACCACAACTAATCACCGAAATATGAAGTTACACTAAATTTCGAAATAAATTGTACTTCACTCCTGAGACTTCTCAATGTGATTGTAATGATGCTGGAACTGAAGGGGTTGAAAAATGGTTGTGGAACATCAGGGAACTTTTACATAAATATTTGGAAGCTCGTAATAGGTTAAAAAGCCAGGTAATGATTAAATCATACAAACAAACAACAGCTGGCAAATCTAATACAAACAACGCAAGCGCAGTAACTTCTAATCAGTCTCCCTGAAGTAAACTACGATCTTTTGAGTGAGAAAACTACATTTTAATCATCCAATATGTAACTTACTATGACCCACCCCCATAAAACTGAGGAAAATCTTACACTAACCAGCACTATTCCATTTCTTATAGCAAATTCCAGATGTGATAGTGATTGCAAGTATCATTAACCCTCAGAAGATGCAAAATACATGCCCTTAAAATTAAAAAAGGCAAGAAAATAATTCTTATAAATTAAAACTTATAAAAAAGCAAAATTACTAAGATTGCTTACAAAAACCTAGGAAAGTAAGTAGCCTAAGTCACCAAACCTTCACAAGTGTGTAACCATTCACTAAACACTCAAGTGTATAACCAGAGGCACTAAACCTTCACAAGTGTGTAACCAGAGGCACTAAACCTACACAAGTGTGTTACCAAAGGCTCTAAATCTTTACAATTGTGTAACCAGAGGCACTAAACCTTCATAAGTGTGTAACCAGAGGCACTAAACCTTCACAAGTGTGTAACCAGAGGCACTAAACCTTCACAAGTGTGTAACCAGATAAGCAAAATTAACAAATCTCAATTATCATCCTCAACAATTTTAGAAACTTTGTATAATCATTAACATTTAAAGTGTTTTGCTGATTTTATTAAATAGCATTTGCATTCAAGTTTCCCCTAAAGCAATCACCAAGTCAAACGTAATCATTTTTCACTAGTTATCTATATGGAAAATTCTTGAAAAATTGAAATAACCTCACATGTTAAGACCAAAATTATCCCCGAAGGCATAAGATATGTCAAAAATATACTCATTGAAATGGGAAACTAATGGCTTAGTTAAACAAATGGGGAAAACTAATGGCTTAGTTAAACAAATGGGGAAAACTAATGGCTTAGTTAAACAAATGGGAAAACTAAGGGCTTAGTTAAACACTTCTGAGTTACAAATACTAAGAGGAAAGTGTAAAAAGACACTTCCAAAATCGCTGGAACTTGAAACGGATTCATATAGAGATCAACAAATTTAGAACAAGGACAAGAATTTCAAGAACTACAAAAATCAAGTCTCCTTTGTAGAAAAATCTGAAAAAACTTAAATGCTTTAGCCTATCGATATGTCAAATTGCAGGAAAATTATTCTAGTCAATCCCTACTAATTTAACAAAATATTACCACGGTGATTTATACCACTTTAATATATATTCAATAAGATATATTCAACAATATCCAAATGTTAAATTTTTGTACGCGAAAATTTGTTTACAATAGACTACCAAAGACAAATGTTAAAAATTACTTTTAAGAAATATTTAAAATACTGGGAATATAAACTTTATGCTTGTGAAAACCTATCTAAATCAATAGTATAAGTCGAGACCTGCCACAAGAAACTTTTAAGTACAAAATCCATAGTTCACAGTAAATTAAGTGTAGAAATAAATATTCTATAGTAATGTCTAGAAATCCAGGCGCCAAAGGTCACCAAAACTGCTGGAATATTGCACTCAAGAGAATTACAAATCGGCAAAGTTCTCTAAACTTGACCTGCAGCTGAAAGAAACCAACCAAAAAACCACAACCCGAATAAACCTCGAGTATGCGAAAAAAAACAAACAAGAAAATTCAGAACGCAAAATCAGAAGCTCGAGGAAAATGCAGTGCGAAAAAGATAAAAAGACTAGAAGACAACGCAGAAGGCAGAAATAATCATAGCAAATGAGACTAGAATAAAACTAAATGCTTCAAGAAAACTATACAAAAATTCATTAGAAAACTCTAGGTGCTATAAAGAAGAGATCAAACTGTATGGAAAAATAGGATATTGGAAAATTTATTAAAAAACTCAAATAATAATTAGAGGTCTATTTAATACATTCCATTATTAAACACCTTCGGGAACTTTTAATGTGAACTAAAAGTAATTTTACTACAATAGTTGTTTATTAATGAAATTTTACATTATTTTGTAGTATTTTCATTATAATTTTCCTAATTTCATTCTTGACTTCTCTCTAAACCTGTTGCTTTACTGTGACGTTTAAACGTTCAGCCTGTTTATAATTCTTTTCCTAGTTTCAAATACACCTGGAAGAAATCAAACCATAGTTTACGCAAACCTTATTAATAGTCCTATCTATGCCAAAAGTAGCCTTACTCTTTACCCTTAAGTATCAAACAATATTCGTTAAACTATCTATTAAATTTTATATTTCACTTTGGATCAGATTAAAGTTATATAAAAACTTCATCAATTAGTTACGAAAAATATATTAACTAATCTCTGAAGGAGGAAATATTACTAATTCCTCTTACCTTTCGAAATAGATATATTCTAATAATCCTTCTACCCATTGAAAAACCGTAGTTTCAACCATTTCTTTTGCAAGAAGCTGAACATCTGAAGAATCTGAAATAAGTAAGTTTTTATCATACAAAATCTTACAATATTTACACATTCACAATCTTACAAGTTAAACATATCCACAATTTTAGGCACATCATGAAGGCACTTTCATAAATTTTATCTTTGGCGGGAGAGGCATTCGTTATCTGATAAATCTGAGTGACAATCTAATCTCTTTAACAGCTAAAAATTGATTTAAACCACCAAAGTGACTTATCAAATCCATAGCATACAACAACAAAAGCAAATGCAGCCACTACTAGTCCACTGCAATACAATGGCCTCAGACATTTTCTTATTTATGCATGGAGTTTGGCCAGTTTTAATCACCACGCTGGCCAGTGTGGATTGGTGGTGATTGAGACTTAGGTTGAGCGTCCACAGCAAACCAACCTTTAGTAAAATGTTTCAACAAGTCGCTGGTCTTCATTCTACCTTCAATTTGAATATTTTTCTTTGCTATTGTAGACAATTTAAGCTATAGATTTTAAGTGCATTTACATTTATCACCAAATTATCTACCCTTCAAAACTTCAAAACTAACTTAACCACCCGATTACGCACTGGTAACTAATTCCAAACATTGTTCAAACCTCAAGTCTGCAAAATGTGCCTGGTAGCTATGGAACATTTAGTATTCATTTATCACGCTTCCGTTTAAAGGTATTAGATTTCCAGATCACTGCACCTCCTTATATTACAGTTGTGAGTAAGTAATTCAAAAATTATATACTTTAACTTTAGATTTTTTTTTTTTCACCTAGAACAACTTTCTCCCACTTTTATAGAGCCAAACTCTAATTCCAAATTTAAACAATAGCTTTAATTTTCATGTTTAAAGTTTAACTTACTGACATTATTCAAAACTATTTGCGTAATAACTTACCAGTAAAGAAGGTTTTGCCTTTGTGGGTCAATACCCAAGTAAATTTTCTTAATAAATTTACTGTACTAAAGCTGAAAGAAAGCTTCCTTTTCAAAATTCTCTCTGGTACGTATACATCGAGTTCATGGTTCTAGCTTCAGCACCTCAGTGTGGTCATGGAAATCTGGAAAGGATAATTCATTAATGTGCGCAAATGTTTCAGCCACTAGAAGACTTCATTTGAAGACATTACCAGCGAGAATATGCTACTAATTTTCAAGTTTAAAATATTTTTTTTTTAAAAAGAAATATTATTAAAATGCTAAATTTCTATTACAACTTGAGCCGAGTATATAAAATGTTTTTTTTTTAAAGAATCTGTTTGCTTACCCATTTAAAACTGAATGCTTAAACACCTGTTCAAAATAACCTACTTGTGTATGAATTGCCAAAATAATTTTGACAAAATTGAAAGCATTTACATGGTCCAAATGTTATATTTTTAAACTTAAAACTAACACTAATGACACCAGTAATTTCTATTTCATAAAAAAAATCAACATCCTAACCAATTCTCTTGTTAGTATAAAAAGTTAACCATTTACTAATTCCAGTAACTAGTATCTGCATCTAACTAGATATCACGTAAAGCAATCAAAGTCAACTGCAATCAAAATTCGCCAGGAAGAAAAATACCTCTGAAAGATAAGTCCTAAGAAATTTAGGTAAACATCGTGCATTTATTAAGACCAAAATCAACAAAGCCAAAGATATCTTATAAAAAAGCAAAACACTTGAAAAATAAATTTAATACGTACCTAAAACACTTCAGAGTTACTGAAGCCTAGAATATTTAGTTAAATAAGAGCCAAAATAGAATAGATGTAGTTTATCAAAATTATAACATTTTAAGGCTCTTTTAAAGAAATTAAAATTACACAGTTCCTTTTGTCCAGAAATAAAAGCAAGATCTTAAATTTTCAAACTCGAAGGGGTAAATATAAGATTCTAATTTCTAGCCAAATATGTGAGCCATGTTTTTTTCCTACTCGCTATGTTTTATTTTATGCATTTCTGACAATGATTGTGGCAACCCACTCGTTTACGAAATTTGGACCCCCGTGCATGAAGGCAATTATGGGGTATTCCAGTGTGAAGCAGGTGTTTTTGGATGGGGAAATAACCAAAATTTGATTCGCAGAAATGATGATCAGAAATGCAAAATGAACATAAGATAACCAATTATAAGAGTATATGGTTCATGTAAGAGGGGTTAAACTAAGTATAATTATCTATAATTCACTTCCCTCCTGATGGTTTTTGCTCCGCAGTGGCTCGCCAAGCTCGCAAAATTAACGTTACATCACTGCTCTTCTGTTCTGGCAGGGGTTATATGTGCTGCGCATGCAAGCCCCGTGGGTCATTTTTTTCTGGGGTATTTTCTTCCTTGTGTGCAACAATAGCTATATACTGAGCAGAGAGCATTTTCACTACAACTAATTACCGAAATATGAAGTTACACTAAATTTCAAAATAGATTGTACTTCACTCCTGAGACTTCTCAATGTGATTGTAATCATGCTGGAACTCAGGGGGAGGGTTAAAAATGGTTGTGGAACATCCGGGAACTTGTACATAAATATTTGGAAAATTGTAATATGTTAAAAAGCCAGGTAATGATTACATACAAACAAACAACTGCTAGCAAATCTAATACAAACAACCCATGCGCAGTAATTCCTAATCAATCTTCCTGAATTAAACAACGAACTTTGAGTGAGAAAAATTAAATTTTTATCATCCGATATGGAACTTACTATGACCCATCCCATAAATCTGAGGAAAATCTTACACTAACCAGCACTATTCCATTTCTTATAGCAAATTCCAGATGTGATAGAGATATAAAGTATCATTAACCCTCAGAAGATGCAAAATACATGCCCTTACAATTAAAAAGGCAGGAAAATAATTCTGATAAATTAAAATACTTATAAAAAAGCAAAATTACTAAGATTACTCACAAAAACCTTGAAAAGAGTAGCCAAAGTCACGAAACCTTCACAAGTGTGTAACCATTCACTAAACCTTCACAAATGTGTAACCAGGGGCACTAAACCTTCACAATTATGTAACCAGAGGCACTAAACATTCACAAGTGTGTAACCATTCACTAAACCTTCACACATGTGTAACCAGAGGCACTAAACCTTCACAATTATGTAACCAGAGGCACTAAACCTTCACAAGTGTGTAACCATTGTCACTAAACCTTCACAAGTGTGTAACCAGAGGCACTAAACCTTCACAAGTGTGTAACCAGAGGCACTAAACCTTCACAAGTGTGTAACCAGAGGTACTAAACCTTCACAAGTGTGTAACCATTCACTAAACCTTCACACATGTGTAACCAGAGGCACTAAACCTTCACAATTATGTAACCAGAGGCACTAAACCTTCACAAGTGTGTAACCATTGTCACTAAACCTTCACAAGTGTGTAACCATTGTCACTAAACCTTCACAAGTGTGTAACCAGAGGCACTAAACCTTTACAAGTGTGTAACCAGAGGCACTAAACCTTTACAAGTGTGTAACCAGAGGCACTAAACCTTCACAAGTGTATAACCAGAGGCACTAAACCTTCAAAAGTGTGTAACCAGAGGCACTAAACCTTCACAATTGTATAACCAGAGACACTAAACCTTCACAATTGTATAACCAGAGACACTAAACCTTCACAATTGTATAACCAGAGTCACTAAACTTTCACAATTGAAACCATTGTCACTAAACTTTCACAAGTGTGTAACCATTGTCACTAAACTTTCACAAGTGTGTAACCATTGTCACTAAACTTTCACAAGTGTGTAACCAGAGTCACTAAACTTTCACTATTGTATAACCAGTCACTAAGCTTTCACAATTGTATAACCAGAGTCACTAAACTTTCACTATTGTATAAACAGTCACTAAACTTTCACAATTGTATAACCAGAGTCACTAAACTTTCACAATTGTATAACCAGAGTCACTAAACTTTCACAATTGTATAACCAGTCACAAAACTTTCACAATTGTATAACCAGTCACTAAACTTTCACAATTGTATAACCAGTCACTAAACTTTCACAAGTGTGTAACCATTGTCACTAAACTTTCACAAGTGTGTAAACAGTCACTAAACTTTCACTATTGTATAAACAGTCACTAAACTTTCACAATTGTATAACCAGTCACTAAACTTTCACTATTGTATAACCAGTCACTAAACTTTCACTATTGTATAACCAGTCACTAAACTTTCACAATTGTATAACCAGAGTCACTAAACTTTCACAAGTGTGTATCCATTGTCACTAAACTTTCGCAATTGTATAACCAGAGTCACTAAACTTTCACAATTGTATAACCAGTCACTAAACTTTCGCAATTGTATAACCAGAGTCACTAAACTTTCACAAGTGGGTAACCAGAGTCACTAAACTTTCACAAGTGGGTAACCAGAGTCACTAAACTTTCACAAGTGGGTAACAAGTCATTAAACTTTCACAATTGTATGTCAGACAGATGCTTATTTTTGAGTAAGTTTCGTATGCAGAAGGTTTATGTATGTTATTGATGTCTTTATTTGTGGGTTTTGTTAATTAATAGGAAATGGGGAGACAAATGCAGTTAGTAGTAATTGTAAAGATATAGAAAGAGTTGTGGAGAGACAGGAGAGTGAACGGGAGTTAGGTAGGATGTTTTCAACTAATTTCGCTGACTCCAGGGTTCTTTCCCGTAAACAACCCCCCCAAACGACAGGATCCGTTCTTGAATGTCGAACGGAACATAGACGAATGAGACGTGGAAGCCGGGAAAAAGTCACGTGATTAAGGATAGCTTGACACGCCCAGGACGACCATATATAAGCAACGAGAAGACGGCATCTCGCCCTCTTCCTAGTAGTCACTCTGTATAATAGGTCTAACGACCTACTTAACCTGCCGGGTCTCCTTGACGACCCAACCCGTGGCGGCTGCCTATACCAAATTGAGGGACGGCGATTACGTAGAATACTAAAGCAGCCGAGAAATTACAGGGGAACAATTACCCCTGAAAACGAAGGACGACGAACAAAGTTACTACGCCCGCACCTGAGTGTCTGTGAGTGCGTTTGGCGAGACGTCCCAGAGCGACCGAGAGGCGTGACGTCCCAGAGTGACCAAGGCGTGTCTAGAACTTCGCGCCAGCCTTCCCAACACCTGACGAAGGCTTATACTTCAGCGACGACAGTAGGCCTATAGATGACGTTTAGGCCTAACTGAACCAGGATTCACCAAATTCTCCAGCCAGTGTCAAGACGTCTGAGTTCATCACTAAGTGTTAATGTAGAAACCACGCTTTTGTTTTTGACTGCTTGTAAGTGCCTGTTCAAACCCCTTTTTATGTCTAGTAAAGAAAGAAACCAGCATTCGTATCCCTCACCCACGAAACTTTGCTTATGTAAACTCCTGAGAGAAATTCAATTAATATTAAACTAAAGGAAGAGGTAAGATACTAGACTAATTAAGAAGTTATTGCAAAAAAAAATCAAGGACATCATCACAAATGGTGGCAGCGTTAAGGGATACTGTGCCGTGTTGTATTAAGTTTGAACTAATACTGGCTTTGTTTCAGGAAAGTGCTGAAACCCCCTTTTATGTGTCGAAGAAATACAAAACAATCTCAAGAAAAACAGAGGAAAACCAAAGGAGTCGTGAACCAATGGATATGTGAGTAGTTTGCATGTTTTCGTTCACTCTCTTGTTTTGTATAAATACTGTCTCTCTATAGAATAGGAAGTTAGGGCATTTGTCTCTCGTAAGAAAATTTTGGTGTTTTAATTTTTCCTTTTTTTGTGATATGAGTCTGGACAATATTTTCCAAAGACTTACACAATATCAATACGACTTGAGATTAACTGCAGACAGACGGTCGCGAAGTGCTAGTGTAGGAAGACGTCAAAATCTGACTAGAAACCGAAGTTCGAGTCCGGTAAGAGCAAATATTGCCGATATGAATTCCGCTGGGCTGATCACACAAACCACACGGTTTTGTGGAAATGTAAGT
The DNA here is from genome assembly GCF_036898095.1 of Palaemon carinicauda. Lineage (NCBI taxonomy): Eukaryota > Metazoa > Arthropoda > Malacostraca > Decapoda > Palaemonidae > Palaemon > Palaemon carinicauda. The sequence goes on from NC_090746.1 coordinate 95,282,852, forward strand.
AGGGATAATCCCGACAAACAAAGGTTAGAGAAATACAGTGTAGATAAGTGGTTAGCGGACACAGAGAATAGGATCGCTAGTTTTAAAATAACTGACGATGTTGCAAAAATTAAACAGGCAATGATGTTAGTCAACGTAGACGTAGGGGATGCTCACCCTACATTAAACGGTAAGGCCTTTGAAAAAATTACCACTTTCAACGAGTTCAAGGAGGAATGCAGACTATTGTGGCGATCGGCCAAGGAGACCGATCGGTTGTTGAACTTGTATAGGTTTAACTCGGCTAAATTTGAAGGTGATTCCATGCCTAGTTTGTATACCCAGGTTCTGAATCATTTAGGAGTAGTTAAGGAAGACATTTTGTCATTACCCACAATCACGGTAGGAAACAGAATGCAATTTAGTGAGGATAATAACCAACTGGTGGATTTAGATGAAATTTTGACTTATATGGCCTACGGTACATTGTATGCAGCCTTTGGTGAAAGGGAAAGGAAGGCTTTCAAGGACCTAAAGTTAGATCCTGCCCAGAAGCTCACAAAAACGTTGAGCCAAATCCAGGAAATCATCCAGAAAAACGAGACCCAAATTGAAGAGGTCACTTTTTCGGCAAATACCAAGCAAAGAAGGTATCCGAATTACAGGGAAGATAAAAATAACGAGACCGGTAGGAATAAATATTACCATAAAAATTATCAAAATAACCAGCCCCCTTACAAGTCAAATGAACCAAACAGAGGAAATTATAATGAAACATATAAATCTAGAGGGAATTATCATCATAAGGGAGCTAGACCAAAGAATAGGTATTGCCAGTATTGTCAAAGAGGAGGTCACACAGACCAAGAATGTTGGTACCAAGGTAAGAAACCTAATAAACCCTCCGAAAATACTCCTCAGGTACAGGCAAGGGATAACTCAAACCCTACTAATTACTCCGAAGAAAAACAAGGTAACAGAAAGTGACTAGAAGAGCAGGATAGGAGTCCAGGAAATAGGGAAACCAAAGAATGGAAGGATGTTGCAGGTAGCGGAGGTACATCCACGTTGCCAGCAACATATTTATCCTTCCGACAGCAATCATTACCCAAGACAAATATCAAGATAGAAGGTAAAGAATGTCTTAGTTTGTTAGATTCAGGAAGTACTGTAAATCTCATAGGGCTCCATACCTTAACTGATTATTTGAATATACCTATTTCTGCAATTAGGAGTGAGGATACATTAATTCAGGGGATAACTGGCAATCAGCTTAACAATGTAGGAGCCATAGATTTAAACATTGAATTGCTAGAGAAGAAGTGTCAAGTGCCATTTTTGGTTTTGCAAGAAGTAGCATTTCCCGCTCGAGCTTTGATTTCTTTTGCAACAATGCAAGATTTTGGCATAGTTTTTGATTGTCAAGACAGAAGATTAGTTCTAAAGGGAAATAATCAGGAAGTCTGTTTCCAACTTGTTGATGACAAGTCCACTACAAATTTGGCCAATTTGCAGGGGACCGCTTCGATAGTTGAAACACACTCCGGTTCAGAAAGAGAAAGGGAAATCAAAGTAAAATCAGAAGAAAGGGAGAAAGAAGAGAATTTAGCAATTGCACCCAGAAAGGGGGAAATTACTTCTTGTAAAGGTAGCACACATACTAAGGATGAAAATGTCGACAGAGAATCTGAGAGAATAGATAAAAGGGAATTCCAAGAAGTTTTGCTGCTAGGCACATTGAATTCACAAGAATTAAGACACTTAAGAGAAACAGAATCTCAAAAAGGAGGAGATGAAGATTCATGTTTTTGTACTCAAGTACAAACTGGGGAGATAAGTCTGATCAGCACAGCAGATGCAAACAAAATAAGATTTAGGCTAGCTAGAGATGTAGTACTACTGCCCAATACTCTTACTAGAGTATATTTAATAACCCGCCTACACACAAATAATGATGTAATCTTGACCCCAGAAGGATTACCAGAATATGTCAGAATGGATAACTCATTAGTTCAGATGGAGGGATTAGCCTGTACTACTTATGTCATGAATTATTCTGATAAAAGACTCCATTTGTTAGCGGGTACAGAATTTTGTACAGGAATAGAAGTTACACACAAAATGATTCCGTTAGAGGAGGAAGCATTCTTTACCATAGGAAACATTGATGCAGGAATAGATAGGGAGATAGATAACACCGATTTTCCTGAGTACCGTAAAAGGTTAATAGAAACCTTAAATAAATATAGGCCGGGCATAGCAATTACAGGTGATAGGTTAGGTAGGACTGAGGTGTTAAGACATAAGATAATCCTAGATGATGGAGCTAAACCCTTTTTCATACCTAATTATAAATTACCTATCAGCCAACGTCCAATAGTAGATAAAATGATAGAAGAAATGAAAGAAGAAGGAGTGGTCATACCCTCTAAATCACCTTATAATTCTCCCATGTTGTTGATTCCAAAGAAAGATGGAAGTTACAGATTAGTGATTGATTATCGCAAGTTGAATGCGAACACAGTTCCTGATAGGATGCCCATGCCTGTAATAAACGATGTTTTGGCTCAGTTAGGAGGAGCAAAGATCTTCTCATCCTTAGATCTACTAAGTGGATATTGGCAAGTACCTTTAGACGAAGAATCAAAGCCATTAACTGCCTTCAGCACACATAAAGAACACTTAGAATTTCAGGTAATGCCATTTGGGTTAACATCAGCTCCATTGACTTTTGTAAGGTTAATGTTACAGATCTTAGGAGACATAGAGAATGTGTCAGTCTATTTAGATGATGTCATTATATTTAGCAAAGATATAGAGAGCCATTTCGGAACCATAGAAATCGTTTTAGAACGACTAAGACTGGCAGGATTAAAGATAAAGGTTAAGAAATGTCAATTCTTGAGGAAATCATTAGAATATTTAGGACATGTGATCAGTGCTGATGGATTACGCATGCAAGAAGGAAAAATAAAGGCGATTGTGGAATATCCTGCTCCACAAAATTTGAAAGGTGTAAGAAGATTTTTAGGGATGATAGGATACTATAGACCATTTGTCAAAAATTTTGCTACTATAGCTAAACCATTGACAGAATTAACTAAGAAGGATGTAGAGTTTGAATGGAAAGCAGAGCAAGAGGAGGCTTTTCAAAAGTTGAAGGAGAAATTAATCCAAGATCCTATCTTAGTGTATCCAGACTTTAGCAAGCAATTTTACTTAGCATGTGATGCTTCGAATACAGGAATAGGAGCGGTTTTGTTACAGAAGGCAAAAACCCGAATGAGGGTAGTATATTATGCAAGTAGAGTCCTGAATGCGGCCGAACGAAATTACAATACCACAGAAAAGGAATGTTTAGCCATTTATTGGGCACTGAGAAAGTTTCGGCACATTTTGTTAGGACACAAAGTAAATGTACTTACTGACCATAAACCCATCTGTGACCTATTTAAGAAAAGAGCTTTCACTAATAACTTAAAGTTTAATCGATGGTTTATTAGTGTGCTAGAGTTTGCTCCAGAATTTAGATACATTCCAGGTAAGTTTAATACTTTAGCAGATGGATTATCTAGAGCACAAGAGGATACTGAAAGAATTATCACAACTAACACTTTTTGTTTCAGCTGTCAGGTCGTAGACTTAGATTTGGAGAGAGTTAAAATAGAACAAGAGAAACAAGAAGGTATCAGGAAAATAATAGGAGATTTGCTACAAGATGAAACCTCTAGGTCAGATTTTGAATTAATAAATGGGATATTATATAAGAAGGCTAAGGATAGGAGTGCTTGCTCTAGACTATATGTGCCTGACACCCTGACTAAAGAAGTATTAACTCTAACACATACCCACAAGTTGGCAGGACATCCAGGAATCAAAAAGACTCTGAGAACAATAAATAGAAATTATTTTTGGCCTAAGTGCAGCGAAGAAGCAAAGCAATTTGTAAATGAATGTCAAACTTGTAATAGGCATAAAGGTCATGTAAATGTCAGAGCTCCTTTAGAAAAATATCCTAGTAATTTAAACCCTTTTGAGGTAGTTCAGATGGATCATATAGGACCCTTTCCAAAAACTTTGAGAGGAAATAAATATATACTGGTATTCATTGATTATTTGACTCGGTATTTAGAAATTGTCCCAGTCAGAGATAGAACTGCAGTTTCTGTTGCAGAAGCTTTAAAGACCAGAATACTCACAAGACATTCGTGTCCGGAGGTACTTTTGTCGGACAATGCACCCGAATTCACCAGTGAGGTAATGAAAAAGCTTTGTGAATTTTTTGAGATAAAGAAATGCGAGATAACCCCTTATAAGCCGAGTTCAAATGGGACAGTGGAAAGGGCCAATAAGAAGATACTGGATGTACTGCGAACTATCATTAGTCCAACTACAGAAGATTGGGACCTAGCGTTAGAGGACGTTCAGTTTACTTTGAATAACACAGTAAATGAGACAGTAGGAGAAACCCCACACTTTTTGCTTTATGGTTATCAGAAAAGACTGCCAAACTCATTGTTAGATGACGCAAAACCTCCTAGGCACACATATGATTACCAGGACTATATAGCTTGGAAACTGCAAAGAACCTTTCAAATAATAAGACAAACCAGACAATCTTTAGAGAAGGGCCAACAAGTAAATAAGAAATACTATGACACAACTAGTTCCATGACTGACCTGAAGATAGGCTCACAAGTATATATAAAGGTACATGTAAAGGAAGGACCAAATGAAAAGGTATCTCCCAAATTTGAAGGTCCTTATAGAGTGTTAGAAAGGGAAAGGAATAATAAATTTAAGCTGATACATGAACAGAATTTAGATGTAAGGTATGCCCATTGGAATCATATGAAGGTTGTAAAAACTAATCCATGGTCCTCTCAACTTCTACAGGAAGTGGTGGAAAAACTTCCTTCTGATCCTACCCCTGGTGGTCGGTATCACTTGCGAAATAGACATTAAAAGTGGGGCCTTGATACAAAATCATGGAAAAGGTGAACTGTTAACAGATTTTGCTGTAGTAAAAATTAATGTAAATTCAATATTAGAAAGGGAAGAACATTTGAACCAGTTAGATAAAGAACTGCGGAAGTGCATACTAACCCATAGTGATTCTGCCTTTGTAGAAGTATTAAGAAATTTACAGGGTAAAATTGAAGACATTGTCAGGCCTCAAAGAAACAAGAGATCTTTATTACCTTTTGTAGGTAGTGCATTTAGTGCTTTGTTTGGAGTGGCTACAGAAAACGATGTAAGAGGTTTGACTGATCGTGTAGAACTAATCGAGAAATGGGCTAATCAGAAGGGTAATCTTATAAGTACTCTGATAGAAAATAATAATAAGAATGTAGAGAACATAAAAAAGATGGTGGAATTTATTAATCAAGTTAACGTGAATGTTTCTAATAAAATAGATGACGTAGAACAAGTGTTTAAGTTGATTCATGAAGTAGAAATCGAGATTGGTGATCACAAGGAATCTGTGAACGGACTAATAAGTGCACAAAAGGGAATACTCAGCCCTGCTATCATTTCTCCAAAAACTTTGAAAGAAATTATCGATTGGTGTATAGTAAATAGCCATTCCAAGCCTTTGCTAGAAGATATATTTTGGTATTACACAATGTCAACTGTGAAAGTAACAAAAGGGTATTTGTTGGTATTGATCCCCTTCAAGGGTATGAATTTGTTTGACCTATATACAATACATCCTTTCCCAGTTAAGATAGGAAATGCAACAATAATTTGGAACCATCCGAAGGTTCATCTAGCATTGGATAAGAACAAGTTGTTGATGATTATTTTAGAAGAAGGTGATTTAGAACAGTGTGTGTTGATAAGTGAAAGTCAATCCATGTGCAATTTTGTGCAAATTAAACAACCTATGAGCAATTTTCCGTGTATCCGAGGTATTTTCTTTGAGAATTATGAGTTGATGAGAGAGTGTAAATTTGAAACCTTTGCTTTGCCATACAGGGCATTACATTTAGGTAATGAGATTTTTGTTTATGTACAAAGTACTAAAAATGCAGAAGTTACTTGTGATGGGAAGACTCAAACATTTCAGTTAGGAAACTTGAAGTCATTTGCAGATTCTTGCTCAGTAGTGATAAATGATTATCTCTATTATGTACCAAGTGTGTTTTTGCATTATGAGTTAAATCAATCTTCCATTGCAAAGAGTTACGAGAACAAGATTAATCATTTTCAGCTAGACAAATTAACAGTGGTAGAAAATGTGGCAATGCCACTTGATAATGATTATGTTCTGTTTTACAAGAAAGATGTTGCACCATTTCTGACTATGTGTAATGTGTTTTTGATTGTACTTATTACTGTGGTAACGTATAATGTGGTGAAGTATTTGGTTTTCAGAAAATTGGAAAGGATTAATGAGTTGCTACTAGTTATTACTGGGAAACCTAAAGAATAGGTTTGTTGTTTTGTTGTATGTGAGGATTCTATAAGAATCCTAGTAGCTGGCCGAGTGGTGTCAGACAGATGCTTATTTTTGAGTAAGTTTCGTATGCAGAAGGTTTATGTATGTTATTGATGTCTTTATTTGTGGGTTTTGTTAATTAATAGGAAATGGGGAGACAAATGCAGTTAGTAGTAATTGTAAAGATATAGAAAGAGTTGTGGAGAGACAGGAGAGTGAACGGGAGTTAGGTAGGATGTTTTCAACTAATTTCGCTGACTCCAGGGTTCTTTCCCGTAAACAACCCCCCCAAACGACAGGATCCGTTCTTGAATGTCGAACGGAACATAGACGAATGAGACGTGGAAGCCGGGAAAAAGTCACGTGATTAAGGATAGCTTGACACGCCCAGGACGACCATATATAAGCAACGAGAAGACGGCATCTCGCCCTCTTCCTAGTAGTCACTCTGTATAATAGGTCTAACGACCTACTTAACCTGCCGGGTCTCCTTGACGACCCAACCCGTGGCGGCTGCCTATACCAAATTGAGGGACGGCGATTACGTAGAATACTAAAGCAGCCGAGAAATTACAGGGGAACAATTACCCCTGAAAACGAAGGACGACGAACAAAGTTACTACGCCCGCACCTGAGTGTCTGTGAGTGCGTTTGGCGAGACGTCCCAGAGCGACCGAGAGGCGTGACGTCCCAGAGTGACCAAGGCGTGTCTAGAACTTCGCGCCAGCCTTCCCAACACCTGACGAAGGCTTATACTTCAGCGACGACAGTAGGCCTATAGATGACGTTTAGGCCTAACTGAACCAGGATTCACCAAATTCTCCAGCCAGTGTCAAGACGTCTGAGTTCATCACTAAGTGTTAATGTAGAAACCACGCTTTTGTTTTTGACTGCTTGTAAGTGCCTGTTCAAACCCCTTTTTATGTCTAGTAAAGAAAGAAACCAGCATTCGTATCCCTCACCCACGAAACTTTGCTTATGTAAACTCCTGAGAGAAATTCAATTAATATTAAACTAAAGGAAGAGGTAAGATACTAGACTAATTAAGAAGTTATTGCAAAAAAAAATCAAGGACATCATCACATGTATAACAAGTCACTAAACTTTCACTATTGTATAACCAGTCACTAAACTTTCACTATTGTATAACCAGTCACTAAACTTTCACAATTGTATAACCAGTCACTAAACTTTCACAATTGTATAACCAGTCATTAAACTTTCACAATTGTATAACCAGAGTCACTAAACTTTCACAAGTGGGTAACCAGAGTCACTAAACTTTCACAAGTGGGTAACCAGAGTCACTAAACTTTCACAATTGTGTAACAAGTCACTAAACTTTCACAATTGTGTAACAAGTCACTAAACTTTCACAATTGTATAACAAGAGTCACTAAACTTTCACTATTGTATAACCAGTCACTAAACTTTCACAATTGTATAACCAGTCACTAAACTTTCACAATTGTATAACCAGAGTCACTAAACTTTCACAATTGTATAACTAGAGTCACTAAACTTTCACAATTGTATAACCAGTCACTAAACTTTCACAATTGTATAACCAGAGTCGCTAAACTTTCACAATTGTATAACCAGAGTCGCTAAACTTTCACAAGTGGGTAACCAGAGTCACTAAACTTTCACAATTGTATAACCAGTCACTAAACTTTCACAATTGTATAACCAGTGTCGCTAAACTTTCACTAGTGGGTAACCAGTCACTAAACTTTCACAAGTGGGTAACCAGAGTCACTAAACTTTCACAATTGTATAACCAGTAGTCACTAAACTTTCACAATTGTATAACCAGTCACCAAACTTTCACAATTGTATAACCAGTCACTAAACTTTCACAATTGTATAATCAGAGTCTCTAAACTTTAAGAAGTGGGTAACCAGAGTCACTTAAACTTCACAAGTGTGTAACCTGAGTCTCTTAACCTTCACAAATGTGTAACCAAAGTCACCGAACCTTCAGAAATGTGTAACCAAAATCACTGAACCTTCACAACTGTGTAACCCAAGTCACTGAACCTTCATTAAAGTGTGTAAGCAAAATCACAAACTTTATAAAGTTTTTCCTCTAACTTAAATAGTCCAGCTTAAAGGCAAGAGTGTGAATGTGATTGTAAATGTGTTTTACAAGTATGTGCAATGCTCGAATTAAGTTTGAAAAAATTCAATTTTGTTAAAGTCCGTCGAAACTGAGAATACTTCGTCGATTTAAGAAGATAACTTTTTTTTTTTTCTCGTAATCTTCAATACTAAAACGTGTAGCAGCAGCAATTGCATGAAATTACTACTGAAGTTGATATAATAGTTAGATTAGAAGTATAAAATAGTTGGTTTGATTTGCCCCTATATAGAGTCAAACTTCGGAACGTGTACAAAGATATTCAACGTTTGATCACCACTAGATTCACTTTTATCCAAAAAAAGTACTTCAATCAACATCAATTGCTATAAAAAATAGAAAAGCAGCCAAAATTAAGATTAAAAATCACTGGGAAAAATCTGCAAAAGAAAAACAATCATTGCATATTTATTTTCATTATAAAATATAAATATGCTATAAATAGCTCATAACCAGTGAAACAAAAATATTAACGCAAATATTTTAAAACTAAATTAATACTGAAGAAAAAGCTTATGGATACCAGTTTCAAAAGATGTCCAATAAATTGCATTTACAGAAATCCACTCAATGGCAACGAACAATTAGAAGATTTGCATGAAAATGATCTCCCTTTTTTTTTGCACTACAGCGAATGTTACCGATTACAGTTTCAAGGGATGTGCTAACAGCTTTAATATAGAAAACAATTTCTTAATAAAAGATTTAAAGCAAGGTTTTGTCGCTTTGAACGTGCAAGTGCTCGACCAGAAATCTCAAGGCAAAGCCCAGTTAAGGAGTCAAATAATGCTTGAAAAATGCATACGAGAATATTTGTAAAATATGAAAGGCCCAAGAAAGCCACTTTTAGGTATGAAGGAGTCGCAAAAGAAAGTATGGGGAAGCGTGAAAAGTATGGAATTTGGATAGTTTGACACGGTTATGTCAGCATAAAGATCAAATTCGCAACATCTATACTTTAATTTCACGTTGTGTACTACTTGGAATATTGGAACAAAACACCATGAATGTAAAGTCTATAACAATAAATCTTTAAGAAGAATACTTACATATAATATCCACTTTTTGACGTTCACATCCTCAGCTCCGTGACATAAATGGTTTATAAAGTCTGAAGGTTCAGAATGTAGAATTTTGGATATCAAGGAAGCATAAATCCTTGTTCTGTCGTCCTTAGGAGACAGGTGGCTCCATCTGTATTTGGTCTTCATGACCATTATTGCTTATGCAAATCCTAACTTTTTTTTTATAGAATTGTCCATTGGAAGCCATTTAATTGAGATCGAAGAAGAGTTTTATTAAAATTAAAGTGAAATTTAAACTCCAATTAGATTAAAAAGAATTTTTTGCCCCCATACTTAGGACAAAAATTATCGAGTTTAAATTACTTTCAACATTATTTTGTAAATAGCAGGATAACACTAATTGCACAGGTGAAAAAAATATGAAAATTAAAATGAGTCACAACTGAAGTGAATTACTGGACAAGATCTACTCTCTTATCTCGTAGATTTTGCCATTTTGCTTCAAAATGTATGGGATACAAGTATCATTTTAATAATTTCAATACTCGTATTTATGGAGTGTTCAAGACAAATGTTCGGCAATCAATTTGGTTGCACTGTTTCGAGTATTTTAGGAATCAAGGTGTGGTAGAACGTTTAGAATTAAGTGAGTATGGAGATGAGCTTTTATATATTAGTCACCTTATATGGATAGCCTACAACTGCATTTACCCAAAATTCGCCTTCAAGATAAGTATTTTTTTCTGCACATCATAATAGCATCGTGTTTATACTGTTACATTGACATATTCTGATAAAAATTAGTCCGTAAATTTAGATGTGAGAGACAGCTAGCCACTCTAAATTTGAAGCAATTATAACCTAGGTTTAGTGACTTTATAGTTAACTGTGTTTGTGTATTCTACACAGATTCAAACATTTCCCTCTTACACAAAATTCCTACAAGACCTCCATCAAATAAACACAAAAATACTAGGCCTACATGAAAAACTAAGCAATGTTCTTAACGTGCTAGAAAGTGAGTATTTCGTGGAAACTCGATCATAAATCAATCAGTATTATATGGAATCCCTCTGAAAAAAAAAACTTTTTTTGATTAGGAAATCTTGACCCAATCGAATTATAATTTTATCCCCCCCTTCTCTCTCTCTCTCTCTCTCTCTCTCTCTCTCTCTCTCTCTCTCTCTCTCTCTCTCTCTCTCTCTCTCTCTCTCTCTCTCTCTCTCTCTCTCTCTCTCTCTCTCTCTCTCTCTCTCTCTCGACTAATGTATTTAACTTCTAAAGATTGAACATTGTATGAATGACTCGTGAATGATATTATTTTACATTATTATTTGCTTTAAAATCTCAATTACGTTTTCTTTGAATACGGAAGAATCTATTTTTATTTGCATAAACTGTATCTTACTGAGCGTAGGACTATATGACCTACATTCACCTGAACAATTCCACAACTGAATATTCAATAAAACTTCAGAATTTAATTATACCAGTTTTTCATCTTTGTAGAAGCAAAAAGCATAGTAAGACACAAGCTGCACTTGGTAGGTTCAAGACGTGGTAAAATTATAGTTATTATAGTTTTGGGAAAGCTTTTCCCGCTCTTAAACAGTAATACCAAAGAAGTATGTGTAGAATACAAGATACACTAGCACCGAATATTTTTACGTGTTACAATTTGAAATGTTCTTTATAGATAATTTAGCTGTAAAGGATTCTTTAATATATTTACTTAATAAGTATTATTACTATAATGCAACTGGACCGATGATAGATCAATTTTAAATATGAAGACGAAGTTCATAGCCTTAGCGAAAACACTAAATAAGTCACCCTTAGATATAATGCCCAATAAAGAAAATGGATTTATTACCCTTTAAAGAAAATATAACTAGCCTTATAAAGGGGATACTAATATAAAATAGTTTATTATAAGAGGTATTCAGATATTTAATCATTATAGATAATTTAGCTGTAAAGGATTTTAATATATTTACGTAATAAGTATTATTACTATAATGCAACTGGACCGATGATAGATCAATTTTAAATATGAAGACGAAGTTCATAGCCTTAGCGAAAACACTAAATAAGTCACCCTTAGATATAATGCCCAATAAAGAAAATGGATTTATTACCCTTTAAAGAAAATATAACTAGCCTTATAAAGGGGATACTAATATAAAATAGTTTATTATAAGAGGTATTCAGATATTTAATCATTATAGATAATTTAGCTGTAAAGGATTTTAATATATTTACGTAATAAGTATTATTACTATAATGCAACTGGACCGATGATAGATCAATTTTAAATATGAAGACGAAGTTCATAGCCTTAGCGAAAACACTAAATAAGTCACCCTTAGATATAATGCCCAATAAAGAAAATGGATTTATTACCCTTTAAAGAAAATATAACTAGCCTTATAAAGGGGATACTAATATAAAATAGTTTATTATAAGAGGTATTCAGATATTTAATCATTATAGATAATTTAGCTGTAAAGGATTTTAATATATTTACGTAATAAGTATTATTACTATAATGCAACTGGACCGATGATAGATCAATTTTAAATATGAAGACGAAGTTCATAGCCTTAGCGAAAACACTAAATAAGTCACCCTTAGATATAATGCCCAATAAAGAAAATGGATTTATTACCCTTTAAAGAAAATATAACTAGCCTTATAAAGGGGATACTAATATAAAATAGTTTATTATAAGAGGTATTCAGATATTTAATCATTATAGATAATTTAGCTGTAAAGGATTTTAATATATTTACGTAATAAGTATTATTACTATAATGCAACTGGACCGATGATAGATCAATTTTAAATATGAAGACGAAGTTCATAGCCTTAGCGAAAACACTAAATAAGTCACCCTTAGATATAATGCCCAATAAAGAAAATGGATTTATTACCCTTTAAAGAAAATATAACTAGCCTTATAAAGGGGATACTAATATAAAATAGTTTAATATAAGAGGTATTCAGATATTCAATCGTTTTGAGTTACACAGAATTTTTAGAGATAAAAGCAAACTTCACTTGTATAGCTGTGATGGGGGTGTATGTATGTAGCGGTCACCTGCATGTATGATTAAGTCTAACTTAGAATAAGGCAGCGTATGGGGGGGGGGGGGGGTTGCTGCTCCCCTCAATAGGTAAGGAAATGGCTTGTAGGTTAGGTTAGGGGGAAAGTTGAGGTTAGTTGTTCATTTTTAATCCACAAGGGAGGAACTGGCCGCTGACATACAAAGGCCCCCTGTGATGTATTATTTTTCACTTAATATAAAGTATTATAATTAGATTTAAAATTTGTATCAACATTCAACTAATCCCTGATTTCTTCGATTCTGTCCCACAAAAGGTCCCTTTCAATGGAGTAATAACTTATTGTTCATCTTTAGTAACAAAACAAAAACCTAAGTTGCAGCTTTTAAAGATTTTTCTTTCGCCCGTTTATCATAATAAAAATTATATTGACCTTATGATTTCCTACGTTCGTCATGAGTTAAATACACAATCATCATCATCATTCCTATCTTTGTACCACAGAAAGGACTAGGGACCTCTTATTGTTCTACCAAAGGAAAACTCAAATGGAGAAAACCCCACACAGTACTTGCTTGAGGAGCTTCCTTGTAGATGAAGAGAACTGCAGGCAGGTATCTATCCCAACCTACTGGTCATTCAGCACACATTTTCCTGATCACAGACTTCAACGTTCCATTGAATTTTTCCACCAGACCATTTGCTATGGCATGGTAAGGGGAAGTGGAAATATATTTAATGCACAAAACACCAAGCACGTCATCCATCATCTGAGAAGTAAACTGGCTCCCACGATCGGTTACCATTTATTCTGGGATACCAACTCAGGAAAAGAAACTTGATAAAGCTTCTGCTAAATGGTCAGTCTCTATACAAGGCAATGCCACAGCTTCTGGGTATCAAGTAGCATAATCTACCATTGTCAATATATATTTGTTTCCACCTGTACTTCTGGGTATGAGAGGACCAACCAGATTAGCAGAAAACCCCTTTAAAGGAGTTTCTGAGTGGGACTTCCCCTAATGATGATTTACCAACGTTTTCTATTGGCTAAGTTTTCTGACATATCACAGGATTGACAAAATCTCTTCACAACTGCATCAATCCCTGGCCGATAAAACTCTTGCCTTATTCTATGCAATGTCTTTTCATTACCCAGATGTCCCCCAAGTGAGCCTTCATGGGCAATGGTCATTACACTGTCTCTAGTTTGGAAGGCAAAAGCAGTTGCTTATGCTCTGTGCCATTGTCCACATAGCTTCTGAATAATAAACCTCGTTGATTTTTCTGACAATTTCAAAAAATAGTCAAATCACATACCAATGGAAGGGAAATTTTTTCTGATGCTTTATAACAAATGATGTCAAGTCCTGTCTTATTTACAAAGATAACTTGAGCAATCTAGGAGAAAAAAAAAAAAATAAAATAAATGCTTGGAACATCGGTGGTGCTCAAAAGGTTATTCATCTACATACTGTATAGGACTCAAAAAATTATTCTTGAATAGGTTCAGCTAATAGATTTGATATCCAGAACACAGTAATTGGTCTTTAGAAAAGAATATAGTATTGGGATTAATATACAGTATATCAGTAACAATATGAATGACAAAGTCACTACTATGAAGATTTCTTATTGCTCATAAGGGATGATTTTCTACCATTAAAAACTCAATGATCTCAGAATTTTTTTTTACTTCATATTAAAATCTTTAAATCAGTATAACAATGAATAACAAAGGTTTTGTCACAAAGAAATATGTGCTAAAATTTCTCGTCAGTTTTTGCATAAAATTATTTGTTTTATCATCATACTAGGTATCTGCATAATTTTGGAACAAACTACTGTACTATATTATAAAATCATATTTTCCTAAATAATTCTAAATATAGTGAGGTATATTTATATATATATTAGCCAAACAGATGTTAAATACAACTTTAATTTTCAAAAATAACACTAACTTTTCATATAAAAATAAAATTACAAAATGTAAGAGAAATACTAAGAGAAAAACTCCAGGACTTGCACAATAAAACTACCACACAAAGTCCATGTTACAATTATATCTTTTTGCACCTTACATAAAAATGAGCAGTCTATTGACAGTTTATACCACAAAACCATAGAAACAGAGCAGCTAAACAGCTTTATTCTATAATTTAACATGAGAGTTTTATTTCATGTCATCCGAGACCTGTTCCATGTAGCTATCAATCCAGTTCTTTATGTTGCGTTTTTCTTCCAGTCTAGCATCAATCACAGACTGAGGATCATCTGGGTGAGAATTCCTGAGATCCAGATGGTGAGCACCTTCTGGGATGATAACTGAAACTACAGTCTCTGAAACATTCCACATGACACCACCAGAGGACCAAGGGTCAAGTAAGCCATTGCTGAAAAATACGAAAAACAAAGTTAAACTTAGAGTTTGAGAGAAGCAAATAAAGAACATTGCATTATCAAAAAGCTGCTGGCCATATAACTCTAATAAAAACTTTTAGTCTCTTCAAACCTTGCCTGAGCATTTTCCCATTCCTTATACAGCACCATACCACTCATGCTCTTTCAAATACTATTCAGTCCTCGTATCAAGGTTAAAAGTATTTTTCATCAATTTCCAATCACCGTAAGTACAAGTGTCTTACAGTTTGTAACCAAAGCTCTGATCAATCAACTTTAATTCAAATTTAATAGTAACCCTCAACTTTTGTTAAGTCCCCTGTAAAGAGGGTAATGTCTACAGTGGGACTCAGAAACCTTAATTTACTTTTTATTGTAATATACATCTTCTGCAACATCAAAATTCAATGCAATTGCTTCTTCTCTTTTGATGGATCGCAAGTGGCATCCAAATTATTAGTAATGCTTATGCTTTCAGTATTGCTTCATATAATATTTGAGATTGGCTGTGTATCATGAACTAGTGACCCAATATGCATTAATGCATGTATTGTAGATCTGCTATAGGAACAATTAATTTTTCTAAATATCTGCTACACATTCTGCACTGAGGTTGTTTATAATATACTATATGCATATTTTTGCCACAGAATTATCCTGTGTTTTATTTCTTCTTTTCTAAATCTAGAATAAATCTTATTAAAATATAGTTCCAACACACTACTTCCAATGGTTATATCAATTAGTTTGGCAATTTTATTAACATTAGGGGACCTGTACTCTAATTTTTAGATCTTTTATTTAAGGTTTCATTTTTCCTTTCAAGGGCAGAGATTTGTCAGCTGCTTGTGTGATGAACTTTACAAAGATATCACGATCTTGTGAATAATTAAAGTGAGGCACTTGACCTGTATAAAACTTTATACAGCATTCTCCCAGGCACCTTTACAGTATTTGCATTATACTGTTGAACAAGAGGAGTTGGTGTATGTCCTAATTTAGTTTTTAAAACCATTATTTTTATAAAATAAATTCTTATTTCGGTGAATCTCTCCTGATGTTCATACTACTTCCTCTCTTGAAGCTCAGTTTATTTGACATTTGCCAACTGAAATTTGAAATTTAAAAAATCTTTCTAATTTTATTTCCATTTAATAAACGTATCGTTTACTAAAGGAAGGAACATTATAGCAGTAAGAAGCAATTGACACATCAGTCTCTCTTTATCTCTTCAGTTTCAAAGTCAAAATTTTCCTTATCTTGATACCACAAGGTACTGGGGAGGAGGGTGGGTACGTATATGAACATCAGGTGAGTGTATAAGGAAATTTTTATAAAAATGATTAAAATTCAGTTTATTTCTATGAACCTCTCCTGGTGTTCATATTGTTGACTCCCACACCGTTGAAGGTTAGACGCCAGTGAAAGAAAGAGATAGGATGAATTTAATCAAAAGAAAGATAGCATGTTTAAGAGCTACTAATCTGGTCTAGAATATTTCTAATAAATCATCTCAAATTACGGAACTCCAATTGTTTACTGAAGCTCATAAAAATAATGGACTACATATGTCTCTAAATAATAGTTCTTGATCCAAAGCGATTTTCAAATTAAAACCACGTATCTAATAGATAAAATGAGAAGGACTTTCAGGATGGTTGGGTCTGGCATCCATTTAGTGTACGAGTAGTTCTCAAAATGTTAAGAGGGCAAGTGATAGTAGTCCTATAATTTTGAGTATGTCAACCAAGCTGAATGCATAGCAAAATTAATGTTAGATAATACTTATAGAAATTCAGTCATTACAACAATCATTATTTACTGAGTGCACTAGAGGTTAACGCTGGTAATAAGTAAAAAAAAAGTTCTTTTGCTCATGCTGAAAATACTCATAGTTAGATTAAATCTAGGAAGATAATCACTTGATAACTTCAATATTAGTAACCAACATTGGTATTCCCTCAATTATTAAAATTACTTTATAAGTATACTGTAATTTATCAAATATTGGCAGGAGAAATTACTTTAAAAAGTGTAAAGCATTATAAACTTCATTCATGTAAACTCATCATAATTCTTTCACTCTAGGGCAATGCTGCATGTCAAATAGAAAATCAAATTACATTTTATTACCTACCTGAACACTATATTACTTGACGCCTCAATTTCCTTTCCACCATATATGAGTTGAGCCATTCGCGGACGAGGGGTAACGCCCCACTTGTTTTTGCACTGCTCTGCAAATGCTTCAAAGTCCCAAGTACTTGGTTCAAAGAAATCATTGATTCCATCATAAGTGAATGGCATCACCATCTCTGTGCAGGCCTTTAAACAAAGTTGATTTAAAAAGATGAATCCTTCTTCATAATTTAGATCATATTCTTATCATATCCAAATAGTTTGGAGTTTTACATAACTATGAAAAAAGCAGTTATTGTATCTTGGTTACACAAAAGCATTATGTACTAATTTAAGGTATCTATGAAAATTTTCAAACAACATTTTCAAGTTATCTATTTCTTTTATTTTCTAGATATACAAACCAAAGTCTTTTATGTAAGAATGCATTCTAGCACGAGCTGGATACAGTCATTTAAGCTCAGCAACGAAACTCTTATTGATTACTAGGCAGGTTGATCAGCCTGATGTCATCTAGCCATTTATTTTTTCATTTCTATCAGGACTAAAGAAGGGATGCGGGATTGAGGTTAAAATATGATAAAGACACTGGTTTTTATATCTGAGAAAACTTATACATTATTTTAGAAATTTGCAATTTGCTCTTATGAGATTACAAATCAATGAATTTTATTTAGGGGATTCACTCCTTAAAAGTTGGATGTGTAGCAGTCCATTTAACTAATGGGCATAAGCTCATCTCCATGCAGAATTGCAACCTTACTTGGTCATTGATAAATACAAGGGAAGGATGACTCCAACAACCTTCTATGCAGACTAATATAAAGATATCAAAGATAATAGGGTCTGAGCAAGTATCAGTTTGAATGAAAACTTGTATCAAGGAAATACAGTATCCAGAAATGATATACCTTCCATGAAAGAGAGAAAGCATCAACAGCATGATTTTCTTTCCAATGGCCAATACATGCAATAAAATATACTAGTAATACCATCTGATTAACTACTTTCCTTTTTTTAAAGAAAGTGGCATTTTAATTTTCATATCTCATCTAGTTTACCAAACACTCTCCATTCCAAGCTTATCCTTCTTTTAATTACTGTCTCTTGTCCGGGGAAACACTTACTATCTGTCCCAAGTACATATATTCATTAACAATCGTCTAATGTTCACTGTACCTTACAGAGTTGAGATCCATTCAGTTTCAATTTAATTTTTAACTTTAAAGCCTTCTGCTGCTAAACTCTTGCATTCCCACATTCCTAGTCAATCTTCATAAGGTTTTTAAGGCGATAGGCATTAAATATGCAAAGGTCGATGGCTGCAAATTACTTATGGAGAGTTAGTGCTGTTGCAGGAGTTCGCACTACGTAACACAGCTAAAACTTACACCTGCTTTACTATGATCCAAGGTCTAGGTTATCAAAATTGTGCCTCATTTAAAAATTACTTAAAAGATATTAATGGTATTTACATGCATTGATCTTTTATTCTTTAAAATCCTTCTCTATGCTAGTTTTGAATTTACTTACCTTGCATCATCTAATCAAGTACTGTAATTCAAAGGTGCAGTATATAACTTAAAATATTACCCCAAAAATACGAACCTGAAAATCCCATCCTTGATCATCCAATCTCTCATCTGCCTGTTGGTTGTAATTCAAACATTCAGTTTCACCAGTAAAATTGAAGTACACTTGAAGTCCATCAAACAGTTCTTCTAAAAGAGGCTTGGGATCTTTTTTGGAGTCAGTTAGATGAGTGCACACAACCTGGCCAAAGCAGATAAAAAAAAATTATATGGATAATGAAAGTGAAAAAAAAAAAAGAATTAGTACCTAAAGATTTGCTGAAATTTATTTTACTGTGCAGAAGAATGTTTTTATTACAATGAAATAACTCAACCCAAAATTTGTTACACAATTTTACTTTCTATGCATAGAGCCTGTTGCATTTACTAAATACTTAAAAAATACTTTGAAGGACAATGTCTGGTCCTAGTTTGAACAAGTGACAGAAATTAGGAGATGGGTGAAACTTTTCCCAGTCTGGGACAATCTCCCATCTCACTGAAAGATTCTATTCTTTGACTAAATGAAGATCACAAATGCGTAACTATTAAGGAAATAGGAAAGGAGATACCCTGGGTAAAAGAAGAGTTAAAGGCCTTTATTTAAGACCCTTTATTCTTGTATTTATTAGATAATTTGGTAATGGGATTGGTTCTTTGACTCTTATTTTGTGAGTGTTTTGACAGTGATGATCAAACAGTAAGCGAACAATACACATTGTGAAATGTTAAATGCTCCCAAATGAACATCATAAAACAACCGTGGAAGTCTTGTGGAGAGTAGAGCTCCCCTGCTATACAGGATCAGATAAGCAGCCCTTAAAGTAAAGTAAAGGGGATTGTTTCTTGGACAAAGGAGGATTAAAGTACAGAGGAATCTGATAACCTCCTTTGACAGCAGCTAAAACCTAAGGATCGAGACGAAGGCTCTCCCAAATATGATGAAAGTGGAAAAGCCTTCCCCCTACTGGGATTTGCAAAGAACGAGTATCATAGCATTCTTCGACAAGATCTTTGAGTCTGGCTGGAAACTCTTCCACAACATCTACTAGATCGGAATCTTGACGTTCTACCACTGACTAAAATGAATAGAAAAATTAATGGATAACAGAAATGA
This sequence comes from Palaemon carinicauda, assembly GCF_036898095.1. Lineage (NCBI taxonomy): Eukaryota > Metazoa > Arthropoda > Malacostraca > Decapoda > Palaemonidae > Palaemon > Palaemon carinicauda. The sequence goes on from NC_090746.1 coordinate 95,302,734, forward strand.
AAATATAAATGGGAAGGAAATAGAAAAGAGGAAGAATGGGAAAACCCTAGCTTTTGACCCATCATTCCCCTTACTTAAAATATTACTTTACCGCAGCCTACTCTATTGAGAGGTGATGCAATAGTGTGGTGTTTAAAAATGTTCCCTGTTAATTCCAGTTTAGTAGGTGAGGTTGAGTAAATTTTAAGCTTATATTTTTTTTTTTGAAATGGCATCAATAGGGAAACAGTTGATCATTAATTCCCTGCAAAAACTTATAGTTAAAATCTTCTAAACTACTACAGTGAAGTCTCTCAAATCCCTTTCAAATCTGATAACTTTGAATTCACTTTGAATTAATTACTTAAGGAATTTAAAACTGAAGGTAGGGGGAATAGGGGCAAATGGGGACAAGGGTGGTGGGAAACTCTGAACTAAAAGCATGCTCTTTTCTTCTTATGCTATTATTATGATTTTACTAGTATATGCAACCCGTCATTGCTAAATATTTAGATAATGTGGCCACCAGATAAATAGTGTTCATTATTGGGGACACTAGCGCAGTACGGGCAACACGAGATCCAAGAAGCAAGACTAGTTACGCTCCAAGAATTCATCATCTTAATAGAAAGAGATAAAACTACACTTCACTCCTAAGGGAAGGCCGGAGGATGCTGCTTACAGTCACCACCTCATTAAAGGTACACAATACATCAGGACTGGAAGATTTGTTTCTACAGTAGAACAAAATCCACTTCACCACTTATTACGGGGTGCCAACGCAAGAGCCCATGTCTTGCGTAAGGCAAGGCAATCTACACACATTCACCACATGCTTACTTTTTGGTGCACATCCACTGTTACAAGCTCCCAAAAATGAAAGCAAAGCACAAACACTTACCACAAACAAATGTAAGAAAAGAATCAACAGTTGAAAGAGACCAGCACAACAGTGCATCCGTACTGATAACTAATCTTTGACAAGTAGGTGGGCGAGGCTTACTCTCGCACAGCCTGCATTAGCCAAATACCTTATTAATGATTCAATAGCCTCTCTAGCTCTGCTGAAGATGTACAGTATCCCAAATAATTTGTTTATTTTAAATATCTTTTTACAAAAGTAGTTTTCTTAAATATAGTTATTCATTTTAGTTGGTAACAACCTAATTACTAATAATACTTAAATATTACTTATTCAGTGCTATAATTTACTATCAATACCCCTATAATAAATATTTGTAAAACACAACACAATATTACATGAAGAACAGTATAGCTTACATAAAAAAACAATAATCACCTTGATTGGATAAGCAGGCAAAGGAGCTAGGAAATCTGCTGGATAAGGATAATCCACCATGGCAAGATTGGTCCATACATTCATCAAATAGTATTTCAAATCTGTTACATTCCCTTCAGAAACAAGAGGGTTACAGAGATTCCAGGTATCACTCAGCCACGTCTTGCCAGCATCTATAAAACACCATGAACATGAATTAATAAACTTTTTTAGGCTGATAAAATTTTCAGAAAAATTAAATGATCTCAATTCAACTTTATAAAAATTTCTGCCAGTTAAGATTTGTCAATGAAATACCAGTACAAATACAATTTGATCATAAAATGTTCTTTTTTGGTAAAATTCAAGAACATGAAAAGGTTGGGCCACTGTTAAAATTGCACTGTTTAGTGTAAAGTTAGCAGTTCCTCATTTGATTATTATTATTATTATTATCATTATTATTAATTGCTAAGCTACTACCCTAGTTGAAGAAGCAAGATGCTTTAAGCCCAAGAGCCCCAACAGGGATAATAGCCCAGTGAGGAAAGGAAACACAGAAAAATAAAATATTTTAAGAACAGTTACATTAAAATAAATATTTCCTATATAAACTATAAAAACTTTAACAAAACAAGAAGAAGAGAAATTAGATAGAATAGTGTGCCCAAGTGTACCCTCAAGTAAGAGAACTCTAACCCCAGACAGTTGAAGACCATGGTACAGAGGCTATGGCACTACCCAAGACTAGAGAACAATGGTTTGATTTTGGAGTGCCTTCTCCTAGAAGAGCTGCTTACCATAGCTAAAGAGTTTCTTCTACTCTTACCAAGAAAAAAGTGGCCACTGAACAATTACAGGGCAGTAGTTAACCCCTTAGGTGAAGAAGAATTAAACTGGATAGCTCTGTTACTAACTGGCTACCCTGTTGGCTGATGTGTTTCACAGTAAGCAGAGTAATGATAAACTCAGCCTTATTCTTGAAGGTGAACGGACTTGTTTTTGTTTTCAGTTCAGCAAAATTAAGAGAATTTTACTGACCTTCCAGCCTTTGGTGGTGTGAACCCAGATTGAATTCTTCATTCAGTTTTTGTAAAGACACCTGACTTTTCGTTTCTGAAGCTACCTGTCAATTTCTACTAGTTATCTCGATCTTTTTGTACTCTAGAGAATTAGCTAAGATGACATAAAGAGGGTTAGCTCCTTCAAATATCTTGGTTCTGTTATGAACAAAAATGGAAACCTTGATGCAGAAGTCAGTCATAGAATTCAGTGAGGATGGATGAATTGGAGAAAGTCATCAGGGATATTTTGTGACAGGAGGATCAGTGCAAAGGTTAAAGGAAAGTTTTATGAAAAGTGTTGTTACACCAGCCATGCTCCATGGGGCAGAGACTTGGCTAATAAAGAAAGAACAAGAAAAATGGAAGTGGCTGGGATGAGAATGCTGTGGTGACACACAAAATGGATAAAATCCTGAATGAATTGATCAGGTAGACAGTCAAAGTACTAGAGGTTTCAAAGAAAGCTCAGAAAAGAAGACTGAAACGATTTGGTCAGGTCATGACGAGAGAAGATGAATGCATATCTAAAAGGGTTATGAACATGGAGGCGGAGGGCAAAGGAAGGAGGGGAAAGCCAAAGTTCAGGTGGAAAGGTAAATGGCATTTCCTTTGTTTTATTCGTAATTACAGCAAACCTTTAGCTCCCAAGATATCTTGTTTTTTGCATGTTTACAAAAAAATTATCTTTGAAGATGCTGGAGAATTTATAAGTTTGCTCTTTTGGGTAAATATGTTTGTGATAGCTCTAGCCAGCCAGCTGATTATCACCCAATTTAGATAACTCTCAGATCAACTAATGTTTTAAGCATTTTTTGGCATGTTGAAGGTTATCCTACATTCCCTAGCTTGCAATTTGACTTTCTCAAAGGCCTTGAAGCATGTGATGCCCTTCATTACAAAGCTGTACAGAAATCCTTTGATTATGGTCTTGAGTTTTGTATGACTGACATTGATTTTAGAACTGCCGTTGACCATGTTAATCATGAGACCACCTTTTTCAAACTTAAAGAGAGAGGAGTAGGTGGGCCTTTTCTTAAAAAAATTATTGAATTCATAAGAAATAGACTGCAAAGACTTGTTGATGAGCATCTTAGCAGCTATAGGACATAACGTAATATCAAAGATTTTAAAAGTAATTTGTATTTTTGCTAACTATACAACCTTCAGTCCTTTATTAAGTGTATGCTTTGAGCAAAGCTGGATATGGGTCTTAAAACTTTTAACAAGTGGCGGCAGTTACTGCTGGGCGGCAGGAAGCCTTGCTCACTCGACAGGCTTCTGAGACCTCACTTTGCCTTAAGCCTAGGACTTGAGGGGTGGTTGAGGCAGGAAGTATAACTCAAGTGACTGAGGTTTCTATAATTAGCGGAAATACAAATTACTTGAAAAATTTGTGATTGTTCCAACACAAATACAAACTCTTGTCGTTTAATATGAGACTTATCGATAGGAGGAAGGAAGTCCATAGAACAAAACGGCTGATTTATTATCCCCCAAAAATGCCCTAGCACTGTCAACCTCCTAAAAACCTGGTCATGAGGATTCAGCAAGCTCCCTACCAGGCACTGGTAGATGATCACGGAAAACCTAAATGTATGGTTAATATGAAAATAAATGGGTTGCCCATATTTGGCCATCCTCTCACTCGTCAGGGAGAATGGGGAAAATCTTTGAAACAAAACTTATTTGTAGGAAAAGTTGTTTGATCATGTGGCTACCCTACACATAGCTTGCAATCCAGCAAATAAAAGAGCAACTGTTCCACCCCAAAAGTAAAGGAAGAAAGAAGGGTTAGAAGGGCTAGTTCATTCACCTCTCATTCTAGATTTACATCATGACTGCAATCTTAGATGAGATATTTTTTGTCCCATGAAGATGATAGGATTGCTACACACAGGAATCCACGGATCTTTGAGTATACTCCCATAGGTAACGGGCAGACAGTTCAGTTGTTACCCAATCTCTTGTTCTGATGAAATGGCCCCCTGACAGGTTCTTCTTATGACCTGGGATAGATCCAATCTGGATAACTTCCGGGATGTTCCCTATGTCTCCTTATCTGTCGAGTGATGGTGAAAACTTGATGTACAGAGCCTTTCCTCCCCATATTGATTTAGGGATCACAAATGATCCTACAGGGAGTTGGTGTTGACTGAGTGTATTTGTTTGCGCAATTCTCCTGCCCAAATGAAATGTAGCAAACAGCCCTACCTTGATGACTTCCAAAGAGCAATACTGTTGGATAAGGATCTATGAAACAAGGCCATTAGTTTACAAAAGTCACGGATGGAAGCATATCTTTCTTCAGAGAGCCTCTTCCAAGAAGTGATCAAATACCCCCATGCCCCACCTTCCTTGGATTTGTCTGTGAATGGAAAGATCTCTGGAGGTGGGTTTAAGTGTCTCTTCCCTGGAAAGGAAATTGTCAGTTAGCTAAAATTCCACTGAAACCAGGAGGTAGGGAAATCACTAGCTGCCTACTGTTGGTGCGTTCCAAAATACTGAAGCAATCACTACATAGGCTCCAATGAAGATATTGTTACTGTCCAGCAGGAAGTTCTTGGTCATGTAGGAGCAACTGCATTAATTCCCTTTGTTTGCTGAAACAAATGTTCATTGTGTTATCAGCATACTTTGGTCCTTTATTTCTGCCAGGTGTGACTGGGTTACAAATAGAACACTATTTTTGTATTGTGGCAAAAGGAGGTCAACTTCTTTGGTCTTTGAGCATTACCTCCCCTAGGGAAACAGGACAAGCATATTGCCTAGAAGGCACCATAAAGGTGAGCACAAAACTTCAGGGCAAAAGGCAGTCTGAAGCTATGGTTTGGATTGAAAACCAAAGCCTAGAGGATGATGATATTCCGATGGAACTAAGGATCGATATCCAGATGTACAAATCCTTCAGTGTCAATGATCAGGAAAAGTCCTCTTCCTGAGGCCAGACTGTTTGGTATTTACATTTATCTTTGAATGATTAAAACCAGGCTCATGTCGACTTTTTCACTGGAAGAATTGACTGCAAAGGCCTGGGGCCTGGTCTGAAAGGACTTTGATTAACACTCTCTCCCTTGTGTCCCTTCGAGATGAAAAAAGCTCATTGGTAAGGTAGCTTCAGAGTCAGAAAGGTGCTTGCCTTCTGCCTGTTTAGAATTCTTGAGTTTAAGGATGAAGCAACATATATGTCTGCCATCTAACCAAAGGTCAAATAAGCCGCTGCCAGACTGATCCTGAAAGCAGTTTCCATGGTAGGGGAGTCTGACCCTCACAAATATGTCCCATGTCCATGAGTCTTACACTGGGTCCCTGTTTTCAGTGCTGCAATCACTGAATCGACGGACCATGGTGATGGAGTCACCGAAGCATCCTGAGGTAAGGGAACGACAATGGGTTGGTCTTGTATGAGATCTAGTGCTGGTGGTGGGGGCATGAGTTATAGTACCAAATCCATTCCCAAACCATTTCACCCTCAAAGGACGTACCGGTACGTTCTTGCAAAACACTGTTAATTACATATTTTCACATATTTTTGATAATTTTATGAGAAACTTCAGGCATTTTCCAAAAGAATGAGACCAACCTGACCTCTCTAGGACAAAAATTAAGCCTGTTAGAGCAATTTAAAGAAAATATATAGCAAAATGTGCTCGAAATTTAACCTTATGGTGGGGGTAAAAGGGTTAAGTTAATTTCAGGTAGTTCTTTCCCTCTTGGTAAAGAACGTTGAACGGCACATACTACACTACTTCTTGCTCTCCAGTGGAGAGATTAAAGTAAAACATTTGGTAATTGGAAAGAAGGGCAATGCCTTTTATTCCAACCAGTAGTGCATGTACTTGTTCTCTAAGAACTGAGCACAGAAAACTAGCATGTGAGCTTCTGTACTGTATACCAATACTGTATGTCTATTTGGGGATGGATACATTCCCATAACATATAAAGTACTATGCTCCTTCCACGTAATTAGATTCCGTTCCTTGAAAGGAATAATCTCCGTCCCTCACAGGAAGAGAAACTAAAGTAATCACTCTTATGTGACTACTATCAATTGGTCTTCCTGGACTTGTTCAGTGACATCTCAATAATTTTTAGAAGAAACCTTCTGGGATACTGGCCAGTCAGTCCACGAATAGCATTGGGCAATTAAATACTTGTCTATGGTTGGAGAGGATCTCTGCCGACAACTGCGTTAGCATGATGTGGCATCTCAGTGATAGTATGAGAGCCAAGATCAGATATGAGAAGGCCTGTATTCCAAACCTTAACCTGCGACCAAGTTGGAATGTTTTGGCATCTTGGAAAACTCAATCATGGATTGGGATGAATGTGGGAAAATCTACTTTAATAAGCAGTATCATCTCTAGGCTAATCTTAAGCGATGGCATCTCGGGGATATCCCAAGGCAGGAGAAAGATGAGAGTGGGGTTGGGTTGGGTTTTGGTACAGTACTGCTACTCCCACGAAATCATGCAAACGAATCGGTTTAAGTCTCGAACGACTGCTAGACTGGTTGTCCTGTGCTTTGATGACAACTTCCTCCTCCTCTTTGGGGTTATTGAGGCGCTGGGAAGGAGCAGGTAACAGAAATGGGTTAACTAATTACCTCGTGACGTGAAGGTAACAATTTCGAAAAGAATGAGCGTAACTTACGATTGTGTGAACCTGATTGTGAGGTTCTCTATCATCTAGTTCCTGATCGCAGCTGCCAATTGCATGATTACCACTCATGGCTGTGTATTGCAAGATTCCGATAACAGCTACCGACTGCAAGATTCCTCATCACGGTTACTGATCATATGGTTCTCAATCGTGGCTACCTATTGTATGGTTCACTATCACAGCCGATCCCATGGGATATGATGATTGTAGAGCATAAGTGAAAAGAAACTTGTCTTACTTGTGGAGAACACTATTGGAACATTTCCATGAAGACAGAATATGCAGGAAAGAGCACAAGGAAACTTCTACAATCCTGAAAGGAAGATCTCATGGTCTGTACAAGCGATGGTAATGAACACAGATTCTTCTTCCGCTGGTATCGTTTACTGATAGGGCTGGAATGAATCAGATGCCAGCAGAATTTCTGTATCCCATAAGTCACTGGAGAACTCAGGCGAAGTGTTTTATCATAAATTTTCTAACAAGCCGGGTGAAAAACTGTACCTCGTACTGAAATGTATTCGCAGAATAGGATGCATTTTGATATGTAATTTCTTGCTGAGAATGTACTAGGTATTCAATATACTAAGGTCATTCTCCTGAGTACAGTCAGTCGTCCGTCTTCACAGGTTCTGACATCATGGTTTCCATTTTTTGTGGTACAGAGATTCATAGGAAATTTAAATAAAGTTTAAATTTCTTGCAGTTAGGACTGCTGCACATAGTCCAACATTTTCAAACCATACACACTTCTTTGCACCCGGCCTTTACACTATTTCCCTCCCTTCAATAAAACTAATGATAAACAAAGAAATATACATGATAACTTTATAGTTAACACATGTAAACTATTCAGTGATAACCCTTTGCATAGAACGTCTAGTAATAAAAATGATTAAAAGAGGTTCATATATACAGCATGTTCAAGTAATATGATATTTTCAATTTAAAATGTTATTTTCATTAGTAAAATAAATTTTTGAATATACTTACCCGATAATCATGTAGCTGTCAACTCTGTTGCCGACAGAAATCTACGGTCGGGATACGCCAGCGATCGCTATACAGGTGGGGGTGAACACCACAGCGCCATCTGTGGTCAGGTACTCCAGTACTTCTTGTCAACACCACCTCAATTTTTTCCTCGGTCCACTGGTTCTCTATGGGGAGGAAGGGTGGGTCAATTAAATCATGATTATCGGGTAAGTATATTCAAAAATTTATTTTACTAATGAAAATAACATTTTTCAATATTAATCTTACCCGATAATCATGTAGCTGATTCACACCCAGGGTGGTGGGTGGAGACCAGCATATATGTTAACAAAGAAGCTAAGTATCCCGTATTTTATTTTATTAGTTATTCAAAAATAACATAAAATAAATAAGTACCTGGTAAGGAAGACGACTTGAACCATTACTCTGCCTTTATTAAGTACGTCTTCCTTACTGAGCGTAGCGGTCCTCTTAGGATGCTGAACGACTCTTAGGTGCTGAAGTATAAAGGGCTGCAACCCATACTAAAGGACCTCATCACAACCTTTAACCTCGGCGCTTCTCAAGAAAGAATTGACCACCCGCCAAATCAACAAGGATGTGGAAGGCTTCTTAGCCGACCGTACAACCCATAAAAAGTATTCAAGAGAAAGGTTAAAAAGGTTATGGGATTATGGGAATGTAGTGGCTGAGCCCCCGCCTACTACTGCATTCGTTGCTACGAATGGTCCCAGGGTGTAGCAGTTCTCGTAAAGAGACTGAACATCTTTGAGATAGAATGATGCGAACACTGACTTGCTTCTCCAATAGGTTGCATCCATAACACTCTGCAGAGAACGGTTCTGTTTGAGGGCCACTGAAGTAGCCACAGCTCTCACTTCATGTGTCCTTACCTTCAGCAAAGCAAGGTCTTCTTCCTTCAGATGAGAATGTGCTTCCCTAATCAGGAGCCTGAATAGGTAAGAAACTGAGTTCTTAGACCTTGGAAGAGAAGGCTTCTTGATAGCACACCAAAAGGCTTCTGATTGTCCTCGTAAAGGTTATGACCTTTTTAGATAGTACCTAAGAGCTCTAACTGGGCAAAGTACTCTCTCCAGTTCGTCCCCCACCAAGTTGGACAGGCTTGGGATCTCGAACGACTTAGGCCAAGGACGTGAAGGAAGCTCGTTTTAGCAAAAAACCGAGCTGCAAGGAACATGTAGCCGTTTCAGATGTGAAAACTATGTTCCTGCTGAAGGCGTGGATCTCACTTACTCTTTTAGCTGTTGTCAAGCACACGAGGAAAAGAGTTTTCAATGTGAGGTCCTTAAAAGAGGCTGATTGGAGAGGTTCAAATCTTGATGACATAAGGAACCTTAGGACCACGTCTAGATTCCAGCCTGGAGTGGACAACCGACGTTCCTTTGAGGTCTTAAAAGACCTAAGGAGGTCCTGTAGATCTTTGTTGGTGGAAAGATCCAAGCCTCTGTGGCGGAAAACCGCTGCCAACATACTTCTGTAACCCTTAATCGTAGGAGCTGAAAGGGATCTTACGTTCCTTAGATGTAACAGGAAGTCAGCAATCTGGGTTACAGTGGTACTGGATGAGGAAACTGCATTGGCCTTGTACCAGCTTCGGAAGACTTCCCCTTTAGACTGATAGACTCTGAGAGTGGATGTCCTCCTTGCTCTGGCAATCGCTCTGGCTGCCTCCTTCGAAAAGCCCCTAGCTCTTGAGAGTCTTTCGAAAGACTGAAGGCAGTCAGACGAAGAGCGTGGAGGTTTGGATGTACCTTCTTTACGTGAGGTAGACGTAGAAGGTCCACTCCTAGAGGAAGAGTCCTGGGAATGTCGACCAGCCATTGCAGTACCTCTATGAACCATTCTCTCGCGGGCCAGAGCGGAGCCAACCAACGTCAGCCGTGTCCCTTTGCGAGAGGCGAACTTCTGAAGTACCCTGTTGACAATCTTGAACGGCGGGAATGCATACAGGTCGAGATGGGACCAATCCAGCAGAAAAGCATCCACGTGAACTGCTGCTGGGTCTGGAATCGGGGAACAATACAATGGGAGCCTCTAGGTTATCGAGGTAGCGAACAGATCTATGGTTGGCTGACCCCACAGGGCCCAAAGTCTGCTGCAAACATTCTTGTGAAGGGTCCACTCTGTGGGGATGACCTGACCCTTCCGGCTAAGGCGATCTGCCATGACATTCATATCGCCCTGAATGAACCTCGTTACCAGCGTGAGCTTTCGATCTTTTAACCAGATGAGGAGGTCCCTTGCGATCTAGAACAACTTCCACGAATGAGTCCCTCCCTGCTTGGAGATGTAAGCCAAGGCTGTGGTGTTGTCAGAGTCCACCTCCACCACCTTGTTAAGCTGGAGGGACTTGAAGTTTATCAAGGCCAGATGAACCGCCAACAGCTCCTTGCAAAAGATGTGAAGTGTCCTTAGCTCCTGATTCCATGTTCCCGAGCATTCCTGTCCGTCCAAAGTCGCACCCCAGCCCGTGTCTGATGCGTCAGAGAAGAGACGGCGGTCGGGTTTCTGAACAGCCAAAGGTAGACTTCCTTGAGAAGAAAGCTGTTCTTTCACCACGTGAGAGTAGACCTCCTCTCTTCGGAAACAGGAACTGAGATCGTCTCTAGCGTCATGTCCTTTATCCAGTGAGCCGCTAGATGATACTGAAGGGGGCGGAGGTGGGGTCTCCCTAACTCGATGAACAGGGCCAGCGATGAAAGTGTCCCTGTTAGACTCATCCACTACCTGACTGAGCATCGGTTCCTTCTCAGCATGCTCTGGATGCAAACTAGGGCTTAGTAGATCTTTGGGGCCGACGGAAAAGCCCGAAAAGCTCGACTCTGAAGATCCATACCCAGGTAGACAATGGTCTGGGATGGGACGAGCTGGGACTCCTCAAAATTGACCAGGAGGCCCAGTTCCTTGGTCAGATCCATAGTCCATCTGAGAATCTCCAGACAGCGACGACTTGTGGGAGCTCTTAAAAGCTAGTCGTCTGACGGAGCCGGACACAAGATCATGGTACTGCTGCACAGTCTGTGAACTGTCAACCATGGGGAAGCGAGGAAGTACAGTGACAACCCGAAGCTGTCTAGACTGTCTGGGTCGTACAGACAACTCCTTATCGGGTTGCTGAGGTTGCCGCACTGCGTCACAACAAGTCACTTCTGCTGGTTGTTGAACGTCTTCCCAGTGACACACTGACTCCGTAAACAAAAAATCCTCTAACAAGGACTAAGCTTGGACTGCATGTCTTGCAACACAGCTCAAGGTCTATGGGAGCAGGTGTGGTAACAGACGGGGTTAGCGACTGAAGTGGAACCATTACCTTCCCTGGAAGCATGTTATGCTTAAATAAAAGTCCATAGGAGGCTACGCAGCTAAAGGCTCCTCTCCAAATGACAGAGTCCTCAAGGGAATATCAGAAGGAGGGAGAATAGCACTTTCTCATCTACAGGAACCATATCCGAGAAAAGCTAAGTTCTCTCAGTGAGGGTTTCACTGGTGCAAAAGCAGCAGACTAGAAGGCAACGTTATGAAACTGCTTGACAGTCTAGTGAGTTGGCAACAACCAAAGATGTGTGACTGAGAAGCATGCGGTAAGGTATGCAGAGCATGCTGTATGCAGAGCATGCTGTATGTAGAGCATGCTGTAAGGTAAGCAGAGCATGTTGCATGGCGTGCGGCTTATGCTGCATGGGATGAGGCTCATGCTGCATGGGATGAGGCTCATGCTGCATGGTATGAGGCTCATGCTGCATGGGATGAGGCTCAAGCTGCAAGGGAAGAGGCTTATGCCGCATGCGTTGAGGAGGATGCCGCATAGTATGATGCTCCTGCCTCATGGTTTGAGGCGGTTGCCGCATAGCATGAGGCTCCTGCCTCATGGTTTGAGGAGGATGCCGCATAGCATGAGGCTCCTCATAGCATGAGACTCCTGCCTCATGGGTTGAGGAGGATGCCGCATAGCATGAGGCTCCTGCCTCATGGGTTGAGGAGGATGCCGCATAGCATGAGGCTGCCTCATGGGTAGAGGAGGATGTCGTATAGCATGAGGCTCCTGCCTCATGGGTTGAGGAGGATGCCGCATAGCATGAGGCTCCTGCCTCATGGTTTGAGGAGGATGCCGCATAGCATGAGGCTCCTGTGAGGTTCCTGCCTCAAGAGTTGCGTCTGCCTCAAGGGTTGAGGAGGTAGCTGCGCAGAGAGAGGCTCATGCTGTGAAGAATGCGGTTGCTGCATGCGTTGAGGCGGCTGCCTCATAGCATGAGGTTCCTCAAGAGTTGAGGCTCTTGCCTCAAGAGTTGAGGTTCTTGCCTCAAGAGTGGAGGTGGCTGCCGCAAGAGTTGAGGTTGCTGCCTCAAGGATGGTGGAGGTTGCCGCAACGCAAGAGGTTGCTGCATAGCGTTGGTATCTGGCAACTCCCAATGCGGCAGCTCACGCGTGGAGGTAGGTTGAGGAACCTCAACATCATACGTCTGGCAGGGTGGACTGCGCAGAGGTGGAGTTGAGGTTGCTGCCTCGAGGATGGTGGAGGTTGTCGCACCGCAAGAGGTTGTTGCCTCGAGGATGGAGGAGGTAGTCGCAACGCATGAGGCTCCTACCTCAAGGGTAGAGGAGGTTGCTGCAAAGCATAAGGCTCCTGCCTCAAGTGTTGAGGAGGTTGCCGCGTGGCAAGAGGCTCCTGCCTCAAGGAAAGTGGAGGTTGCTGCACAGAGCTGGTATCTGGCAACTCCCAATGCGGCAGCTCACGCATGGAGGTAGCTTGAGGAACCTCAACATCATACGTCTGGCAGGCTGGACTGCGTAGAGGTGGAGGAGCGCTCGCAGGAGGAGGTGTGTTAACCTTCTCTGCCTGAAACTCCTGCATCAACACCGCAAGCTGAGACTGCATTGTCTGCAGCATAGACCACTAGAGTTTAAGAAAGACAACAACAAACGGAGCTACTGTCCGTTGAGACTGAGGGTCTAAAACAGCTGGTGCGGCAACAGACGGAGCTACTGCCTGTTGCGATACCACCTTGCCTCTCTGGGAGGTGTGCAGTTGTCGTACTGCAGCAAGTCCGAACTGACCCAGTGCTAATGGCTACACCTAGGAGTTGGACTTGCGCGGAAGGGACCAACTTGCACTTAAAAGCTGCAAGATTTGGTCCATGGTTTCTGCGAGAAACCTCTTCCGCAGACGAGGAATAAAAGGGCTCTCTCGTCTTTGTGTGGGTGGGGTGATCACGTCGGCAACGTGTGTAGATACACCCGAAACCACGGAGGGAAACGTCTGTTCGTCGATCAAGGCCTGCTGAACCCATAAGTCCTTCGACATTACTTCTCCCCTGGGCTTGGGAGCTTGTAAGAGGTCCCAGACTAGGCGAACAACTGGCACGAACAGACGAACCCTCGAACGCAACACTGTAACACTTTGCGCTTATCACTTTATCACTTTTGATTTTCTGTTTGCACTTATTTCACTGAACACGAAACTTTAAGTGGTTTGTACCTGAAACACGCAATTCTATCCTTCCTTAAAAGTTAGTAATTGCGAAAACAGAATTACAATGTAACAGAAAAATATAATGAAAGATAAATAATTCAGTGGCTGGAAAGAGACTAAACACTAGATCAAATAAACTACGTTTAAAATCTCTCACCGCATAAAGCTTGAGAACAAGAATAAAACTCTAGAAACGTTTACCTTCTTCCCCTAAAGAGACTAGGGAGAAGAGCAAAAACGATAACAACGTTACTCGCTTGAACGAAACGTTTATCCTCCTCTCTCTCCCTCCGTCTCTATCTCTCTCTCTCTCTCTCTCTCTTGACTTAGAACCTGAGAGATGAGCCCAATCATATATATCGTTAAAACATATTATTGTTAAAAGGAAAAAAAAAAACTGAAAGATTTCCCTTATTAGAATTAAAACCATTAAGCTAAGAAAGAATGAACAAAACGCTAGAATCGGTTTACTCTTACTGCAACGTGACACCGTGAAAATTCTCTCTCTATCGTAACGATAGAGCGCAAGTTGAACGTTCTGAACGTCAACAACTGCAGAGACAAAACAAAACGTTAGTTCAACTTTGAAAACAGTACGAGACTATCAAAGAAATTCTTTCAAAAACATTAAAATAGCATAATATGTTAACAGGTAAAAACGAAATGACGGGCTCAATGTTAATTAACTTCGGTACCAAGAAAAGACCGCCTACTATTAGGAAAGGTCGAATATAAACAAATATAAAAATTAATTTTAATAAGTTTATAATAAAAGGAAGTTAATCGAAGAGGCCTATAAAAGGCGGAGAGATATAAAATAAATCTATAACTTTTGTTAAGCAAAATTAAGAAAGAGAGTCTATACTCTCTTAGACACCAACACTTCCGTCTAAGGGAAGGGTCGGCCATTTAAAAGTGAAAGAGAGTTCATACTCTCTTCGTCACCATAATTAATCAAATTAATCCCAAAAGCTAGCTAAGCTAATGATAAAACTTCATGAATAGCGAAAGCTAAACTCTAGAGCAAATACATCACCAAATCGTGAGCAAAAACTCCAGAATCAACAGCGTATCCATGTAGGTCTAGCCGGAGGCACGACAGAGGAAAAATTGAGGTGGTGTTGACAAGAAGTACTGGAGTACCTGACCACAGATGGCGCTGTGGTGTTCACCCCCACCTGTATAGCGATCGCTGGCGTATCCCGACCGTAGATTTCTGTCGGCAACAGAGTTGACAGCTACATGATTATCGGGTAAGATTAATATTGAAAAATAAATTTTTGAATATACTTACCCGGTGAATATATATATAGCTTACGTCTCCGACGGTCGACAGATTCCAAAAACTCGCGAGCGATCGCCATGAAGGTTGCTGGGTGTGCCCACCAGCGCCGACTATCAGCCAGATACTGCATATACTTCTCCACAAGTTCAGTTCTTCTCAGTCCGTAGGGTCTCTATCGGGGAGGAAGGGAGGGCCTTTAATTATATATACATATTCACCGGGTAAGTATATTCAAAAATTTATTTTAAATTGAAAATATCATTTTTAAATATTAAACTTAGCCGGTGAATATATATATAGCTGATTCACACCCATGGTGGTGGGTAGAGACTAGTATTAAAACAATAAAGGCGTATATGCTCAAGAGTTTTTGACAAATATTCAAAAAACAAACTTAAGTATAGGTACCTGATAAGGAAGATGACTCTGATGATTACTCTGCCTCATTAGTCCGCTATCCTCACGAAGCCCAGCGATCCTCTCAGGATGCTGAAAGACTACCAGGAGCTGTTATAATCAGGGTGAACACCCCTACAACAGGACCTCATCAATACCCTTAATCTGGGCGCTCTCAAGAAACAATATTTTGACCACCCGCCAAATCAAAAGATTGAGAAAGACTTCTTAGTCTCCCGTACAACCCAAAACAAGATTAAAAATTTCAAGAGAAGATTAAAAGGATATTGGGATTAAGGGAATGTAGTGGTAGAACCTTCACCCACTACTGCACTCGCTGCTACGAATGGTCCCAACGTGTAGCAGTCCTCATAAAGAGTCTGGACATCTTTCAAGTAATATGAAGCGAACACCGACTTACTTCTCCAAAAGGTCACGTCCATAATACTTCTAAGGGATCTATTTTGTTTAAATGCTACTAAAGTTGCTACCGCTCTAACTTCATGAGCCTAAATTACGATCCTTCTCACTTAAATGAGAGTGTGCCTCTCTAATCAATAGTCTAATAAAATAAGACAACGCATTCTTCGACATAGGCAAAGAGGGCTTTTTAACGGAGCACCATAAAGCCTCTGAAAAACCTCGCAGCGGTTTAGTTCTAGATAAATAAAATTTAAGAGCTCTAAGGGGGCACAGCACTCTTTCAACTTCATTCCCAACAACCTCAGATAGACTGGGAAGTTCAAACGATTTAGGCCATGGACGAGACGGAAGTTCATTTTTGGCCAAGAAACCAAGCTGAAGAGAGCATACTGCTTTATTAGCGGAGAAGCCGATATTCTTGCTAAAAGCATGTATCTCACTAACCCTTTTCGCAGAGGCCAAGCTCACCAAGAAAAGAGTCTTGAGGGTAAGATCCTTCAGGGAGGCCGAATTTAACGGTTCACACCTGTCTGACATAAGGAACTGCAGGACCACATCCAAGTTCCAAGCAGGAGTAGAAATATGACGCTCCTTGGAAGTCTCGAAAGACTTAAGAAGGTCTTGAAGATCTTTGTTATTAGATAGATCCAAATTTCTATGCCTGAAAACAGAAGCTAACATGCTTCTGTAGCCTTTAATGGTAGATGCAGAAAGGGAGCGACCATTTCTCAGATAAAGCAGAAAATCTGCAATCTGCGCTACAGAGGTACTGGAAGAGGAAATAGAGGAGGACTTGCACCAGTCTCTAAATACCTCCCATTTAGATTGATAAATCCTGATGGTAGAGGATCTTCTAGCCCTTGCGATCGCTCTAGCTTCCTCCTTCGAAAACCCTCGAGCTCTAGAGAGTCTTTCGATAGTCTGAAGGCAGTTAGACGAAGCGCGGGGAGGCTTTAATGAAATCTCTTTACGTGAGGCTGACGCAGGAGATCCATCCGCAACGGTAGACTTCTTGGAATGTCTACTAGCCATAGAAGTACCTTTGTGAACCACTCTCTCGCGGGCCAGAGGGGAGCAACCAACGTCAACCTGGTCCCTTCGTGAGAGGCGAACTTCTGAAGCACCTTGTTTAGGATCTTGAACGGTGGAAAGGCATAGATGTCTAGGTGAGACCAGTCCAGAAGGAACGCGTCTATGTGGGCCGCCTCTGGATCTGGAACAGGAGAGCAATAAGTCGGGAGCCTCTTTGTCAAAGAGGTCGCAAAGAGATCGATGGTGGGTCGACCCCATGTCATCCATAGTCTCTCGCACACATCCTTGTGCAGCGTCCACTCCGTAGGAATCACCTGTCCTCTTCGGCTGAGACAGTCCGCTAAGACATTCAACTCCCCTTGGACGAATCTCGTCAAAAGAGAGATGTTTCGATCTTTTGACCAAGTGAGAAGGTCCCTTGCGATGACGAAAAGGGAGTGGGAGTGAGTGCCTCCTTGCTTCGAGATGTATGCCCAGGCCGCGGTATTGTCTGCATTCACCTCCACTACCCTGTTTCGAACCAGACTCTCGAAACTCCTTAACGCTAGATGGACAGCTAAAAGCTCTTTGCAGTTTATGTGAAGACTCCTCTGGTCTGCGGACCAAAGACCCGAGCACTCCAGATTGTCCAGTGTCGCTCCCCAACCCAAATCCGATGCGTCTGAAAACAACACATGGTTTGGGTTCTTGATTGCAAGAGAAAGACCTTCCCGAAGTCTTATGTTGCTGTCCCACCAAGCTAGACAGGTCTTGACTGAATCGGAGATTGGAATCGAGATCGTCTCTAAGCCCTTCTCCTTGTTCCAATGGTGGTTTAGGTGAAACTGGAGAGGGCGCAGGTTGAGTCTCCCTAGAGAGATAAACTGCTACTGCGACGAAAGAGTCCCTAGGAGAGTCATCCAAACTCTCACAGAGCAACTGCTTTTCTCTTGCAAGATACGGACTTTGAGCAAAGCCTGCTCCATCCTGGTGGAAGACGGAAAAGCCCGAAAAACTCGACTCTGTATCTCCATCCCCAAAAAAAGAATGGTCTGGGATGGAGTCATTTGCGACTTCTCCATGTTCACTAGGAGACCTAACTCTTTGGCCAGGTCCAAAGTCCATTTGAGGTCCTCCAGACAGCGATGAAGGGACGACGCCCTGAGTAACCAGTCGTCCAAATAAAGGGAGGCTCTGATCCCCGACAAATGTAGAAACTTCGCTACATTCCGCATGAGCCTTGTAAAAACAAGAGGAGCAGGGCTGAGGCCGAAGCACAGTGCTCGGAATTGATACACCACCTTCCTGTACACAAACCTCAGATAATGTTGAGAGTTTGGATGTATCGGAATGTGGAAGTACGCATCCTGCAGGTCGAGAGAGACCATCCAGCCGCCCTCTCTTACCGCTGCTAAAACGGATTTGGTGGTCTCCATCGTGAATTTTGTTTTTAAAACAAACACGTTGAGAGCACTTACATCCAGCACTGGCCTCCAACCTCCTGTGTTCTTCGGAACCAGGAAGAGACGGTTGTAAAAACCTGGGGATTGAAGGTCCGAGACTTTCACCACCGCCCCCTTCTCCAACAACAGAGAAACTTAAAGATGCAACGCCTGTCTCTTTGTCTCCTCTCGATACCTGGGAGAGAGGTCTATCGGAACTTTCACTAGCGGAGGTCTTCGTACAAAAGGAATTTTATAACCCTCCTTCAGCAACCAAACAGACTCCGGGTCTGCACCCCTCTTCTCCAAGGCCTGCCAGAAGTTGGTCAATCTGGCCCCTACCGCTGTCTGAGGACGTGGGCAGTCAGACTCTGCTACGTGAGGATTTGGATCCTCTCTTCTTACCTCGTTTGCTATCGGAACGAGAGCTTCCCCTACTGGGGGCTCTGCCACGAAAAGGCGGGATAAATCTTGCCGCTGGCGTGTCAAACTTGGGTCTGCTGACATGAGAAGAAGGCGGCAAAACCTTACGAGCAGTCTTGGCCACTAAATCGTGCGTGCCCTTCTGAACAAGAGATGCCGCGATATCTTTAATAAGATGTTGAGGGAACAAAGTAGACGATAAGGGAGCAAAAAGAAGTTCTGACTTCTGACAGGGAGTAACCCCTGCAGAAAGAAAAGAACACAGAGCTTCTCTTTTCTTAAGAACTCCTGCTGTGAACGTAGCCGCCAGTTCATTAGAGTCATCCCTTATTGCCTTGTCCATGCAAGACATTATCTGAATAGAGACATCATTGTCCGATGAAGATACCTTCTTACTTAAGGCTCCCAGGGACCAATCCAAAAAATTAAAAACCTCGAAGGCACGGAAAATTCCTTTAAGGAGATGATCCAGATCTGTGGAGGACCAGCAAACCTTCGAGCGTCTCATGGCTAGACGACGAGGAGAGTCTACAAGGCTTGAGAAGTCTCCCTGGGCAGAGGCAGGAACTCCTAAACCGAGAACTTCTCCCGTGTCATACCAGACGCTCGCACGAGAAGCCAATTTGAAAGGGGGAAAGGCAAAAGAAGACTTCCCTAAACCTCTCCTGGTTAATAACCAGTCTCCCAACAAACGCAAGGCTCTCTTAGAAGAGCGAGAGAGAACCAACTTCGTAAACGACGGAGTCGATGAAGTCATGCCTAAAGTAAATTTAGACGGCGGCGAACGTGGAGCCGCAGTAACAAAATGATCGGGAAAAACATCCCTAAAGATAAGCATAATCTTTTTAAAGTCAAGGGATTGGTGGACAACCCTAGGCTCCTCCCCATCTGAAAGGATCCCAAAGGCACATTAGCAGGAAGGGGATCATCAACCTCCTCATCCGAAGGAACATCATCCGACAAAGGTAAAGTCTTGCGACACGGGGAAAACCCAGCATGCCGAGGCGGCAAAGCTTGACAGGCCACATCAATATGTAAAGGAGCCGCAGCAAAAGTCGAGGGGACGACGTCACGTCGAGAGTGCAAAGACTGAAGGTCTTGAGGTTGAGAGTCACAACGAGACTGCGGCGACTGACGGTCGACATCACTTCGGGACAACGGAGTCGGCCGATGAACGTCACATCGGGACTGCGGCGACTGCAGCTCAAAGTCACGCTGTGACTGCTGAAACTGAAGTTCAACGTCACGTGACTGACGCAACTGACGAGGAACACGATGAGAATCACGTTTAACAGCACCGCTGACATTAGCGATAACGTCAGAACGACGAGACAAATCTCGCTTAGGAGGTTGAAGACCTGAATCACGCTTGCCAGACTGACAAACCACAAGCAAAGGTTCCTTACGAACCTGGACATGATCGTAAACTTCCATTAAGGAAGAAAGTTTTAACTGCATATCTTGTAAGACACTCAACTTAGGGTGAACAGGACTCAAAACGGACCGTGACGTCGGCAACGTCTGCGCATGCAAGTCATCGCACCGAACGGGACCCTCGAACTCAACGTCACGTTTGCCCTTAACAGGAGAACAATCATCCGATGACTGAATACGGTCGGAGCTGTCCCAATGACTACAGCCAGGACGCTGGACCTGTCCTGAAGGGACCGACTTGCGCTTCAAAGGTCTTGAAACCTTGCGCCAAGGTTTCTTAAGAGACGAATTATCGGAAGACGAGGAGAACTTCGTTTCTCCTGTCTTATGGTAAGGACGTGCTTGAAGAGCAACGTCTGATACCTTTGAGGGAACGTCTGTCCGTTGGTTTACACCTCTCACTCCCTTAAGTCCTATGATATTCCTTCTCCCTGGGGCAGGGGAGCTTGAAAGAGGTCTCGGACTAGGCAAGCGACAAGCACGAACAGACGAACCCTCCGGCAAAACACTAAACACATTTGTTGCACTTTCCACTTTACCATTTTGACCCTTTAAAATTTTAACGTCGGACATAAGCTGATTTCTGTCCGAGGCCAACGATTCGACCTTCTCACCCAACGCTTGAATGGCCAATAACATATCACTCATAGAAGGTTCATTAGTGCCAGTAGGGGGTTCTGAAACTACCACTACAGGAGAAGGATTAGGTTCAGGGGCATGGGAAGAGGAAAAATCTAGAGATCTAGAAGAGCTTCTTCTCACCCTATCTCTTTCGAGTTTCCGAGTATATTTCTCATACTCCAACCACTCAAATTCAGATAAAACAATACATTCCTCACATCGATCTCCTAATTGACAAGATTTACCTCGGCAATTAACACAAATAGTATGAGGATCGATGGAAGCTTTAGGAAGACGTTTATTACAGTCTTTCGCACATTTACGATAGACAGGAGAAGGGTCAGCCATTGTGAAAATTTCAAAGAAAATCCAAAAAGAAAGCCAAGTTCAGCAACAATAATCAAAAAAGGGATTCAAGAGTTTTATCGAAGATAACCAACACAGCGAAAGCAATAAAACCATGAACAAGTACTTCACCAATCGGTAGAAACTTGAGGTTAAGCGCGAGCGGAACCAATGCTGTCACTACCACCGACAGAGAAGAACTGAACTTGTGGAGAAGTATATGCGGTATCTGGCCGATAGTCGGCGCTGGTGGGCACACCCAGCAACCTTCATGGCGATCGCTCGCGAGTTTTTGGAATCTGTCGACCGTCGGAGACAGAAGCTATATATATATATATTCACCGGCTAAGTTTAATATTTAAAAATTTGATATATAATATAAAATGCATGATGAAAATATAAATTGGCTTCTCAATTATCAGAAGAGATTCTCTCTCTCTCACTATGAAAAAAGGTAAAAAAAAATTTGAAATTTGATTATTATTCAATTATCGCAAGCTTGAATAGTTTTCTATTGGAAGAATCGTTACTTTAATGAAGAAAAATAAGGAAATTAGAAATTACGATAATCAGTAACTTTCTTATTTGTTAATAAAAAATTACACTTTGAAAGAAAGCTTTTTAAAATTACCATCACATATGAAATCTGTTCAATTATACTAAACTCTAATTTTTACTTTTTAGTGTGAACTACTACAGGCAAACAGGAAATTTTGCCTTTCCAATAAGGGTTGTAACTTGACTAGTTATAATAATATCAACCACATGGGTTTTGGCCTTGATGCATATGCATATGCAGACG
Source organism: Palaemon carinicauda (assembly GCF_036898095.1). Taxonomy (NCBI): domain Eukaryota; kingdom Metazoa; phylum Arthropoda; class Malacostraca; order Decapoda; family Palaemonidae; genus Palaemon; species Palaemon carinicauda. Next base: position 95,324,384 of record NC_090746.1, read on the forward strand.
ATGCCACACTCTTTGCATTGAACCGATTGGGCCATCACTTCCCATACACAGTGTGAAAATCTTATTTCTTTAGGCAGCTAAGATTAGTGACTGATTCTCCTTCAAGCTTAGAAACTTTTTTTCTCTTTCCCATAATACCAATAATAATTTTTTTTATAAATAATATATTAAAATTAGTTAACTAATACCACTAGGACATCTCTTGTGCATCAAGAAGTTTCTACAAGGAAAGAAATGAGAGAAAAATCAAATTTAAAAATTGGACAAGGAAAAAGATACAAAAAGAAACGGTTCAAAAAGTATCAAGTACGCAGCAATACATCTCAGGCAAAGGAATGCTCCAGAAGTACCAACAATACTACAATCGACAATAGGCCATGTAATACACACTGTATGTGCTTCTCCATAATGGAATCCTTTCTAGGAAAATATCCTTCACATCTTTGGAGTTTCACATGCCCTTAGCATCAGCACAGAAATAATACATGGAATGATAAGGCTTCTTGTCTTAGGATTAAGGTAAAACCAAAAAGGAGTCAACAGTTAACTAACTTATATGATACAAATAATGATACAACAATGCAATAGCATTCAAATGGCCCATGGGTAAATATAATATTAACGAATCAGAGAAATGTTCATCATAACTGGACTCTTACCATCTGCAGTGACTTGGTTGATTGCTTCCCAAGACTTCCTGATAACCTCTACACATTCATTGGACTCCTTGGCAAAATCAGCAGTCACCACTTTAGCAAAATCTTCATAAGGAGTAATATCTGTAAACTGCAGGATTGGAGCTGATGCAGCAATAGCTCTGAAAGACAAAAGATAAAATAATTTCCTGAAAGTATAAATGCAAAATGCATCACTAAACATACATAACCATCCTGTTGAACTTTAAAATATATCTTCTACAGATTTTTAAAGAGTCAGCCCAGTGGATTGTTATACAAATAGAAAAAGAAGTGCTTTTGAGAAAGGAAAGTCCTATTTTTGGGGAGGTGCTGTGAGGTCTCCAAGGACTTTCCTTTTAAAATGATATTTTAATTATAAAATAAATGTTTGAATATACTTACCCGGTGAATATATAATAGCTGCAACTCTGCGGCTCGACAGAAAACACACTCAAAAAACTCGCGAGCGATCGCTATGAAGGTTGCGGGTGTGCCCACCAGCGCCAACTGTCGGCCAGATACCACTCTTGCATGTAAACAAACCCTTCAATTCTTCTCGTCCCGCTGCGTCTCTATTGGGGAGGAAGGGAGGGTCATTTAATTTATATATTCACCGGGTAAGTATATTCAAAAATTTATTTTATAATTAAAATATCATTTTTAAATATTTAACTTAGCCGGTGAATATATAATAGCTGATTCACACCCAAGGCGGTGGGTAGAGACCAGAGTTAATTAAGTTTACAGCGTATAAGCTAAGAGTTTTTTCATTTTGACAGTTATCAATATAACAAAACCAAAATATATAGGTACCTGGTAAGGAAGTTGACTTAGACGATTACTCTGCCTTGTAAGTCTGTCTTCCTCACGGAGCCCAGCGATCCTCTTAGGATGCTGAAAGACTCCCAGGAGCTGAAGTATCAAGGGTTGCAACCCATACAACAGGACCTCATCAAACCCCTAATCTGGGCGCTCTCAAGAAATGACTTTGACCACCCGCCAAATCAACCAGGATGCGAAAGGCTTCTTAGCCTTCCGAACAACCCATAAAACAATATTAAAAACATTTCAAGAGACAGATTAAAAGGATATTGGAATTAGGGAAGTGTAGTGGTAGAACCCTCACCCACTACTGCACTCGCTGCAATGAATGGACCCAGTGTGTAGCAGTCCTCGTAAATTCTGGACATCTTTTAAGTAAAATGACGCGAACACTGACTTGCTTCTCCAAAAAGTCGCGTCCATAATACTTTGCAGAGATTTATTTTGCTTGAAGGCCACGGAGGTTGCTATATCTCTAACTTCGTGCGTCTTAACCTTAAGCAAACATCGGTCTTTCTCATTCAAGTGAGAATGAGCTTCTCGTATTAAAAAAATCTGATAAAATATGACAAAGCATTCTTTGACATAGGCAATGAAGGTTTCTTAACTGAGCACCATAATGCCTCAGATTTCCCTCGTAATGACTTAGTACGAGCTAAATCGAACTTAAGAGCTCTAACAGGACATAATACTCTTTCCAGTTCGTTGCCTACGATCTCTGATAAGCAAGGAATATCAAAAGATTTAGGCCAAGGACGAGAAGGCAGTTCATTTTTGGCCAGGAAACCAAGTTGAAGTGAACAAGTGGCTTTTTTCTGTAGAAAAGCCGATGTTCTTACTGAAGGCATGAAGTTCACTGACCCTTTTAGCCGAAGCCAAGCACACTAGGAAAAGTGTCTTGAGGGTGAGATCCTTCAGGGAGGCTGAATGTAATGGCTCAAACCTGTCTGACATGAGGAACCTTAGGACCACGTCTAAGTTCCATCCAGGAGTTGCCAAACGACGTTCCTTAGAGGTCTCGAAAGACTTAAGGAGATCTTGGAGATCTTTATTGTTGGAAAGATCTAAGCCTCTATGTCGAAAGACCGAAGCCAACATGCTCCTGTAGCCCTTAATCGTGGGAGCTGAAAGGGAGTGAACCTTTCTCAGATGTAAAAGAAAATCTGCGATTTGGGCTACAGAGGTACTGGACGAGGACACAGATGCTGACTTGCACCAGTCTCGAAAGACTTCCCACTTCGACTGGTATACTCTAATGGTAGAAGCTCTCCTAGCTCTTGCAATCGCACTGGCTGCCTCCTTCGAAAAGCCTCTAGCTCTTGAGAGTCTTTCGATAGTCTGAAGGAAGTCAGACGAAGAGCGGGGAGGCTTTGATGGACATTCTTTACGTGGGGCTGACGTAACAGATCTACCGTTAGAGGAAGACTTCTTGGAAAGTCTACCAGCCATTGAAGTACCTCGGTGCACCACTCTCTCGCGGGCCAGAGGGTAGCAACCAACGTCAACCTTGTCCCTTCGTGAGAGGCGAACTTCTGCAGTACCTTGTTGACTATCTTGAATGGTGGGAATGCATATAAGTCCAGAAAAGACCAATCCAGTAGAAATGCGTCTATGTAGATTGCTTCTGTATCTAGGACTGGAGAGCAATAGATTGGTAACCTTTTGGTCAACGAGGAGGCAAAGAGGTCTATGGTGGGTTGACCCCAAGTAGCCCAAAGACTCTTGCCCACGTCCTTGTGGAGGGTCCATTCCGTGGGTATCACCTGACCCCTCCGACTGAGACAGTCTGCCAAGACGTTCAAGTCCCCCTGGATGAATCTCGTCAACAGGGAGATGCCTCGAATTCTTGACCATAAGAGAAGGTCCCTTGCGATCTCGAGCAGCGTGAAGGAGTGTGTGCCTCCTTGCTTGGAGATGTACGCCAAAGTTGTGGTGTTGTCTGAGTTGCCTCTACCACTAAGTTTCGAAGAAGCTTTCTAATATCATCAAGGCCAAGTGGACTGCTAATAGCTCCTTGCCGTTGATGTGCATGCTCTTCTGACTTGAGGTCCACAGACCCGAGCATTCCCGACCGTCCAGGGTCGCACCCCAACCCAAATCCGACGCGTCTGAGGACAACACGTGGTTTGGGTTCTTGACTGCTAGGGATAGTCCCTCTCTCAGACTGATATTGCTGTCCCACCATTTCAGGCATGCCTTTACTGGTTCGGAGACTGGGAATGATACCGTCTCTAATGTCTTGTCCTAGTTCCAGTGAGGGGCTAGATGGAACCGGAGAGGCAGAAGGTGTAGTCTCCCTAGTGAGACAAACTGCTCCAGGGATGAGAGAGTCCCTACGAGACTGTTCCAACTCCTGACTGAATAAACGTTTCGTTTCAGCATTAGTTGGACTTCGAGCAGGGCTTGACTGCGAATCTCCATCCCCAAATATAGAATAATCTGGGATGGGATCAGTTGGGACTTTTAGATTGACCAAAAGTCCCAACTCCCTGGCCAGACTCAACGTCCAATGTAGATCCTGCAGACAGCGAAGACTGGACGATGCTCTGAGAAGCCAGTCGTCCAAGTACAGGGAGGCTCGGATCCCCGATAGATGGAGGGATTTTGCCACATTCCTCATGGGCCTCGTAAACACGAGAGGCGCAGGACTGAGGCCAAAGCACAGGGCTCGAAACTGGTACCCCATATTCCTGTAAACAAACCTCAGAAACGGTTGGGAATCCGGGTGTATAGGAATGTGGAAGTATGCCTCCTGAAGGTCGAGAGAGACCATCCAGTCGCCTTCCATAAATACTGTCAAGACAGCCTGGTAGACTTCATCGTGAAGTTTGTCTTGACAATGAACACATTGAGCGCACTTGCCTCTTACGTACTCCTGCAGTGAACATGGCTGCCAAATCATTGGAGCCATCCCTGAGGGACTGGTTCCTGCAGAGAACGTGGCTGTCAGATCATTGGAGCCATCCCTGAAAGCCTTGTTTATGCATGACATAATTGTACAGCAAAACTTCAAACGCTCGAAAATAGCTCTGAAGTCGACCTGTAAAATCTTGGAGCGTCTCATGGCCAGGCGCCAGGGAGAGTCTATGAGGTTTGAGAAGTCTATCTGGGCTGAGGCAGGAACTCCCAAGCCGAGAACTTCTCTCGTGTCATATCAGACTCTCGCTCTATAAGCCAGTTTAAAAGAAGGGAAAGCAAAGGCTGTCTCCCCCAAACTCCTCCTGGTGATAAACCAGTCGCCTAGCAAACGTAAAGCTCTCTTAGAAGAGCGAGAGAGCACTAGCTTATAAAACAACGGCTTCGAAGTAGCTAGGCCTAGTGTAAGCTCTGACGTTTAGGCGGACGAGGAGCAGCAGTTACAAAAAGATCCGGACAAAGATCCTTAAAAATCAGCATAATTTTATTTAAAGTCCATAGAGGGCTAAGCAGCTTTAGGCTCCTCTCCGTCTGACAGAGTCCTCAAGGGAATATCAGTAGGAGGGGGAACAGCAACTTCCTCATCTGAAGGAAGCTTGTCCGACAATAGCCGAGTCTCAAGCAAGGGAGAGACCTACCGTGGTGGCAATGCTTTACAAGCAGAGTCCACACGCACTGGTGCATTAGTAGCGGACCAGGACGCAACGTCATGTAACTGCTTGACAGTCTGTGAACTGTCAACAACAACAGGTGCGTGAGGACGCACAGCGTCCACTCGAGACTGCTTTCACCGCCTAGACTGAGCAGTCAAAACAACTCTAGAATGCGGAGGTTGACGCTCAGCGTCAAAACAAGTCAACTCCGATTGTTGGCGAACGTCCTGAACGTCAACAGGAGCATCAGCAAGTGGCCTAACGTCCAAATGTGGCTGAAAATCCACACGAGACCGCATCGAGTGTGGTTCTAAACAACCTGACTGACGTGACTTGGCTACGCCAACGTCAACAGGACGCACAAAGGAACGTTAGGGTGGCTGAAGGCCAGGATCTCGATGAGATAAACGGCTAGGCTCAACGGACTTATCGGCAGAATAGTCTTCCATAAGGGAGGCAAGCTTATTCTGCATGTCTTGCCGTACAACCCATTTAGGATCAACGGGAATGGTTGCGGTAAGAGACGAGGGTAACGTCTGTGACCGCAAAACCTTGCCTACAAAAAGACTCTCGGAGTCTGTGTTACGCTTTTGTTAGGCGGCGAGCAGTCTTCCGATGACTGCATAGGGTCAGAGCTGTCCTAATAGTTAAAACCAGGACGCTGGACCTGTCCTGAAAGGACTGACTTTCGCTTAAAGGGCCTCGAAACCTTGTTCCACGGTTTCTTATGCGAAAAGCCTTCGGATGACGAGGAGAAAATCGTCTCTCTCGCCTTATGGTAGGGGTGATCTTGGTAAGATACACCTGATACCATAGAGGGAACGTCTGTTCGCTAATCAAGGCCTCTCGAACCCATAAGTCGTACGACATTACTTCTCCCCTGGGCTTGGGAGCTTGCAAGAGGTCCCGGACTAGGCGAACGACAGGCACGAACAGACGAACCCTCGGTCGCAACACTGATAACACTTTGCGCAATATCACTTTATCACTACGATTTTCTGTTTTGCACTTATTTCACTGAAATCGAATTTTTTAACAATTCACATTAGGTATGAATAAAACTGATTTCTACCTGAAGCACGCAATTCTACCCTCATCAAAAGGTTGTAATTGCGAAATCAGTCGTATAATGTAAGCACATTAATACCAGCAAAAAACAGTAAACATATTTTAAGATAAAAAAATCAGTGGCTGGGGAAGAGACTAAACACTAGTTCATTCAAAACTACGTTTTCAATCTCTCACCGTACAGTGCCTTGGGACGAGAATAAAAACTAAAAACGTTTTATCCTTTCTCCCCGTACAGAGACTAGGGACGAGAGTAACTCGAGAACAACGTTACTCGCCTGGGACGAGATAAAGATCGGAACGTTCTCTCTCCTCTCTCTCTCTCCGTCTCTATCTCTCTCTCTCTCTCTCTCTTGATTTCGCACCGAAGAGAAGAGCCCACTTACCTTTCGTCAATAAACAGGTTATTTGACCAAAGGAAAAAACTGAAAGGTTTTTCAATTAAAAGTTCCTTTAAAATAGTCTTTAAAACATTTAAGCTTTGAAAGAAAAAAGAACAAAACGTCAGAATCGATTTACTCTTTCTGCAAAGTGAAACCGTGATACTCTCTCTCTCTATCGTAACGATAGAGCGCAAACTGCGTAGCCTAAATAAACTAAACGTTAGTTCATCTTTGAAACAGTACGAAGACTATTCAAAGAAAATCTTTCATAAAATATCTATTAAAAAATATTCATTTAAAAAGTTTTAAATCATTAGCTCTTTAAAAGCTATCTACGATTGAAAGGGCTCAACGTTGTTTAACTTCGGTTTCCAAGTTAGGACCGCCTACTCTCAGGAAAGGTCGCATATAAACAAATCATTAAAATTTATTTTGATGTTTATTATAAATGGAAAGCTAATCGAAGAGGCCTAATAAAGGCGGTTGAGATATAAAATATATAGAGGAAAATCTATAATTAATTTATAACGTGATAAGATAATTGCTAAAAGCCTAAAACACACTTCCGTCTAAGGGAAGGGTCGGCCATTTAAAAGTCAAAGAAAGTCCATACTCTCTCTCTTGTCATCAAAAATTAAATCTATCCAAAAACGAGTTAAAGATTTAAGATGAAGATAAAACACCTGCACTGCGAAAGCTCAAACCAAAATGAAGTACTTCACCAAATATGTTGAGAAAACTCCAGGTTCTACAGCGAGTATTGATACGTCTTGTCGTCAACGTCGACAGAGAAGAATTGAAGGGTTTGTTTACATGCAAGAGTGGTATCTGGCCGACAGTTGGCGCTGGTGGGCACACCCGCAACCTTCATAGCGATCGCTCGCGAGTTTTTTGAGTGTGTTTTCTGTCGAGCCGCAGAGTTGCAGCTATTATATATTCACCGGCTAAGTTAAATATTTAAAAAGTGTAGAACAGGGATTCCAATACGACATAAATACCACAGAAGTCTTGTTTCTCCAGCTCTAGGGCCAGTGTATCAATGTGCACAGCACGGAATCAGTGTGTAAGGGACACCCCAGAGTTCAGGTGATGTTGAACTTGATACAACACCTTCAGTACTGAAATTGTCAGGCTATCTATGACGTATTATCATAAAGAACCATTATTACAGCCTGAGACACCGCTCCCTGCTCACCAACTTGCACCAAGACACCATCATTAAAATTCAGTGGGAACAAACTAAAAAAAAATTTTCGGCAGCCAACCCCGAGGCTAGGGAGGAATGAGTGTTTTGGAGACCACACATCACCTCCCCAAATATAAGGTTTTCCCTTGACAATGTTAAGTTTGTTGTTTTAAAAGTTTAGAAAATCAATCAGGATAATCAATTATCTCTAATGCTCTAAATGAGTTCTTTCAGGTCTATGAATTATGTAATTTTAAAGAGTATTATTGACCAGACTCGAGGTGGTAACAGATTTATACAAAAAAGTCAAAAGATTAAATAATACTGATGGCTTACAAAAATATAATTACATTACAAATCTAAATATAACATGAAATTGTTACAAATTTATCATTTGGTGCATATAAAGTGGTATCAAGCAGGTTTCACTAGATAGATTACAAAATTGCATAATCTACATCTCAATCCAGATTTACTAGTACTAAATCGTGAGAAATCTCAAAAGTATTGTATTCTATTAAAGAAATATAAAGACACCTAAGTACTACTACAGGCAAAGCACAGTTCCAAATTATAAAGTTGATTTTCCCCGAACGGTCTATGACTATTCAATTTTGTTAACAGCAAGTTATGCAAAAATTTAGGCTTAGTAATTAGACAGAATGGCTTATACAGCGTTTATACAGTTCGTAAGACTTCGTTTCCTTAAAGCAATTCAAACAATAAAAAAAATGGCACTAGGTTTAGACATTTATATTATCATTTGATTTCTTAGAACTTGATCGTTAAAGCAAATAAAACACAATACAATAATGTTGTTATAAACATCATAGATAACAGTAGCCAAAGGGAAACTTAACTCTGGTCTGATTTCCAAGGGACATAGTATATTGAACTTCAAGTTCCCAGAGAGGTGTGTCTCTGCAATGCAAAACTAGTCTTTATATAACACCCCAAGGTACATATTTTACGGCAGTGTCATGTGATACATCACAAAACCTTGGGCCCAAAATGCTCGTAAGGATCTTTGCAATAAAGGTTCTTTATGTTTTCATAATTTTATAGGATATTACTAAAATTATTCCAATTCATTTGATAAAAACACTTTCTCCTATGTACTAAGACATGATATAATTTCTGAATTGCATCTCATTCTAAATAACTTTACTTCCTTTCATACTTCCACATATGCATGATTCTATTAGTTCTAAACCATTCTTGATTTCCCACATAGCATTAGATTTTTACTGCACTGGAATAAAATACGCGGCATTAGATTTTTATGCGTTCTAGTAGATTCTTTAAAAACCACAATTCCTTTATATAACAGATATATAGATGGTAAAAGATAATAATATAAATATTGTGAGTTAAATGGCAGGACAGGATTAGAAATGAAACTATAAGAGAGATTACTCGAGTACCATATGTGAATGAGATCATAGTGAGGGGTAGATGGAGATGGTTTGGGCATGCTCTTCGCACTTCCCAAGAGAGATTAGATCACCCAACGTTCAGCTGGGCTCCACAAGGCACTAGAAGAGTTGGAAGACCAAGACCTACATGGCTTAGGACTATGAGGCACGAAGTAGGAGATAATGAAAGAAGAAGTATTGAATTAAAAGCTTAAGACAGAGATGACTGGCAAAATCTAACCAAGGCCCTTTGTGTCAATAGGCGTAGGAGATGATGATGACTATTTCTACTCATATTATCGTAATTATTTAAATCTTTTAAAGACATACTTAATAATCCTCACTTTGAGAAATTATTTCTAATAGTCAAAACATGTTATTTTTATAATAAAATAAATTTTTGAATATACTTACCCGGTGATTATATAAGCTGCAACTCTGTTGCTCGACAGAAAACTCTACGTTAAAAATCCGCCAGCGATCGCTATGCAGGTAGGGGGTGTACTTCAACAGCGCCATCTGTCGTGCAGGTACTCAGTACTCAATGTAAACAAAGAACTCAATTTTCTCCTCGGTCCACTGCGTCTCTATTGGGGAGGAAGGGAGGGTCCTTTAATATATAATCACCGGGTAAGTATATTCAAAAATTTATTTTATTATAAAAATAACATTTTTCAATATTTAACTTAGCCGGTGATTATATAAGCTGATTCACACCCAGGGGGGTGGGTAGAGACCAGCAATAAATGTTTACATTATTATGAGCTAAGGATTTTTTATTTTATTTTAGCAGTTATCAAAATAACAAACTTAAAATAAATAAGTACCTGGTAAGGAAGTCGACTTGAACAATTACTCTGCCTTTTTAAGTACGTCTTCCTTACGGAGCCTCGCGATCCTCTTAGGATGCTGAGCGACCCCTAGGAGCTGAAGTATCAAGGGTTGCAACCCATACAACAGGACCTCATCAAAACCTCTAATCTAGGCGCTTCTCAAGAAATGACTTTGACCACCCGCCAAATCAAGTAGGATGCGAAAGGCTTCTTAGCCTTCCGGACAACCCAAAAACAATAATAAAACATTTCAAGAGAAAGATTAAAAAGGTTATGGAATTAGGGAATTGTAGTGGTTGAGCCCTCACCCACTACTGCACTCGTTGCTACGAATGGTCCCAGAGTGTAGCAGTTCTCGTAAAGAGACTGGACATTCTTATGATAAAAAGACGCGAACACTGACTTGCTTTTCCAATAGGTTGCGTCGATTATACTTTGCAGAGATCTATTTTGTTTAAAGGCCACGGAAGTTGCGACAGCTCTAACTTCGTGTGTCCTTACCTTCAGCAAAGCTTGGTCTTCCTCATTCAGATGGGAATGAGCTTCTCGTATTAACAGTCTGATAAAATAGGATAAAGCATTCTTTGACATAGGCAAAGATGGTTTCTTAACTGAACACCATAAAGCTTCAGACGGGCCTCGTAAAGGTTTAGTTCGTTTTAAATAGAACTTAAGAGCTCTTACAGGGCATAAGACTCTTTCTAGTTCATTTCCAACCATACGATAAGTTTGGAATATCGAACGATATTGGCCAAGGCCGAGAAGGCAGCTCGTTTTTGGCTAGAAAACCAAGTTGTAGAACATGTAGCCGTTTCGGATGAGAATCCGATGTTCTTGCTGAAGGCATGAATCTCACTGACTCTTTTAGCTGTGGCTAAGCATACCAGGAAAAGTGTCTTTAAGGTGAGATCTTTCAGGGAGGCTGATTGTAGCGGTTCGAACCTGTCTGACATAAGGAATCTTAGTACCACGTCTAAATTCCAACCAGGTGTAACCAAACGACGCTCCTTCGTGGTCTCAAAAGACTTAAGGAGGTCCTGTAGATCTTTATTGTTGGAAAGATCTAAGCCTCTGTGACGGAAGACTGATGCCAACATGCTTCTGTAACCCTTGATAGTGTGAGCTGAAAGAGATCGTTCTTTCCTCAGATATAAGAGGAAGTCAGCTATTTGAGTTACAGAGGTACTGGTCGAGGATACGGATACTGACTTGCACCAGTTTCGGAAGATTTCCCACTTCGATTGGTAGACTCTAAGGGTGGATGTTCTCCTTGCTCGATTGGTAGACTCTAAGGGTGGATGTTCTCCTTGCTCTAGCAATCGCTCTGGCTGCCTCCTTCGAAAAACCTCTAGCTCTCGAGAGTCTTTCGATAGTCTGAAGGCAGTCAGACGAAGAGCGTGGAGGCCTTGGTGTACCTTCTTTACGTGTGGCTGACGTAGAAGGTCCACCCTTAGGGGAAGTGTTCTGGGAACGTCTACTAGCCATCGAAGTACCTCGGTGAACCATTCTCTCGCGGGCCAGAGGGAAGCAACTAGCGTCAACCTTGTCCCTTCGCGAGAGGCGAACTTCTGCAGTACCTTGTTGACAATCTTGAACGGAGGGAATGCATATAGATCTAGATGTGACCAATCTAGGAGAAAGGCATCTATATGAACTGCTGCTGGGTCCGGGATTGGTGAGCAAAATATTGGGAGCCTCTTGGTCATCGAGGTTGCGAAGAGATCTATGGTTGGCTGGCCCCAGGTGGCCCAAAGTCTCTTGCATACATCCTTGTGGAGGGTCCATTATGTTGGAATTATTTGTCCCTTCCGACTGAGACAATCTGCCATGACATTCAAGTTGCCTTGGATGAACCTCGTTACTAGTGATATGTCTAGACCTTTTGACCAGGTGAGGAGGTCCCTTGCGATCTCGTACAACGTCAGAGAGTAAGTCCCTCCTTGCTTGGAGATGTACGCCAAAGCCGTGGTGTTGTCCGAGTTCACCTCCACCACTTTGCCTTGAAGGAGAGACCTGAAGCTTTTCCAGGCCAGACGTACTGCCAGTAGCTCCTTGCAGTTGAAATGCATTGTCCTTTGACTCGAGTTCCATATTCCCGAGCATTCCCGACCGTCTAATGTCGCACCCCAGCCTACGTCCGATGCGTCCGAGAAGAGAACGTGGTTGGGAGTCTGAACAGTCAGGGGAAGACCCTCTCTTAGGTTGATATAGTCCTTTCACCAAGTCAGACAAGACTTTATCTTTTCGGAAACCGGGATCGAGACCGCTTCTAGCGTCTTGTCCTTTTTCCAGTGAAAAGCTAGATGGTATAGAAGAGGACGGAGGTGTAGTCTTCCTAGTGACACAAATTGATCCACGGATGACAGCGTCCCTACCAGACTCATCCACAGTCTGACTGAGCAGCGTTCCTTCTTCAGCATCTTCTGGATGGATAGCAGGGCTGGGGGATGATCGTCTTGTTCAGCAACGTCCTCATCAGAGGGTTCCTCATCCGAAACTGATGAGGAAACGGCAACGGAGTGGGCAACGTCTGACTCGCTGAATCCGGTCGCACTGGTGGATGCGTGACGGAGCCGGACGCAATATCATGGAACTGCTGCACAGTCTGTGAACTGTCAACAACCATGGGTGCGCGAGGAAGCACAGCGTCAACCCGAAACTGTCTAGACCGTCTGGGTTGTGCAGTCAACACCCTACCGGATTGCTGAGGTTGACGCACTGCGTCACAACAAGTCACCTCTGCTGGTTGTTGAACGTCCTGAACGTCAACAACCACCTCCGAGCGTCGCTTAACGTCAACGTGCGGCTGGCAACCCACACTGGGTCGCATCGGTGGAGGAACCACCTCAACTGGCAGACGCGAGTAGGTTACCTCAGCGTCAACAGGGCGCACAACCGACCGGTTGGAAGGTTGTTGGCCAGAAGGTTCTTCTCCGCATTTAAGTCCTCTATCAAGGACGCAAGCTTGGACTGCATGTCTTGCAGCAAAGCCCATTTAGGGTCTACGGGAGCAGGTGTGGCAACAGACGGGGTTAGCGACTGAGGCGGAACCGTTTACCATCCCTGAAAGCCTTGTTATGCGTGACATAATAGTACAGCAAAACTTCAAAGGCTCGACAACAGCTGAGAAGTTGACCTGTAAACAACTTGGAGCGTCTCCTGGCTAGGCGCCAGGGAGAGTCTACCAGAATTGAGAAGTCTATCTGGGCAGAGGCATGAACTCCCAAGCCGAGAACTTCTCTTGTGTCATATCAGACTCTCGCTCTATAAACCAGTTTAAAAGAAGGGAAAGCAAAGGCTGTATCCCCCAAACTCCTCCTGGTGAAAAACCAGTCGCCTAGCCAACGTAACGCTCTCTAGGAGAGCGAGAGAGCACTAGCTTAAAAACAACGGCTTCGAAGTAGCTAGGCCTAGTGTAAGTTCTGACGTTTAGGCGAACGAGGAGCAGCAGTTACAAGATCCGGACGAAGATCCTTAAAAAAATCATCATGATTTAATTAAAGTCCATAGGAGGCTAAGCAGCTTAAGGCTCCTCTCCATCTGACAGAGTCCTCAAGGGAATATCAGTAGGAGGGAGAACAGCAACTTCCTCATCTACAGGAACCTTGTCCGATAAAAGCTGAGTCTCTCACTGGTGCATTAGAAGCGGACCAGAACGCAACGTCATCTAACTGCTTGACAGTCTGTGAACTGTCAACAACTGAACTGTCAACCACAACAGGTGCGTGAGGACGTACAGCGTCCACTCGAGACTGCTTTGACTGCCTAGACTGAGCAGTCAAAACAACTCTAGAATGCGGAGGTTGACGCACAGCGTCAAAACAAGTCAACTCCGATTGTTAGTGAACGTCTAGAACGTCAACAGGAGCATCAGCCAGTGGCCTAACGTCCAAATGCGGCTGAAAAACCACACGAGACCGCATCGAGTGTGGTTCTAAACAACCTGACTGACGTGACTAAGCTACGCCAACGTCAACAGTAAGCACAAAGGAACGTTAGGTTAGCTGAAAGCCAGGATATCGATGAGATAAACGGCTAGACTCAACGGACTAATCGGCAGAATAGTCTTCCATAAGGGAGGCAAGCATATACTGCATGTTTTGCCATACAACCCCTTAAGGATCAACGGAAATGGTTGTGGTAATAGGTGAGGGTAACGTCTGTGACCGCAACACTTTGCCTACAAAAAAAGACTTTCGGAGTCTGTGTTACGCTTTTGTTAGGCGGCGAACAGTTATCCGATGACTGCATAGGGTCAGAGCTGTCCTAATGGCTGTAACCAGGACGCTGGACCTGTCCTGAAAGGACTGACTTTCGCTTAAGGGCTTCGAAACCTTGTGACAGGTTTCTTATGCGAAAAGCCTACGGATGGCGAGGAGAAACAACGTCTCTCTCGTCTTATGGTAGGGGAGATCTTGGTAAGAAACACCCGATACCATAGAGGGAAAACGTCTGTTCGTTGGTCAAGGCCTCTCGAACCCATAAGTCTTTTGACATTACTTCTCCCCTGGGCTTGGGAGCTTGCAAGAGGTCCCGGACTAGGTGAACGACAGGCACGAACAGACGAACCCTCGGACGCAACACTGTAACACTTTGCGCCTCGGACGCAACACTGTAACACTTTGCGCCTCGGACGCAACACTGTAACACTTTGCGCATATCACTTTATCACTTCGATTTACTGTTTTGCACTTATTTCTACCTGAAACACGCAATTCTACCCTTCATTAAAAGGTAGTAATTGCGAAATCAGACGTATAATGCAAGCTCATTAATACCAGCAAAAAACAGAAAACATATTTTAAGATAAAAAATTCAGTGGCTGGGAAAGAGACTAAACACTAGTTCATATAAACTACGTTTTCAATCTCTCACCGCACATAGCCTGGGGACGAGAATAAAAAACTAAAAACGTTTTATCCTTCCTCCCCGTACAGAGACTAGGGACGAGAGTAACTCGAGAACAACGTTACCCGCTTGAACGGAACGTTTTCTCTCCTCTCTCTCCCTCCGTCTCTATCTCTCTCTCTCTTTCTCTCTTGATTTCGCACCTAAGAGAAGAGCCCAATTATATTTCGTCAAAAAAACATGTTATTTGACTAAAGGAAAAAACTGAAAGGTTTTTCAAATAAAAAGTTCCTTTAAAATAGAATTTAAAACATTTAAGCTAAGAAAGAATGAACAAAACGTCAGAATCGATTTACTCTTACTGCAAAGTGAAACCGTGAAACACTCTCTCTCTATCGTAACGATAGAGCGCATGTTGAACGTCCTGAACGTCAACAACTGCGTAGCATAAAAAACTAAACGTTAGTTCATCTTTGAAAACAGTACGAAGACTATCAAAGAAATTCTTTCATAAAATATTACATTTAAAAAGTTTTAAATCCTTTAAAAGCTAAAGACGATATAAAGGGCTCAATGTTGATTAACTTCGGTTTCCAAGTTAGGACCGCCTACTCTCAGGAAAGGTCTATATAAACAAAGTATTAAAATTTATTTTATATGTTTATAAAAAATGGAAAGTTAATCGAAGAGGCCTAATAAAGGCGGAGAGATATAAAATATATAGAGGAAAATCTATAACGTGATAAGATAATTACTAAAAGCCTAAACACACTTCCGTCTAAGGGAAGGGTCGGCCATTTAAAAGTGAAAGAAAGCCATACTCTCTTTGTCACCATAATTAAATCTATCCAAAACGAGTTCAAGTTTTGAGATGAAGATAAAACACCTGCATAGCGAAAGCTCAAAACTAGAATAGTGTACTTCACCAATAGTTGTGAAAACAAATCCAGTTAGCAACAGCGAATTAGTAGGTCTTGCCGGTAGCCCGACAGAGAGAAAATTGAGTTCTTTGTTTACATTGAGTACTGAGTACCTGCACGACAGATGGCGCTGTTGAAGTACACCCCCTACCTGCATAGCGATCGCTGGCTGATTTTTAACGTAGAGTTTTCTGTCGAGCAACAGAGTTGCAGCTTATATAATCAATGGCTAAGTTAAATATTGAAAATGCTATTTTTGGGGTTAATGAGCTGTGTGGTCCCCAAGGACAAATACCATAGCATAAACTTAGAAAACTCGTGCACCATCAAGGACAACTGTCTTCAACCAAGAAAACATCATAATCATTAGATATTGATAAAAAAAAGCTAACAAGTCTTACAATCACCTTATAATGGAAAAATCCGGAGAAAGATTGGATGCCTATCATTATGCTTCTCTTGAAGAACCTCAATGATGTGGTCCTTCCTCTGTCCAGTTTCCCTTTGTAGGAGTCACGAACGAGCCGAGTACCATGCATGAATGTTGCACCATGTGGCTTTGTTTCAGGTAGCATTCAAGATACACTCTCTACCCATACCAACATGTAAAGCTCTGGATGTCCTGAAATTCCATATTAGCAAAGAACACTATGTAAAAAGATGTTTTTCTCACATCATGAGTTTTAGGGATGGAGACAGGATCAGCATATCTAATAATGGAGGTTATTAGAATATGGATATGCCTTGTTGAAAGGAAGTTGCTGGTCTTGTGCATTTTGGAACAAACTACCTTATGAAGATGTGGATCTTTGTAGGTATAATTGCTGGGTAGACACCAGACATTGGTTACCCGACTCTAAGACTTTTTGCTTTAGTCTAAAAAGAAGAGACCTGGAGTCAGGATTAAGAGGCAACCTAAAACGATGGAAAAAAATTCCTTACCTCTTCAAAAGGCTGCAAGCTCACTGACTTTTGCTCCTGAGGATCAAGCTACCCAAAATAGTGACCAAAGTGGGTGTAACCTCTGTCTCAGACATTGAAGCAGCGGATACGACGGTACCTTTTCACGAGTGTCCCTAACTTGTTCTCGCTACCTTCCTCAGAGAACATACCTACGCCTTCTAGTAAGTTAAGATTGTTCACCAGCATGCCCTAGACATACTGGAAGACTTCAACAGACCTCGCACAGGATCCCCACGAATAGTACCATGAACATACCATTTGCTGGATCCCTTTGGATACGTTTTAGGAACGTATCATTGTTCCTGTAAAGTCTTGAAGGATATTTTTAAGCTCTCAAAATCAAAATCCAAGGAACCATAAATGGATGAACATCTGTTCCAATCCAGATTTAAGGCTTTTCTTAGCACTGTATCAGAATCTCCATTTGGAGCTAAGTATAATGAAAGCTTGTGATTTTCCTTTGTTGCAAACATGTCTATTTGGAGATCTGGATCTAACTCTAATATATCTTGGAAAGAGCTCTGATCCAAGGTCTATTCCGTATACAGGACAGGGCATCCGCTGCTGTTGTACAGCGAGACACCTGAAGAGATGGAATGGGGAGAGAACAACTTCTGGGGAAACTTTAGAATGGGAAGAATCACTGCATTGGTTTTGAGGCAACAGACTACTGCCAAGTTGTTTATGAAAATCTTGATATACCAGAAGGAGAAAGGAATCCAGCAGATTTCTTGGCCTTTGAGGAATGCCCTAAAAGAGAAAAATCTTGCTTGGACTTCTTCCTCTTCTTGCCATACTCCAGCCACTAGGAGGAAGACCACTCCGTACACTCTTCACTGGGTGATGAGTGCACAGTCATCATTCCTGCAAGAACACAAGGAATGGTGATCCACATTTTTTACATACAAAAAAGTTTTACAACTAAGGTCACAAATCCTTGGGCAGGACCGCATGCCTGCACGTGGTCACTTTAATTCATCAAGCACACAATATGCAAGAAAAAGAAGTGAAAAAATCCAAGTTTGTTAACAGCAAGAGTACATCTATATTACTTGGGAACTGAAGTCAAAGTGGCTAAGCAGTAATGTTGGTGGGGGGGGGGGGGTTTCCTACCTACCCACCAGAAACTACCTACCTCTTGTTATAAATTTCAACAGGAGAGTTTCCAGCTTTGCTAAATCATACTCCTATTACAGGACAAAGGTTTGTATTCATGTAGGAATGAAAAAGTAAACCACACCCAATATGAAAGACAATAATTTTATCCGATTCTATCCTATTCCCAATCATTTCTTTATATACTGTACTATTACTAAATTGTTACTTTGGGGTCTTTTTTATGTACAGTCTATACATAAATTATCCTTTATAGCTATTCCATATGTACTAACTTTTTCATAAAATCAAATCTTTTAACAATACTGACCCTTGTACAACGTGGGGATATTTCATACGGAACCAAGCGGCTAACATTCCACCATATGAACCACCGAATACAATAACTGGACTTCTCTCTGCTCCAGGGATAGTACTCTTCATATATGCGATAAGTTCTGCATAATCTGCAAGAGCTTGCTCTGATGTAAGATATCCTGAATACTTTGGTTCCTAAAATGCAAGACAAAGAAATGTCACACTCAATATCTGCAGTAAAATCATTAGTCAACAAAAATCGGGGTAAAATTTAGGGCAATATCCCAAAAACTATAAGAAAATAAAAATTCACTACTTTTATTTCTCTTCAAAAATTAGAGACTACTGGTGTATGGAAGAAATGGTTAAGGTCACTAAATTTTCAATATTAAACTTACCCGATAATCATGTAGCTGTCAACTCCGTTGCCCGACAGAATTCTATGGAGGGATACGCCAGCTATCACAATACTAGAAGGGGGTGTATTTACCAGCGCCACCTGTGGCCAGGTACTCAAGTACTTCTTGTTGACACCTCCTCAATTATTCCTCTGTCGTGCTTCCGGCAAGACGTTCTGGGATACGCTTATGTTCTTGGAGTATTTTCACGACTTTGGTGAAGTATTTCTCTTTGATTTCGGCTGTCGCTTTACTGGAAACTTCTATATTAGCTTAGTTAGCTTTTGGAATTAATTTGATTAATTATGGTGACGAGAGAGTATTAACTCTCGTTCACCTTTCAATGGCCGACCCTTCCCTTAGACGGAAGTGTTGGTGTCTAAGAGAGTATAGACTCTCTTTCTTAATTTTGCTTAACAAAAGTTATAGATTTATTTTATATCTCTCCGCCTCTTATAGGCCTCTTCGATTAACTTCCTTTTATTATAACTCATTAAAATTAATTTTTATATTTGTTTATATTCGACCTTTCCTAATAGTAGGCGGTCTTTTACCGAAGTTAATAAACTTTGAGCCCGTCATTTCGGTTTTACCTGTTAACATATTATGCTATTTCCGCCACAGAGTTTGAAAGATTTTCTTTGACAGTCTCGTACTGTTTTCAAAGTTGAACTAACGTTTTGTTTTGTCTCTGCAGTTGTTGACGTTCAGAACGTTCAACTTGCACTCTATCGTTACGATAGAGAAAGAATGTTCACGGTTTCACGTTGCAGTAAGAGTAACCGTGTCTAGCGTTTTGTTCATTCTTTCTTAACTTAATGGTTTTGATCCTAATAAAGGAACTTTTCAGTTTTTTCCTTTAACAATAATATGTTTTAACGATATATATGATTGGGCTCTTCTCTCAGGTTCTAAGTCAAGAGAGAGAGAGAGAGAGATAGAGACGGAGGGAGAAAGAGGATAAACGTTTCATTCAAGCCTGCCAGGCGTACGAGTAACGTCGTTATCGTTTTTGCTCTTCTCCCTAGTCTCTTTAGGGGAAGAAACTAAACGTTTCTAGAGTGATCTAGTGTTTAGTCTCTTTCCAACCACTGAATTATCTTTCATTAGATTTTTCTGTTACATTGTAATTCTGTTTTCGCAATTACTAACTTTGAGAAAGGATAGAATTGCGTATTTCAGGTACAAACCACTTAAAGTTTCGAGTTCAGTGAAATAAGTGCAAACAGAAATCAAAGTGATAAGTGATTAGTGCGTGAGGGTACTTTTGTGCGCGCCAGTCGTCCTCCCAGTCCGGGACCTCTTGCAAGCTCCCAAGCCCAGGGGAGAAGCAATGTCGAAGGGCATAAGGGTTCAGCAGGCCTTGATCGGCGCACAGAAGTATTCTCGGTGGTTGTGGGCGTGTCTTACCGAGACCGTCACTCCCACCCGCAGACGATTGAGCCCTTATTTTGCTCGTCTGCAGAAGAGATTAGGGGAGAAAATAAAGGCAGAGTAACACTGGTCTCAGGTCTCAAGACCTCTTAAACGTTAAGTCCAGACCTATGCCAGACGTACGAAGTTAAAGTTCACAACCCGAATGCAGTCATTGGGTTAGCTCTGACTCTCCTCAGTCATCAGTTGATTACACTCCGCCTAAGAGGAGTAAGGTTCTGCCACAACAGATCTCTGCTGTTAAGGCTTTACCTCAGCAGAACTTAGTGTCTGCCGACCCCAAGTTAACTCTACTGCAGTCCATACAGTCACAACTTTCGGTCTTGATGCGTGAGTGTCGGGCTGAGAGTGTTGCGCCTCCGCCTCCGCCTACACTCCCCCCCGCCTATGATCGCTCCGCCTGATCACAGTACCACCTGCCAGGCGTACGATGTTGTGAACTCTACTACAGTCCATGCAAGCACAGCTTTCGGACTTGATGCGTGAGTGTCGGGCTGAGAGTGTTGCTCCTCCGCCTCCGCCTACACTCCCTCCACCTACACTCGCTCCGCCTGATCACAGTACCATCTGCCAGGCGTACGATGTTGTGGACTCTACTACAGTCCATGCAAGCACAGCTTTCGGACTTGATGCGTGAGTGTCGGGCTGAGAGTGTTGCTCCTCCGCCTCCGCCTACACTCCCTCCACCTACACTCGCTCCGCCTGATCGCAGTACCACCTGCCAGCAGTTCCACCTGCCAGGCGTACGATGTTGAGCCACGTGCTGAGTTTGCTGTTCCCTGTGGTGTTCAGCCTCCGCCTTCCTTAAGGCAACCTTTACATTGGGATCAGGAGGATTATACCTCTCTTCCTCCGCCTCCACTTGCTGCTCCACCAGTGATGCAACACTCGGTTGAGGTACAACAACCTCTCCCGTCCATGAGTCAGTCTCCTCAGCTCTTGCTGCAGCGAGCTCAACCCTCCACAAGGCAAGCACCACAACACCTTAGCCTTGCGCCTCAGGAGCCTCAGCTTGCGAGACATTTACCTTGTTCTGCGCAGCCTCTTCCTCATCGCGCTCCGCTCACACCACAGGAACTGGAACTTGCTACTCCGCTTCCGCCAACCGCTCAGCAAGCGCAACCCTTGGGTTCACCACTCATGCTAGGAGTCAGCCTCCTCCACCCATGCGCCTTCCTTCTGCTTGTCTTTTATTCAGCCTTTGCAGACTGAGCCTCAGGTGTTCCCTCATCGGAGTCTTGAAGAGGAAACCACAACTATTGTTGTTCCAGCTCGTTCTGACTCTGCTGTTCAGCATACCTTACCTCCATTTTCATACCATGGTTTAAACCCCATGCAAGCATGCATAAAGCACTCTAGCACTGGTCATGGAATTTCTGAGAAATGTTAAACGCCATGCACACGCTCTGCTTTCCTTACAGCAGGCTCTGCTTACAGCAGGCTCTGCTTACTACATGCTCAGCATTCAGCATGCTCTGCATTCAGCATGCTCTGCATACAACATGCTCTGCATACAGCATGCTCTGCATTCAGCATGCTCTGCATACAACATGCTCTACATACAGCATGCTCTGCATACAGCATACTCTGCATACATCATGCTCTGCATACCTTACCGCATGCTTCTCAACACATCTTGGGTTGTTGCCAACTCACTAGACTGTCAAGCAGTTTCATAACGTTGCCTTCTAGTCTGCTGCTTTTGCACCAGTGAACCCTCACTCAGAGAACTTAGCTTTTCTAGGATAAGGTCCCTGTAGATGAGAAAGTTCTTTTCTCCCTCCTTCTGATATTCCCTTGAGGACTCTGTCATTTGGAGGGAGCCTTTAGCTGCATAACCTCTTATGGACTTTTATTTAAGCATAACATGCTTACAGGGAAGGTAATGGTTCCACTTCAGCCGCTAATCCCGTCTGTTACCACACCTGCTCCCATAGACCTTGAGCTGTGTTGCATGACATGCAGTCCAAGCTTAGTCCTTGTTAGAGGATTTTTTGTTTACGGAGTCAATGTGTCACGGGGAAGACGTTCAACAACCAACAGAAGGGACTTGTTGTGACGCAGTGCGGCAACCTCAGCAACCCGTTAAGGAGTTGTCTGTACGACCCAGACAGTCTAGACAGATTCGGGTTGTCACTGTACTTCCTCGCTTGCCCATGATTGACAGTTTACAGACTGTGCAGCAGTATCATGATCTTGTGTCCGGCTCCGTCAGACGACTGGCTTTTAAGAGCTCCCACAAGTCGTCGCTGTCTGGAGATTTTCAAATGGACTATGGATCTGACCAAGGAACTGGGCCTCCTGGTCAATTTTGAGGAGTCTCAGCTCGTTCCATCCCAGACCATTGTCTCCTTGGGTATGGATCTTCAGAGTCGAGCTTTTCGGACTTGTCCGTCGGCCCCAAGGATCTTCCAAGCCCTAGAATGCATCCAGAGCATGCTGAGAAGGAACCGATGCTTAGTCAGGCAGTGGATGAGTCTAACAGGGACACTTTCATCGCTGGCCCTGTTCATCGAGTTAGGGAGACTCCACCTCCGCCCCCTTCAGTATCATCTAGCTGCTCACTGGATAAAGGACATGACGCTAGAGACGGGCTCAGTTCCTGTTTCCGAAGAGATGAGGTCTACTCTAACGTGGTGGAAGAACAGCATTCTTCTCAAGGAAGGTCTACCATTGGCTGTTCAGACCCCCGACCACCGTCTCTTCTCGGACGCATCGGACACGGGCTGGGGTGCGACACTGGACGGACAGGAATGCTCGGGAACATGGAATCAGGAGCAAAGGACACTTCACTTCTATTGCAAGGAGTTGTTGGCAGTTCATCTGGCCTTGATAAACTTCAAGTCCCTCCAGCTTAACAAGGTGGTGGAGGTGAACTCCGACTACACCACAGCCTTGGCTTACATCTCCAAGCAGGGAGGGACTCATTCGAGGAAGTTGTTCGAGATCGCAAGGGACCTCCTCATTTGGTCAAAAGATCGAAAGCTCACGCTGGTAACGAGGCTCATTCAGGGCGATATGAATGTCATGGCAGATCGCCTCAGCCGGAAGGGTCAGGTCTTCCCCACAGAGTGGACCCTTCACAAGAATGTTTGCAGCAGACTTTGGGCCCTGTGGGGTCAGCCAACCATAGATCTATTCGCTACCTCGATGACCAAGAGGCTCCTCTTGTATTGTTCTCCGATTCCAGACCCAGCATCAGTTCGCGTGGATGCCTTTCTGCTGGATTGGTCCCATCTCAACCTGTATGCATTCCCGCCGTTCAAGATTGTCAACAGGGTACTTCAGAAGTTCGCCTCTCACAAAGGGACACGGCTGACGTTGGTTGCTCCCCTCTGGCCCGCGAGAGAATGGTTCACCGAGGTACTGCAATGGCTGGTCGACGTTCCCAGGACTCTTCCTCCTAGAGTGGACCTTCTGCGTCAACCTCACGTAAAGAAGGTACACCCAAACCTCCACGCTCTTCGTCTGACTGCCTTCAGACTATCGAAAGACTCTCAAGAGCTAGAGGCTTTTCGAAGGAGGCAGCCAGAGCGATTGCCAGAGCAAGGACGACATCCACTCTCAGAGTCTATCAGTCTTAATGGGAAGTCTTCCGAAGTTGGTGCAAGGCCAATGCAGTTTCCTCAACCAGTACCACTGTAACCCAGATTGCTGACTTCCTGTTACATCTAAGGAACGTAAGATCCCTATCAGCTCCTACGATCAAGGGTTACAGAAGTATGTTGGCAGCGGTTTTCCGCCACAGAGGCTTGGATCTTTCCTCCAACAAAGATCTACAGGACCTCCTTAGGTCTTTTGAGACCTCAAAGGAACGTCGGTTGTCCACTCCAGGCTGGAATCTAGACGTGGTCCTAAGGTTCCTAATGTCATCAGGATTTGAACCGCTCCAATCAGCCTCTTTTAAGGACCTCACATTAAAAACTCTTTTCCTCGTGTGCTTAGCAACAGGTAAAAGAGTAAGTGAGATCCACGCCTTCAGCAGGAACATAGGTTTCACATCTGAAACGGCTACATGTTCCTTGCAGCTCGGTTTTTTGGCTAAAAACGAGCTTCCTTCCCGTCCTTGGCCTAAGTCGTTCGAGATCCCAAGCCTGTCCAACATGGTGGGGAACGAACTGGAGAGAGTACTTTGCCCAGTTAGAGCTCTTAAGTACTATCTAAGAAGGTCAAAACCATTACGAGGACAATCAGAAGCCTTATGGTGTGCTATCAAGAAGCCTTCTCTACCAATGTCTAAGAACTCAGTTTCTTACTACATCAGGCTTCTGATTAGAGAAGCAAATTCTCATCTGAAGGAAGAAGACCTTGCTTTGCTGAAGGTAAGGACACATGAAGTGAGAACTGTGGCTACTTCAGTGGCCTTCAAACAGAACCGTTCTCTGCAGAGTGTTATGGATGCAACCTATTGGAGAAGCAAGTCAGTGTTCGCATCATTCTATCTCAAAGATGTCCAGTCTCTTTACGAGTACTGCTACACCCTGGGTCCATTCGTAGCAACGAATGCAGTAGTAGGCGAGGGCTCAGCCACTACATTCCCATAATCCCATAACTTTTTAACCTTTCTCTTGAATACTTTTTATGGGTTGTACGGTCGGCCAAGAAGCCTTCCACATCCTTGTTGATTTGGCGGGTGGTCAATTCTTTCTTGAGAAGCGCCAAGGTTAAAGGTTGTGATGAGGTCCTTTAGTATGGGTTGCAGCCCTGTATACTTTAGCACCTTTGAGTTGATTCAGCCTCCCAAGAGGAACGCTGCGCTCAGTAAGGAAGACGATCTTATTAAAGGCAGAGTAACGGTTCAAGTCGACTTCCTTACCAGGTACTTATTATTTCATTGTTATTGTGGATAACTGATTATATGAAATACGGGATACTTAGCTATCCTTTAGTCTTGTACACTGGTTTTTCACCCACACCCCTGGGTGTGAATCAGCTACATGATTATCGGGTAAGTTTAATATTGAAAAATGTTATTTTTATTAATAAAATAAATTTTTGAATATACTTACCCGATAATCATGATTTAATCGACCCTCCCTTCCTCCCCATAGAGAACCAGTGGACCGAGGAATAATTGAGGAGGTGTCAACAAGAAGTACTTGAGTACCTGGCCACAGGTGGCGCTGGTAAATACACCCCCTTCTAGTATTGTGATAGCTGGCGTATCCCTCCATAGAATTCTGTCGGGCAACGGAGTTGACAGCTACATGATTATCGGGTAAGTATATTCAAAAATTTATTTTATTAATAAAAATAACATTTTGTGCAAAACTATAACACAATGAAAGTTTCAAATAAAGTAACAGACTGAAGTAAAGAATTTATACAAATAAATAAAGACAGTAGTTTTTATCAAGCAAACACGCACATTACCATTTACATGACATAATTAGTATTACTACTCTTCTCTTCTATGCCTGTCCTCTGACAGAGCTTAAAGGGTTTTTTTTTTTAAGTTATACATCTTAATTCCAAAACCTGTTTCTTTATATCCCTCCATGACATCACAGCAAATGAACAACAGTTTAGTAATGTCTTAGAAAATCCCTCAGATAATGAAAATGACAGTGAAGATATCGAGGAAGAACCAGAATCAGATTAGGTACTGTATTTCCTTTTAGTCTTTAAGACATCTTACTTCTGAAAGATATAGAAATAAGTAACTTAAGGAGCGCAACTGATCTCCATTAAAACACTTGTTTGGGGATTATTTCAAGCTCTACCTACTTTTCTGTTTCTCAACCAATCTTTCTTATTTAAAAACCATTTGAATTTAATTTAATTCAAAAAGACTTTTATAAGTGAAATTCTATCAGTATTTTAACATTTTTATAAGTACAGGTATATTTTTATCTATTAATATATGTTTCATTCAAAGATGAGGATATTTTTCCTATGTGAATTTCTGGTTTTTGATAATAGTAAATGTACCAAATGTAGGCTATACAATCCTCAATGTTTTCATGTTTGAATGACAAAAATCAGTCAGTACTAAAAAAATGTGAATCTTTTTTTCTCTTGAAATATATTTTGAGAAACATGGCTTTAATTTCTTAGAGACTGACTGAATAGACTTTAATATGTATATGTATGGGCTTTAAGCAATAATTTTACCTCACCACTGGTGATCATAAGAATATAAACATCATCACACACCGGGTGATTCTTAGCACCCTGCTGCACTCAGGACTGGGGGCCATTCTGTCATCTTCTCTTTCCAGGACTGACTAAATCCATAGCGAATTCATTGGCTAGATACATCAAAGGATAACCAGTTCCTTGTGATGCACAGTGCCTATCTAACTAAGGAAAGTGACCCCTGCCGGTCCATATTAATTCTAGTAAGATCAACCACCAGGCATCAGGAGTAAAAGCCGAAGAGACAGTTTGTCCATCGTCTTAAACACAATCTGTCACCCCTCTGCCAGCGATTCCATTGAGATTTAGGAGGGCATTTCCTCCACACCCAAAGCTCTCATTACTCCACCAAGTTGCTCATCTGCTTATAAGAGCATAACCGTTGGCAAACATAAGATATACCGCCTAACACGGTAGAGAGAGTTATAATCATATGTCAGGGTTATTGACAAACTAGTGGTAAACTCCTTCCCTCAAATCCAAAAAGTTCCCTCCCAGCACACATATTCAAGCTACATGTACTAGGGAGCAAACATGAGCAAGACTGGCTAACTTTTAGCCTATTTGTTATTGTCTCTCACACTTCAAGCCTTTATCATCATAATTATAACGTAAAATTTGTAAAAATATAAACAAACAAATAAATGAGAACAAACTGTACCTTCATAATATATGCAGCATGTTTATTTATGAATACTATGTGTAGTACATAAGGAAAACTGATAATTCATTCCTCAGAAAATAAGAGAATATGGTGGAATTATAAAAGGATACAAAACTAAATATCTATCCTTGGAACTTTGGAAGAAAAAGGAAATAAAAAGGTACCAAGGTCAGTAAAGACGAGCTTGCATGAATACATAAAAAGGGATTTTCAGCAATAAAACAAATAATTACCATTAAAAGAACTATTTGAAACATTAAATATATATGTTTTCCTTGCCAAAAAATACAATGATCGGAATTTCCAAAATTCGAAGTTAGAGGTTGTTAGTTAACCTTCTTAGGTAAATTATGATGTAGATTGTTATTCTGAGTGTTCTGAAATGACAGCTTCTATAACAACTTATACATCTAAATGTCAGTAGATCGCTTTGAATAAGATCTATAAGTTGCTATACCAAATACAAAGAAAGGCTGCTAATTCAAGTTTCTGTTTAGTGTTAAAGCCTTCTATCTTGCAAGATGGAACAATCACCCAATCTATTTCTAGAAATTACAAATTATTAGAAGATATTGATGATTCTGCTATCACTAACTTGGCTTAATAAAATCTTTTAGATTTCTTAATATATTCAGTATAAAAAGATAAAGGTTTCCTGTTAATCGAATCATGATTACTCTATCAATTTACATTAATGTTGCCAGATACCTACAGTAAGTGAAGTTAAGACCATATATTTAGTTTTAGGTAATCATTATCCCTTGTTTCTTTTCACTGTTAAAAAGAGGTGATGATAGAAATGTGAACAGAGAGAAGATATGACAGTTTCCTTTGGTAAAAGAATTCTTTTCGTTTTGTCAGTGATTCAAAGGTTTACCTATGCAAGTGCCGGTGTTTTGGTCCAAGTTGTCAAGTGTTCTCTAGGATGATGGCCCTCGTTTCTAAATGGCTAAGAATTCTGGGGCTGAGAGTTCTTTTATATCTGGTGACTGGTTACTTCTTTACATGAGTTGGAAAGGATGCAAATTCAACTAGGATGGCTGTAAGGTTTCTAGAGATGCTGGGGATTCTGGTTAATATGAAAGTCTAATCTGGTACCAACTCGGAAGATTCTTTATTTAGGGATGTTAATAGCAGTTCCTTTTTGGGGTTTCAGTTAAAAGAAGAGGATTCAAGCTTCCCTTCTATGGTTAAAATTTCAAAAAATGAAGTCTGTCCATTTGGATGAGGAAAGACTTTTGGGAAATTTCTTCCTTTAGGCACCTTTACACGAGATCTTTTCAACTTCATCTCAATATAAATTTGGAGCAAGATTTTAGAGCTAGACGCAATTACGATTCCGGTGTTGAAGAACCTTCTATCTTGCAAGATGGAACAATCACCCAATCTATTTCTGAAAATTACAAATTATAAGATATTGATGATTCTGCATCACTAACTTGCCTTAATTAATTCTTTTAGATTTCTTAACATATTTAGTATGAAAAGATGAAGGTTTCCTGCTAATCGAATCATGATTACTCTATCAGTTTACATTAATGTTGCCAGATACCTACAGTTAGTGAAGTTAGGACCATATATTTAGTTTTAGATAATCATCAACTAACTGTTACTAGTCCACTGCAGAAGAAATGCCTTAGACATGCCCTTCCACTCGCATCTGTTTACAGTCTTTCTATGCCAGTCCACACCCACAAACTTTCTTAGTTCATCAATCTTCTCTCCTTTCCCCCTGCTTCTTTTGCAATCTCTAGGGACTCATTCTGTTATTTTTAATGTCCATCTATCATTCTCATTATATGTCTTGCCCATGTCCCTGTCTTTTTCTTACATGTTGTTAGAATATCTTCAACTTTAGTTTGCTCTTTTATCCATATTGCTCTTTTTCTGTCTTTTAGTGTTATTTCTATCATTATTTTTTTCATAGGTCTTTGAATTGTAACTAGTTTTTTTGGGCTCAAGCCATGTCGTCCTGATGGAAGCTTCCTATAGACAGCTTTCTAAGGGATATTTGGCTACAGTGATACTCCCACAGAATTGACCATAGGTCTCCAGAATTCTAACTCCTGGTCGAGTATCCTTAAAATTTCTCTTAAGGATATCGCATAATATCAGGGGACGTATATCTTGATACGACACATGGCAATCTTCACCCTGAATAGCGTTTTCGCTTTGGGGGAGAAGAGTGGCGAAATTGAAGGGGAGCCGTTATCAAGGTTACCCTTCCTCCCCTACTATTACAGGGCTCCAAGATGGCGCTCATTCCTATTTCAGTAGCGCTTTCGCACGGTGTTCTCCCTGCTTATCTAGTGTTTTAGATTGCTATTATCGAGGAATTATTATGCATTCTACAGCCTCTTCTGCCTCTGGAAAGTTGATTATTTAATCTTTACAGTGTATAATTTTTAGCTCCATTGTCACAATGAAATTAGAATAAATTCAATGTGTTTATTGGAGCATAGCCGGTCACTGGAGGTGCCATTTTGGGCGCTGTCGTTCGTCATGCATGCTTTATTTAGTCAGCAGAACGACACTCCCGGTATTTAGCTTTAATGAATTATAGCTATTTAGACAAAAATTATACTAGTGAAGATAAGATCATGCAAATAATTTTCCTCTTCCTAAATGTGCCGATCGTATACGCTAGAGTCTCGGTGATATAGGTAGACGAGATCTCGCCCCGCGCTAGGCTAACCTAGCCTATGTGCTTTAGTATACTTTCATACATTATCCCCGTTTACCCTCGCGTATCGCTTTATCAATTCGACAGGAGATAGTATATTGTATCTCCTAGAATTAACTATATAATTTGATACTCATCTCCATTGGAGATTTAAGGGTAAACCCTCCTTCCCTCTGAGTGCCGCCATTAGGCGACAACCATATCTTGGTCTTGCCATAAGGTAGTACACTCCAGCTTGACTAGGCTAGTGTTTCTGTCTTCTCCCCCTTGCCAGTGAGTATCCTGGCTTGGTTTTATGACAGTAACTCAGAGTATTCAGTCTTTATGCTGACGGCTTGGCTGCCAGGTGAGTAGTCACTCCCCTGACGGCTTACAGTTGTAGGCATAGGAAGCTTAGCTTCCCTAGTCCGCACCTGAAGTGGTAGTACAGTGCCGCCACCTTCTCCCCTGCGGTCTAGAAGACAAGTCTTGTCTCGGCAGACCCTAGGCTGAAGTCGACATTCTTCTGCCGCCTAGGATGGCGCCGATATTGAAACAAGGTTTCATCTGTGTTTGGAAATGGCGGCAATCTTGCCGCCTTCTCCCGACACAACATACAAGACCATTTCCCTGCCCCTCTCTGTCCTTTAGCGATAACCTAGCCATTGCATGTCTGTGGCTGGTGTACTACAATCTCCCCGCTTGCTGGGTAGAACGTGGCGCCTGGGGGGCTCCTACATAGGCGGCTTGATAGCCGCTCCGACTTTCCCCTACGGACGCAAGGCTCCGGGGAAGGTTGTGCCAGCTATGACGGCTGCCGGTGGGAGACCCTTTTATCTTTGAGTGTTCTTCAGTCCTTCCTTGGACTGCCATCCACATCTCTGAAACTGTCAGTAGCCGGCAGCAGATGTTGTGGCTGGATGGAAGCTAGAATGATTCATTCCCCCCTTCCATTTGAACCCTCATTCTGGAGGAAGGCAGTAGGAATAGTAATACCTACACCCTTATTTATAGTGCTAAAAACTACACTAATAAGGTATCCCTTCGCTCCATGCTTTATCTCTCTCTGTCGGCTAGTGCCGTCAGGTACTAACCCAGCCGGCAGCATGCCAGCTGGACCAGTGCCGCCAGTACAGTAGCCAGTATTTCTGCAGTATAGTACATACTGCAGGCAGAAAACTATAGTATATATTATACAGTAGTTTATTTTCCGACATACCCTGTGTATCCTTTCACAGTCTATTGTTGACACCAATCTTATATTGAAGTGAAGTATTCCTTCAATACACTGATGAAAGTCATCAGATCATAATTTACCCACAATATTAATACTTTATGAAAGGGTTAGTGCTAGTATACACTAATTCTAACACTAGAGGTTAGAACCCTTCTCCTTTGATTTTCCTTTAATAAGAAAATTCTAATATTAATATTGGGGGAGGTCACATCAATTGGCTGGACAGGAGACACAAGTATGTGTCTTTCCTATTTCCTTTCTAGTTTACTATCCTAAGCTATAATGGTTAAGATACCAAAACATTTAATGCATGAAAATTATTTATCAAGTGTGATAAATTACTGCATACTCATTTCGATTTCCTTTCTTTACAGGAGGAGCAGAAAATGAAGTGTAATGTACTGTAACCGCAAGAGTAGGAACTTTTGCGGTCACACCATGTGCAGGTCTCATGTCGCCTGCGTTGTTACCACCAAAGCCTTGCGGTATTGGGACCCCAAGGATTGCAACATCTGCTCGGCATTGGTGGCCGAGGGCTTCGGCGACCCCAAGTCAGGGGAGTCGAGGGACGCAGCACGTGAGAAGCTTCGCAAATGGGTACGAGGGTTCCAGAAGAACTCTCCGGGACCGTACCTTCCTAATGATAGGATGCGTAGCCTGCTATTCTCTAAAGCTGGCACTGATGCCGTCGTGCCCCAGACACGACCCGGGCCTCCCTGCGTCCAGATCGCAGTTGAGGCGGAAGTCAGTGAAGCTATGGAAGGCATGGACATCCACCAGGAGGAAAGGATGTCTGAAGTGTCTACGGACACAGAAATGGATCTCCTTCGGGACGATCCAGAGGAAGAGTCTACCCTTCCTCCAGGAGGAGATGAAGACGACGATTCGTCAGAAGTGGAGGAACCACTTCCGCCTGTGCCGGCAGTAGAACCGACACCATCTACGTCTTCGGCTCATACCCTTCCATTGGACTCCATGGGTCAGGCAATTATGGCATATATTACCGCCCTAATAAAGAATCTTCGCAAGGAAAGTGAAGAAAGGGAAGCGAAGATCACCAGAGAGCTTCGTGAAGCGACTCGGACCGCCGCCTCCCGAGGGTCTTACAAGCGACCCAGAGTTCAAGACCTGCCATCCTGCTCCGAGACCAATCCCTGGAGGTATGCAGAGTTCATGCCGATACCAACGGCAAGCTCTACATCTTGGAGAAGATGGGAGCAGTTCCCCTGGATGACATTCAGTTCTGGCCGAACTTCAACGGAGTGCTTCATTCGATTGAAGAATGAACCAGCGTCAAAGGAAGAGACGGAACCGAAGGAATTCATGGTATTCGACCACGACAAGGCACAGGCTCTCTTGACGAGTAGCCTGAAGAAAGCAGGTTATACCAACTCGCGAGTTTCTGCATTGAGCAAGAAACACCCTACCTTTCTTGCTCCTGCTTCAAGAGCCTTCCCCTTTACGTCGAAGGGATTCCAGACAGTTGCCAAGGCAGTCGAGGCAGGCAAACCATGCCCTATACTAGAGGAGTGTAGGCCTCTGTCTTTAGCCCTGCCCACAGATGAGGAGTGAAAGGAGGTCCACCTAACCTTCTCAGTAGGAAAGCTAGATGTAGATATCGCGGGACAGCAGTAGTTCAGCGAGAACCTCCTTAAGCTGTCAGACTTTCTCTTGAGAAGGGAGCAAGAGACAAAGGAGAGGCTAGCCGCCTCCCTGTCCCTCCAGAACTGCATAGAGATGTGTGCGGGCCACAACAGCACCCCAGACATGCTCACGGTCCTGGCCAGGATGCATAGGGCCACCCTCGTGAAGGACCTGTACGCCTTTATGAAGGCTAGGAGAGCCTGTAGGGAGTTCGTGTTCGCTGCCGCGATGGTGAAACACGAACTCAGGAAGCTGATTTCTTCCAGCATCTGGGGTAAAGACCTCTTCCCAAAGGAAGCGGTCAAAGAGGTAGTTGAGAAAGCCGCCACGGAGAATAGGAACCTTCTTCAAAAGTGGGGCCTCTCCTCAAAGAGGAAGTCTTCCCCGGATGCGGGTCCCCAACCAAAACGGAAGACAAAGCCAAGACTAACTTCTTGGCCTCCTCAGCAACATCCCACAGTCACCATGACCGCGATGCCCCAAGTGGTTGCTCAACCACAGACCACCTTCCAAGTGGTTCCTCAACAGCTGGTTGCCCAGTCACCAGCTTTTAACCCAGGGTTTGAGAGGCAAACCACTACCTTTCGTCCGAAAGAAACAGGTTCTCGACGGGGCTCCTCATGACACCCTTCACGAGGCAAGGGCGGAAGCGGTCACAGTGGCAAGCCCTCCGGACCTCCCAAGCAATGAGATGCTACAGGTAGGAGGGAGGCTCCAACACTTTCGGGATCATTGGACCTTCGATCCCTGGGCCCACAGCCTAATCAAAAATGGACTAGGATGGAAATGGAACAGGTCTCCTCCTTCATTTCCTCAATTCTTCCAACACTCCACCCCCTTAATGGAAGAATATACCTTAGAACTCTTGAGCAAAAAGGTTATAAGGAAAGCAAAGTCTATCAAATTCCAGGGAAGGCTGTTTTGTGTTCCCAAGAAGGACTCGGACAAACTCAGTCATTTTGGACTTGTCGCCACTCAACAAATTCATCGAGAACAACGAGTTCAGGATGTTAACCCTTCAACACATAAGGACCCTGTTACCGAAAGGGGCGTACACAGTCTCAATAGACCTGGCAGATGCTTACAGGCACCACCCAGTCAGCCACCCTCTCTCCTCCTACCTAGGATTCAAGCTACAGAAGACAAAGTATGTCTTCAGAGCCATGTCCTTCGGACTAAACATAGCCCCAAGGATCTTTACAAAACTTGCGGACGCAGTCGTACAACAACTACGCCTAGATGGCGTTCAGGTGGCAGCATACCTGGACGACTGGCTGGTGTGGGCAGCATCCAAGACTGCTTGTCTGCAAGCATCCAAGAAAGTGATCCAGTTCCTGGAACATCTGGGATTCAAGATCAACTTCAAGAAATCCTGCCTCTCTCCAGCTCAGGAGTTTCAACGGCTGGGAATCCATTGGAACTTGAAGTCCCACCGCCTCTCCATTCCACCAAAGAAGAGGAGAGAGATCGCGGGTTCTGTCAAGAGACTACTGAAATCCGACAGGATCTCAAGATGCCAACAGGAAAGAGTACTGGGCTCTCTCCAGTTTGCAGCAGTAACAGACCCAGTGCTAAGAGCACAGTTGAAAGATGCATCAGGAGTCTGGAAAAGATACGTATCAAACGCTAGAAGAGATCTACAAAGACCGGTACCTACCTTACTACGATAACTTCTCAAGCCGTGGTCGAAGGTCAAGAGCCTAACGAGGACTGTTCCCTTACAACCACCTCCCCCATCGGTGACCATCCACACAGATGCCTCGACGGAAGGATGGGGAGGTCACTCCCATCAAAGGAAAGTCCAAGGGACTTGGTCGTCTATGTTCAAGACCTTTCACATCAATATTCTGGAGGCCATGGCAGTCCTCTTGACACTTAAGAAACTATCCACTCACAGATCAGCCCACATCAGGCTGGTCTTGGACAGCGAAGTGATAGTGAGATGTCTAAACCGACAAGGCTCGAGATCGCCCCACATCAACCATGTGATGTTAGCCATGTTTCGTTTAGCGAAAAAGAAAAGATGGCACTTATCAGCAGCTCACCTACAAGGGTTCCGCAACGTGACGGCAGACGCTCTATCCAGGCTAAAGCCGATAGAGTCAGAATGGTCCCTAGACACAGACTCATTCTCCTTCACCTTCGAAAAAGTCCCAGAACTGCAGATCGACCTCTTCACGACGAGCGACAACAAGAAACTACCTCGATATGTAGCCCCATACGAGGACCCTCTAGCGGAGGCGACGGACGCCATGTCCCTCGATTGGAACAAATGGATCCGGATCTACCTGGCCCCTCCAACCAATCTCCTGCTGAAGGTCCTCAACAAGCTGAGATCCTTCAAGGGAACTGCAGCACTAGTGGCCCCCAAGTGGCCCAAGAGCAATTGGTTCCCTCTAGTGATGGAACTGAAGCTGAGGCAGCTCTATCTCAACTGGTTCAGAAGTTGACTGTCTTCGCTTCATCACAGAGAACCCAAAACCTTCATCTCATGATTTTCTCGCCTTGGCAGTAAAGAAAAGATTTGGGATCTCAAAAGGCAGTATAGACTTCCTAGAAGAGTACAAGTCAAAGTCAACCAGAAGACAATACGAATCGTCTTGGAAAAAGTGGGTTGCTTTTGTAAAAGCAAAAAGGCCAAAAGAAATCTCAATAGACTTCTGCCTGTCCTTCTTCATCCACCTTCACCAGCAAGGCTTGGCTGCCACAACGATAACTATGTGTAAGTCAGCCTTGATTAGACCTCTTCTATACGCCTTCCAGGTGGACCTGGCGAACGAAATCTTAAACAAGATTCCGAAGGCATGCGCTAGACTTAAACCTGCAGCCGCTACGAAGCCCATTTCATGGTCTCTGGATAAAGTCTTACACTATGCTTCAGCCTTGAACAATGAAGATTGTTCTCTTAAGGATCTAACAGAAAAAGTGATTTTCCTGTTTGCCATAGCCTCAGGGGCTAGAGTTAGTGAAATAGTAGTCCTATCAAGAGACGAGGGCCATATTCAGTTCACGGAAGCAGGAGAACTGAATCTCTTTCCTGATCCTACCTTTCTCGTCAAAAACGAGCTACACACCCAAAGGTGGGGTCCCTGGAGAATCTGCCCTCTGAAGGAAGATGTCTCTCTATGTTCAGTAGTGTCTAATGGTCTATCTCCGAAGAACTTCAGACTTCAGGGGAGGACAGCTCTTCAAAGGCGAAACCTCAGGATCGAACTTATTCCTAAAACAACTGAGGGCGAAGCTCACCTACTTCATTCGCAGAGCGGATCCTGATAGTACACCCGCAGGTCATGATCTGAGAAAAAATGCTTCCTCACTAAACTTTTTTCAGTATATGGACTTTGAGCGTCTTCACTCATACACTGGTTGGAAGTCCTCCAGAGTGTTTTACAAACATTATGTGAAGCAAGTGCACAAACTCAAACATTTTGTGGTGGCGGAAGGTAGTGTGGTGAAACCAGTCGTCTAGTACTGCGATGAACAGTGAATTGATTGGGACTCTCAATTCGGGTGGAAAGATGTTGACAACTTCCAGTGCAATATCCTTTTATGTGAGTGTCACCTGGTGACACTAGGACTGTTCATTTCTGTGCAGAATTATCTTAATAAATGACTAAAGTGTAATTGCATCTTATTTCATCCCACAAGTAGCAAAAATAAAACGTAGCCGGAGTCCTTTTACTTATTTTCCGAAGTAAAACTCATACTTATGGTACTCATGTATATGAACAAAAAGATCTGGTTGATACTTATATTTGTTCCTACACGAATACAAACCTTGAGCTTTTATTGTCTAGTAAGACACTTCCCTGCAGGGGGCAGGAAGCCCTAACATTTTTCCACGATTAGTGGTAATGACGTAAAACAGTGTCGTCATATCTTTCTGTGGTCTGGATGACCATATAAAAGCTGACCCAAGGTTGAGGCACTTATAAAAACCCACAGATATGACCCACAGATATGCGATGTATCCAACATCGTGCTGTAGGGCGACGTGACGGGGGAGGGTCTGGAGACAGGTCGAGATGAATGTCCTTGAGTCCGGGTTGAAGAGGTATACTGGTGAATCTCCCCCATGTCCTCCTTGTGCTCCCAAATCGGCTGTAACTGAGGACAAACTGCAGCTGTTCCCAGCGCTAACCTTTCGATTCCTTTACTGGCTAGAAAGAGAAGGTCTTGGGACATCAGATACAGAATGGAGACTCGAAATCTTGAAGGAATCGGACCGAAGGGCCGGGACCCCCAGATTCTGAGTCTAGCCAACAACTCAGGAGCGAGCCTGAATGTTGCCTTCCCCTCTTCCTTAGAAAGGGGGGAGTCGTAAGAGACCAAGAAGATTGCTTACACACTGGCCGTGGCCAGAGTGAGCAGGAGACCCAAGGCGGAATACAATCCGAGGCCTGTCGTAAAGGGTCTTGAGAAGATCTCTTAAAGGACTAAAAGTCCGAGCCATGCTCCAAGTTGGAGGTCTTCCTCCGACTAGGGCAGGGACGATCGTAGCTTTGCATGAGCGAGGATAGATCCAGCGGGCAGGAAAAAGTTATTCCTTTAAGCCTGAAGGTCAGGGAAAGGCTGAGCGACAGGCTTCATTGCCGAGAGCGGAAAGGAGTTTCCTCCCGCCGAAAGGCAATAAGACCGTTATTGCTGGAGAAGAGGCCTCAAGGGAAGAGGTATATCTCCCACGGCACCAACCACCTTAGACTCTTCACTTTGCCTGGGAGACCCCTGTGGATGACTATCGCAGATGACGCGACCTCCGTACCGCGACTGTAGCGGGTTGTCTCTTCTTGAGGAGGAGGCGTAGTGTCTCCAGGCATGAAGCCGAAGCGACGCCCCGGTTCGGGAGAGATGTCGCAGTGTGGTTGCTTGAGTAGTCTGCGCCGTGGGAGAAGCTCTCCCGGGAGTTCCGTCAGGGGAAGCAGAGGGTCCAGAAACCGTTCTGCGCATAGTCCCAGTGGAGCTCTCCCATTGAAAGGTTGACAGACAACCTGGTCTTGTTGAGACCCATTGTCAACAGACAAAAAGGAGGGAAGACGCAGGCGTCGAAGTTGTCCCACCATCACCGGAATGCATCTTGCCAGAGTCTCGGGGTCTGAGACTGGGGGGAAGAATAGCGGAAGCTTGAGGTTCCAAGCTGTCGCGATCAGGTCCCCCAGACCAGTACTTGCTGGTTACCCAAGGTCAAAGACCCCCAGGTACACTCTCTCTATGAGGCTCTGCTCGGATAGTCTGAGAGAACATTCCCCTGCCTGGAATGAGAGAGCCGATGGTGGTATTGAGAGAATCTCAATCATCCCGGTATCTCTACTGCAAGATGTGAAGGTGTGAAAATGAGTCCCCTGCTGGTTAGAATACGCCAGAATCATGAAGTCGACGCGCACGGGGCGACTCGGCAGGAGCTGTAGGATCTGTAGAGGGGCCAGACTAAGGCCCCTAAGCCTGCCTGAATGATGGAGAGGTATCCTTCAGGTCTTGACCATAGGCCTGGACCGGAACATGCCCCCCCCTTTCCTTTGACGAGTCCGAGAACAGCATCAAGAATGTGGGGAAAGGACGAGAATATCCACTACCATCAAGAGGCTCCATAGGTCAACACCCATTGCAGGTCTAATAGTTCCGCTGGTCCCATAGGGGCCAGGAAGTCCAGTTAAACATTGCCTGAAGCCACCGGAACTTGGATCGCCCCACATGGAACTTATCCTGAGGCGACCGTTCGGACTATAGACGGGTCAATGAGGAAAGGAGAACTAGGAAACGTTCCAAGGTAGGGCTGAAAGCTCTGCCTGACTGAGAACAGGTACAGTGAACCCTCGTTTATCGCGGTAGATAGGTTCCAGACGCGGGCGCGATAGGTGAAAATCCGCGAAGTAGTGACAGCATATTTACCTATTTATTTAACATGTATATTCGGACTTTTAAAACCTTCCCTTGTACGTAGTACTGTTAACAAACCACCCTTTACACCCTGTAATGTACAGAACACTTAATGCATGTACTACAGCACCCTAAACTAAAACAGGCACAAATATTAAAGGCGATTTTATATCATGTGTTTCCTAAACACCTAAAAAGCACGATAAAAAATGGCAACCAATGTTTTGTTTACGTTCATCTCTGATCATAATGAAGAAACAAACTCATTTAGTGTACACATATATGTACGTATGGTTAGTTTTTGCATCGATTATATTGATTATACAGTACTGTATGTTGATTTTTTTATTACCAATGTTTTAGTTTACGTATTTTTCTTAGGACTTCCAAATGAAATCTTTTTCTTTATG
The DNA here is from genome assembly GCF_036898095.1 of Palaemon carinicauda. NCBI lineage: Eukaryota > Metazoa > Arthropoda > Malacostraca > Decapoda > Palaemonidae > Palaemon > Palaemon carinicauda. Next base: position 95,362,942 of record NC_090746.1, read on the forward strand.
ACGCCGCCTGAAACGACGGCGTGTACGCTCAGTAAACAACCACGCTCAGAACAAACAAGGCATTTAACACGCATGATGATAGTGATAAATAATGATACAGTACATACAGTATTTACAGTACAAAGCATTTACAAAATATGTTACCTTACAAATATAAATTATACAGTACTTGTACGTAGCAAAGCAGGAAAACAATTTGAGAGAGAGAGAGAGAGAGAGAGAGAGAGAGAGAGAGAGAGAGAGAGAGAGAGAGAGAGAGAGAGAGAGAGAGAGAGAGAGAGATTGTTTTACGTACGTAAATGTAAATTTTAAACAAAAAAAATATGATAGGTTACAACATGTAGACTTTTAAAACCTTCCCTTTAACTTAATGCATACAGTACGTACATTACTAAACTATAAAACAGGTTAAAGTAAAAAATAAAGATTGTTACTGTACTCACCACGAAAGAAGTTCAAGAAAAACTTGAATGACGATGGCGATGAATTTGCTGCACAGTAGAAATGATGATGATGAAGCTGATGATGTGTTCTACTGTGCAGTCAATGATAGTATTTTACGTCTCTTCAGACGGAGGTGTCTTTTCCTGGGACACCTCTTCAACTTCTTCAATTTCTTCCGAAGGCGTACTAGCAGGAGGAACTGGCTCTTTTTTGCGAGGCTGAAAAAACATTGTGATCGGAAGTTGTTGCCGCTGCTTCTTTTTTCGATCCAAGAGCATCCTGTAGGGAGTCGTGATGTCATCGACCTTGTTGCAGAATTGCATCGAGCGAACCATATCCTCGTCCCACTCTTGCAACATTTCTTTCGCCTCCTTCATATGGTTGCAGAACTTGGCGAGCCGTTCTAATGTTAAGCCCGTTTCTTCTACATTTTCTTGGGTCTCTTCCTGGGTACCCTCACTCTCTTCCTCACTTGCCGATTTCGTCAGGTCTTCGAGGTCTGCGTCAGTTAGGGGCTGGGAATGGCAGTCCAACAACTCGTCGACGTCTTCAGTCGTCATGTCGCCAAACCCGTCACCCCCAATTATGGCAGCCAACTGCACAGATTTCCGTATTGCAGAGTGTTGGATTTCCGACGGAGTAAATCCCTTGTCGTCGTAAACAATATCGGGCCACAGCTTCTTCCAACTCGCATTTACGGTTGCAGGTTTCATCTCTTGAAGTGCCTTTTGAATATTCTGCAGGCACGTGGCTATGGTGTACTGCCGCCAGTACGCCTTCAAGTTGAAGTCTTCATCCTCGTCATCTTGGGCAGCATCCACACACGCAACGAGGTCCGCCAAGGTATTCTTCGTGTAGAGGGCCTTGAACGCCCTGATAACCCCCTGGTCCATTGGTTGAATTAATGACGTGGTGTTGGGTGGCAGGAACTCAACCTGAACGCCCTCACGCGACAGGTCAGTTGCGTGTCCACCAGCGTTATCCATAAGGAGAAGGATCTTGAATGGCAAGCCCTTCTCTAAGAGATATTCATGGACTTGCGGGATGAAACACTGGTGGAACCAGTTGGAGGTCAGCATCTTCGTAATCCATGCTTTTTGATTATGCATCCAGTACACGGGAAGGAGATTCTTATTTTTGTTTTTCAAAGCGCGAGGATTTTTCGACTTATAAATAAGCCCCGGCTTTAACAAAAATCCAGCAGCATTGCCACACATCACGAGGGTAACGCGATCCTTGAATGCCTTAAAGCCAGAGGCTTTGGCTTCCTCTTTGAACAGGAAAGTTCGCGACGGCATTCTCTTCCAAAACAAGCCGGTTTCATCCATATTAAACACTTGTTCCGGCTTGTATCCACCTTCAGCGATAATGTTCTTGAAAGTCTGGTTCACGTAAGTTTCAGCAGCGGCACTGTCAGCGGAAGCAGACTCCCCATGCAGGGAAACGCTTTTCAGGGCGAAGCGTTTCTGAAACTTCGCGAACCATCCTTTGCTGGCGGAAAAACGTTGTTTCTGACGCTGGGAATCAGTGGAGGTCCCTGGTTGAGGATCATCTACATCATCATCTTCTTCAGCATGGTCGCCATCGTCGTCATGAGGTTCCTTTGCCGCAAAATTCTCATACAAGCTCAAAGCCTTTGTTCGGATGGTGTTCGTATCCAACGCTATGTTCTTCTTCCGACAGTCGGCAATCCACACAGCTAAAGCACCTTCCATGCGTACGATCGTTTTATTACGCGTTGTAACGACTCGCTTCGCTGATCTGCTAAAGGTGATTGCAGCAGTCTTTCTAATGTTCGCCTCGTCCTTCCTGATGTAGCGAACGGTGGATTCGTTGATGCCAAAATGGCGGCCGGCGGCCGCGTAACTTCTACCATCTTTTAACATGTCGAGAAGCGTAACCTTCTCAGCTATCGTCATCATTCTTCGGTGGCGTTTAGGCTCACTACCAGCCTTACTAGAAGCAGAACGCTTGGGAGCCATTGTAACAGAAAGTTCAACAAAAAGTTCAACTTAAAACAGTCGCACACAGCACAGATTAAACTTCACAAAGTTAAGAACGTCTACTCAGCAATACGCGGAAAGAGAAAGTGAACGATGCAGACCCGCGAGAACTGTGATGCTGGAAGTTGAAGATGCGGGCAAAACACCAATCACAGGCTAGATAACAAAACTTGAGTTTTGATTCGTCATCTGTCAGCGCTTGAACCAATCACAACCCGTCTTACAGTACATGGTGCGTTGGTTACTCATAGAAGATGCCCCGCGCATACTGAACGTACGTAGATTAAGTACAAGGGTACCGTAATAATAATAAATAATGATAATAATACTGTACAGTACAGTAATAATAATAATAATAATGATTAATAATAATAACAATAATAATTTTATTAACAACAACAACAATAATAATAATAATAACAATAATAATAAAAATTTACGTACGTACGCTATTTTACGCCTCTCTCTCTCTCTCTCTCTCTCTCTCTCTCTCTCTCTCTCGTACGCTTACAGTACTTATTCGAAATGTGATTTTTGCAACAAAGAATATTATTGGATGCAGTACTGTACTACGTACGTATACATACAAAAGATTCATGGAAAAGAAGCACATCCATTACAGTACACACCATTCTAATATGGTATGACTGCATCTGATTTGCGTTTCATGTTCGATTTAATTTTACTACGTACTGAATTATCGTATGATCACATTCTCTTTTCGTGTTTTATTTCTTTCTGTGCTGAATTATATATCATATGTAATGCAATGAACAATCAGTAAGAGCAGATATTACTAATTACAGTATTAATGGAATTACAGGTAACAAAATATCGTATTTGGTTATCTTCAGATTTCGCGGTATTTTCGAATTTTCCGGAAAATCCGCGATATGTATATATATATGGGTTATGGGAAAACCCCGCGAAGTGGTGAATCCGCGATTGTCGAACCGCGAAGTAGCGAGGGTTCACTGTACTGCGACTCTCCTCAGTCTTGCCACAGTCAACCGAAAGGAAGGCTCGGAGGATGTGGTAACAGAATCTGGCGTCCCCAGGTGGTCACCCATCCAAGTACCGACGTTGCTTAACCTCGCTGGACGGACGAGAAACGGGGTTTCCAACGTGGTAAGGCCGTTGACTCAATATCATGGCCAGATACTCCAGATGTTGAGGCAGAGGAAGAGAAGGCTCCAAGCAAAATACCATGAGCCCACACTCATGGTAAGCATCCGGAAGCTTGTCCCGGCGCTGAAGAAGGTCGAACCCGATCCTACCGGAGTTGACCAGCCCTCCAAACAGCAGAGGAGGCGGAAGCCTGCACCTGAGCGGCCAAGAGGAAGGCAGGGAGAGTTCTCTGGGGAAACAAACCTGCTATGCCACGGCGGGATAGCCACACTGCATCATAAGCAGGAATACTTGCAGTCTAGGCTGAATTCGACGAGCACCCTGGAAGATGGATGGAATGGAAACTGAAAGTACCCGTCCTTCCGATCCAGGGTTTAAGGAGTCCTGTCGCCTCGTTACCAGTCTGATCGATTCTGCTGGTCTACGCTGGCCGAAGTTTGTTCGACAAACTTGATCAGGGCTGAGAGGTCGACTAAGGACATCCCCTCTCGGATCCTTTCTTACAAGAAAGGATCGACTGAGGGGGCCGGGGGTGAAGCCGTCGATGATCCTAAGGAAGACCTTCGCCTAAGGTATGGATCATTCTGCCCAACCGGGCAACTCTGCTGACGCTATGGCATAGAGGTTCAGAGACACTGAATTCGCTGACAGAGACGGCAGGCGCGATATCCTTGGCTGATCACAGAGATTGTGCGGGAATGGGCATCGGGAAGCTGTCATTCGGATGAGTAACCTTAAGCATCCTCCCAGAGAAAAACCTGCAATCCTAGAGTTCGTGAACTCCTTTTAGGACTATGCCCCCCCGGGGGAGTCTCCCGTGTCATCTGTTCCTGACAGGAGGAAACTGCAATTGGACACCTTGTCCCAGTTGTCGTAGCCGATAACTTAGGCCGACGTGGTTGAAAGAAAAGGGCGCTGGAGCCCTGCAGAGTCTGGAAGAAAGCGCCTTGGAGGAGTGAAAACGGAAGTCGATTTCCTCCGCACAGCCGCTGTCTAAGTCTCTGTCCTTGGGCACAAACAAACTCTTCTCAAGGATGGAAGGGTGTCTGAGGTCGTCGACCTCCACAGATGAGACACCCGAAGGAAGCCCTCAGTCAGCGCGTCCAGATGGTACAACATCGAGCTTGTCCGCAAGTTAGATACTTAACGACGAAAGGCCAAGGTGCCTGAGCTCGAGAGGAGGAAAGTACCCATGCTCTTCCTGTAGCTTCCTTGAACCAAACCTCGGGCCGTAACCGAGGAGAGAAAGAACCTGGTAAGTTCCCAGAGGAAGGGGTAAGCAGTCAAGAAATCTCGAACGGAAAGCCCCCCCCGCCAAAAATCCTTCCAGGGAATGACGGGGAAGGGCTAACCCAGGTTCAGGAAAGAGAAGTGTTGCTCAGATCTCCCTTAAGTTTCTCCTATTCTTGCAAGTGCCATGCTCTGCGTTTAAGGGGTGAGGCCGTGTTCTGGAAATACGCTCCAGAAGAACTCGCCAGCCTGGCCATGCTGCGAAAACCCCATTGGGAATCGTGGTCGCCATCGCCCTGGAGCTCGCGCGACGGTAATTCAAAGATTTTCGCGTGGGCGAACGTGGAAGCGCCCATGCACGGTAACGCAAACGAAGGTGAGCGAAGGAGCGCAGAAGGAGGGCGAGCGTGGTAGGAAGGGCGAGAGCTGGTGGTCGGCGAGCGATAACCCATAGACGAGCAAAAGATACTGCAAGAAATAAGCCGACGTTTGTGCGAAGAAACACTGTAGGTTCGCGCGACGGAACACCATCCGTCCGCGCGATGGAAAACCATTGGTTCGCGCGTGGGCGAACATTGGAGAGCATGGGCGCGGACGCGCATGAGCGTAGACGTGCAGGCGAATGGTCGCGCGGGCGCACAGGCAAGCAGTCGCGCAGGCAAGCGGTAGCGCAGGCGAACAGTCGCGCGGGCGAGCGGTCGCGCGGGCGCGCAGGCGAGCGGTCGCGCGGGGCGAGCGGTCGCGCAGGCGAACAGTCGCGCGGGCGAGCGGTCGCGCGGGCGCGCAGGCGAGCGGTCGCGCGGGCGAGCGGTCGCGCGGGCGAGCGGTCGCGCGGGCGAGCGGTCGCGCGGGCGCGCAGGCGAGCGGTCGCGCGGGCGAGCGGTCGCGCGGGCGAGCGGTCGCGCAGGCGAGCGGTCGCGCAGGCGAGCGGTCGCGCGGGCGCGCAGGCGAGCGGTCGCGCAGGCGAGCGGTCGCGCGGGCGTGCAGGCGAGCGGGCGCGCAGGTGAGCGGTCGTGAGGGTGGGCAGGTGGATGAGCGCGAGTCCGAGGCAGCGAACGCAAGCGTTAGCGCGATGGCGAGGAAACGCGCTGCCGCGTGGGCGAGGAAGACCGTTGGCGATATGGATCAACAAGCGATCGGTGGTGAGCTGGTGAGCGCTAACGCGCAGGTTGGCGATGGCGCGTTGTGTTATGCCGACGCGATGGTCGAGCAGCATGCGCAGGTGAGCGATCGTGCGTTGGCGAGCAATATGCGAAGGTGAGCGATCGCGAGCAGCATGTGCAGGAGGGCGATCGCGCGATGGTGATCAGCATGCGCAGATGGGCGGGTCGCGCGATGGTGATCAGCATGCGCAGATGGGCGGTCGCGCGATGGCGAGCAGCCTCTGCAGGTGGGCGATCGCGCGATGGCTATCAGCATGCGCAGGGTCGCGCGATGGTGATCAGCATCCGCAGGTGTGCGGTCGCGCGATGGCGATCAGCATCCGCAGTTGAGGGTCGCGCGATGAAGATCAGCATCCGCAGTTGAGGGTCGCGCGATGGCGATCAGCATCCGCAGTCGAGGGTCGCGCGATGGCGATCAGCATCCGCAGTTGAGGGTCGCGCGATGGCGATCAGCATCCGCAGTCGAGGATCGCGCGATGGCGATCAGCATCCGCAGTTGAGGGTCGCGCGATGGCGATCAGCATGCGCAGGTGAGCTAGTAGCTGGCGAACCATGTTCCTTCAGAAGAGTTGGAGAACGTAGGCACGCGGGCGATCCGGAGATCGCCGAGAGACAGGTGATCGCTGGCGAGCTGATGATCGCTGACGAGTAGAAGGCTACGCGTGGAAGCCTGCGTATAGAAGAAGAGTCCTTGACCCCGACCTGAACCGAAGTTCTAGATCGCGAGGGCGAACGTGGGCGCACAGGGCGCGTAACAGGAACCAACAGGAACAGCAGGGATGATCATCATGAAAGCGCTGACGAACAGGAGAGCGCTGATGAGCAGAAGAGCGCCTGTGCGCTAACACTGAGCAGGAGCAGGAGAGAACACAGCAGAAGGGCGCGCAGGGAAACCCTGACACGCAAGGGAAGAACCCCCGTGGGAGGCAACCCTTTGCCCCGAAGAGATCGTTGTCCGCCGGGAGACTGATGTCCGTCGGAAGACCGCTGTCCGTCGGGAAGACCGTTGTCCGTCGGGAAGACCGTTGCCCGTCAGAAGACGAGATCAGACTGCTGTCCATTTGCACCAAGGCGGAATATCGAGAAAAAGGAGTTGTAGGCTGCAAACGGAGATTCAAAAAGGCGCCTCAAACACCCTTATAGGGAGATGAGAGGCCCTTACGACGAGGCGGACGGTGGGCCTTAAGGCGAGGGAGGCCAACAGCAACAGGAGAAACCTCCGAAGAGGAGTCTCTATGAGTGTACTCTCTCGCGAACGAAAGAGAAACACTTCGTAGAAAAGACTGGTCAGCAGTGACCTAAAAGGAGCAATCCTCCGAAGAGGAGCTCCTGCAGTTGCCCAGCCCCTTGAGCGAAACTGCAGGTGTGACCGCTCAGCACCAAGAGCATAGTCGCACGAAAAAAAGGCAAGAGGAGAACTCTCCATAAGGGGAAAAACTCAAGCCTGGACAGGAAAAACTTCCCTCAGAAGGAAAGTTACCTGCCCAAGGAGGCAAGCCTCCTGAGAGTTCTAAAATGAACTGGAGAGCTGTCCGTCGTCACGGGAGTACTTCCAGTAGAAGGAGACACACCCCTGACGAAAACACAAGGGGGGACGCAGCAACAGCCGAATCCCCAGGACTCAACAAGACAGCTCACACCGTTGCCATATTACAGAAACGAACTAGATCGGTAACTGTAAAAAAATAAAACAAAAAAAACATTAGTACACATTCATTCCCCCGGGAAGGCTCCGAAGAGGAATCCCGAGGGAAAGGAAACAAGAATTACACAACAGGCACGTGCCCTCACAACCACTTACACTCACGGAAGGAGAGCTGTAACCAAAACAGAATTACAGTGAACCCTCGCTACTTCGCGGTTCGACAATCGCGGATTCACCACTTCGCGGGGTTTTCCCATAACCCATATATATATACATATCGCGGATTTTCCGGAAAATTCGAAAATACCGCGAAATCTGAAGATAACCAAATACGATATTTTGTTACCTGTAATTCCATTAATACTGTAATTAGTAATATCTGCTCTTACTGATTGTTCATTGCATTACATATGATATATAATTCAGCACAGAAAGAAATAAAACACGAAAAGAGAATGTGATCATACGATAATTCAGTACGTAGTAAAATTAAATCGAACATGAAACGCAAATCAGATGCAGTCATACCATATTAGAATGGTGTGTACTGTAATGGATGTGCTTCTTTTCCATGAATCTTTTGTATGTATACGTACGTAGTACAGTACTGCATCCAATAATATTCTTTGTTGCTAAAATCACATTTCGAATAAGTACTGTAAGCGTACGAGAGAGAGAGAGAGAAAGAGAGAGAGAGAGAGAGAGAGAGAGAGAGAGGCGTAAAATAGCGTACGTACGTAAATTTTTATTATTATTGTTATTATTATTATTATTGTTGTTGTTGTTAATAAAATTATTATTGTTATTATTATTAATCATTATTATTATTATTATTACTGTACAGTATTATTATCATTATTTATTATTATTACGGTACCCTTGTACTTAATCTACGTACGTTCAGTATGCGCGGGGCATCTTCTATGAGTAACCAACGCACCATGTACTGTAAGACGGGTTGTGATTGGTTCAAGCGCTGATAGATGACGAATCAAAACTCAAGTTTTGTTATCTAGCCTGTGATTGGTGTTTTGCCCGCATCTTCAACTTCCAGCATCACAGTTCTCGCGGGTCTGCATCGTTCACTTTCTCTTTCCGCGTATTGCTGAGTAGACGTTCTTAACTTTGTGAAGTTTAATCTGTGCTGTGTGCGACTGTTTTAAGTTGAACTTTTTGTTGAACTTTCTGTTACAATGGCTCCCAAGCGTTCTGCTTCTAGTAAGGCTGGTAGTGAGCCTAAACGCCACCGAAGAATGATGACGATAGCTGAGAAGGTTACGCTTCTCGACATGTTAAAAGATGGTAGAAGTTACGCGGCCGCCGGCCGCCATTTTGGCATCAACGAATCCACCGTTCGCTACATCAAGAAGGACGAGGCGAACATTAGAAAGACTGCTGCAATCACCTTTAGCAGATCAGCGAAGCGAGTCGTTACAACGCGTAATAAAACGATCGTACGCATGGAAGGTGCTTTAGCTGTGTGGATTGCCGACTGTCGGAAGAAGAACATAGCGTTGGATACGAACACCATCCGAACAAAGGCTTTGAGCTTGTATGAGAATTTTGCGGCAAAGGAACCTCATGACGACGATGGCGACCATGCTGAAGAAGATGATGATGTAGATGATCCTCAACCAGGGACCTCCACTGATTCCCAGCGTCAGAAACAACGTTTTTCCGCCAGCAAAGGATGGTTCGCGAAGTTTCAGAAACGCTTCGCCCTGAAAAGCGTTTCCCTGCATGGGGAGTCTGCTTCCGCTGACACTGCCGCTGCTGAAACTTACGTGAACCAGACTTTCAAGAACATTATCGCTGAAGGTGGATACAAGCCGGAACAAGTGTTTAATATGGATGAAACCGGCTTGTTTTGGAAGAGAATGCCGTCGCGAACTTTCCTGTTCAAAGAGGAAGCCAAAGCCTCTGGCTTTAAGGCATTCAAGGATCGCGTTACCCTCGTGATGTGTGGCAATGCTGCTGGATTTTTGTTGAAGCCGGGGCTTATTTATAAGTCGAAAAATCCTCGCGCTTTGAAAAACAAAAATAAGAATCTCCTTCCCGTGTACTGGATGCATAATCAAAAAGCATGGATTACGAAGATGCTGACCTCCAACTGGTTCCACCAGTGTTTCATCCCGCAAGTCCATGAATATCTCTTAGAGAAGGGCTTGCCATTCAAGATCCTTCTCCTTATGGATAACGCTGGTGGACACGCAACTGACCTGTCGCGTGAGGGCGTTCAGGTTGAGTTCCTGCCACCCAACACCACGTCATTAATTCAACCAATGGACCAGGGGGTTATCAGGGCGTTCAAGGCCCTCTACACGAAGAATACCTTGGCGGACCTCGTTGCGTGTGTGGATGCTGCCCAAGATGACGAGGATGAAGACTTCAACTTGAAGGCGTACTGGCGGCAGTACACCATAGCCACGTGCCTGCAGAATATTCAAAAGGCACTTCAAGAGATGAAACCTGCAACCGTAAATGCGAGCTGGAAGAAGCTGTGGCCCGATATTGTTTACGACGACAAGGGATTTACTCCGTCGGAAATCCAACACTCTGCAATACGGAAATCTGTGCAGTTGGCTGCCATAATTGGGGGTGACGGGTTTGGCGACATGACGACTGAAGACGTCGACGAGTTGTTGGACTGCCATTCCCAGCCCCTAACTGACGCAGACCTCGAAGACCTGACGAAATCGGCAAGTGAGGAAGAGAGTGAGGGTACCCAGGAAGAGACCCAAGAAAATGTAGAAGAAACGGGCTTAACATTAGAACGGCTCGCCAAGTTCTGCAACCATATGAAGGAGGCGAAAGAAATGTTGCAAGAGTGGGACGAGGATATGGTTCGCTCGATGCAATTCTGCAACAAGGTCGATGACATCACGACTCCCTACAGGATGCTCTTGGATCGAAAAAAGAAGCAGCGGCAACAACTTCCGATCACAATGTTTTTTCAGCCTCGCAAAAAAGAGCCAGTTCCTCCTGCTAGTACGCCTTCGGAAGAAATTGAAGAAGTTGAAGAGGTGTCCCAGGAAAAGACACCTCCGTCTGAAGAGACGTAAAATACTATCATTGACTGCACAGTAGAACACATCATCAGCTTCATCATCATCATTTCTACTGTGCAGCAAATTCATCGCCATCGTCATTCAAGTTTTTCTTGAACTTCTTTCGTGGTGAGTACAGTAACAATCTTTATTTTTTACTTTAACCTGTTTTATAGTTTAGTAATGTACGTACTGTATGCATTAAGTTAAAGGGAAGGTTTTAAAAGTCTACATGTTGTAACCTATCATATTTTTTTTGTTTAAAATTTACATTTACGTACGTAAAACAATCTCTCTCTCTCTCTCTCTCTCTCTCTCTCTCTCTCTCTCTCTCTCAAATTGTTTTCCTGCTTTGCTACGTACAAGTACTGTATAATTTATATTTGTAAGGTAACATATTTTGTAAATGCTTTTACTGTAAATACTGTATGTACTGTATCATTATTTATCACTATCATCATGCGTGTTAAATGCCTTGTTTGTTCTGAGCGTGGTTGTTTACTGAGCGTACACGCCGTCGTTTCAGGCGGCGTCATAAAGAAAAAGATTTCATTTGGAAGTCCTAAGAAAAATACGTAAACTAAAACATTGGTAATAAAAAAATCAACATACAGTACTGTATAATCAATATAATCGATGCAAAAACTAACCATACGTACATATATGTGTACACTAAATGAGTTTGTTTCTTCATTATGATCAGAGATGAACGTAAACAAAACATTGGTTGCCATTTTTTATCGTGCTTTTTAGGTGTTTAGGAAACACATGATATAAAATCGCCTTTAATATTTGTGCCTGTTTTAGTTTAGGGTGCTGTAGTACATGCATTAAGTGTTCTGTACATTAAAGGGTGGTTTGTTAACAGTACTACGTACAAGGGAAGGTTTTAAAAGTCCGAATATACATGTTAAATAAATAGGTAAATATGCTGTCACTACTTCGCGGATTTTCACCTATCGCGCCCGCGTCTGGAACCTATCTACCGCGATAAACGAGGGTTCACTGTATAACAATTATAATTATGTAACTATGTAATTATGTAATTTAAAAATGAATGAACACTAAAGAAAGAACGAAAACCCCGAAAGGAATCGTTCTACAAAGCTGAAAAATCAACAAATACAATTAGATTCATAAACTAATTGAGACAAACGTACGGCGTAGCAACCCCCCCACACGAAAAGGAAGCTACAAGGGCGTAGTAACACGTAGTAAAAGGGTGAACGACCTCAAGAGAGAGAGAGAGAGAGAGAGAGAGAGAGAGAGAAAGACACAAGTCAAACTCGATCGCCACCCATAACGCCGTGGCGGCCAACTGCCGAGGACACCACGTAGATAAGTACACTACACACACAAATCTGAAAAGGAAACTTACTGATTTCTATACTCAAATATGTATACAAACATGAAAACATGTTTACATATATATTGAGTAAATGAAAAGTAAGCAATTAAGTAAAGACAAAACAAACAATGGCTGCCAAGAGAGGACAAAGACAGAGACGTCTGTCACAGTCCGAGCCAAAAGTGAAAGTGAGCATTCATCTGTGTGTGAGGGAGGGGAGGGGTAGCTAGCTACCACTCCCCTACCCCCCCGCTAACTAGCGCGGGGGTAATACACCCTCGTTAAATTCTAATGGCTCGCCATTTCAGCTGCGCTAAAAGGTAAACCCTGTGTAAATAGCGTGGTTTGTATTTCGGTTACGGAACAAACAGTACTTTCAAGTAATTCTCTGGTAAACTTCCATCAGGACGACATGGCTTGAGCCCAAAAAATGGATTTTGAAGCAAAGCGAAAAATCTATTTTTGGGTGAGATGGCCATGTCGTCCTGATGGACCCACCCTCCTTTTCTAAGAAAAGGCTTAGGTAATAATCCCTCCCAAAACTACTATATCTGTAGCACCATGCTCAATGCTACAAGGAATGAGCGCCTTCTTGGAGCCCTGTAATAGTAGGGGAGGAAGGGTGGGCAACGACGTTGGGGATCCATACTAGAACACAAAAGCACCAAGCAACACAAGAACACAGGGAAAGAGGTGGATGAAAGGATACAAGGGAATCGATAAACACGCGGTAACCACGTGGGGACACAAAGGGTCGCACTGGATGTGAGAGAGCGGCGAGATGTGAACTACGCCGCGACCAGAAGCTTGCTGGTGACCGAGACCTAGCTCCATGCTCTCGCACACTGACCCGGGTCGCCTCAGGGTGAGTATCCATCCGCCACAGAGGGACCAACTATAGAAAACGGAGATAGGGGAAACTACACAAAATTCTGGTCGGTTGGGAGGAGAATCCCAGATACTGCTAAGAAAGTTGTTCGAGGTAAGTACTCCGTGTTGGAACAAATACTTTTTTTAGAAAAGAATTGTTAGATATAGTACAGTAATGTGGTAAAGTGACATAATCAGATATCCAATGGTAAATAATCAGTAGAAAACTATGATACTGTACTTTGTAAAGATGTTACAAGCAGCATTACTAGACTATAGTATTTGAAAAATATGTACATAATGCAAAAAAATAGAATAAAATAAAAAAATTGCAAATGGCCGATAAGTGTACAAGACTAGATGGAATAATAATTCTTTAAGTAAGTGTTTGGAAGCACAGAAACTAAACTCTTAATTACAAGCTTTTATCTGGATGAGTAATTTATTAGCACAATAGAAGATAATTCGCAGGTTTATCTAAAAATATAATCGAAATTATACTTACTGAAAATGATTTGCTTCCATATGGTAAAGAAACCCCATAGTACCGATGTTCAGCAAATACTATGAGTGCGTTGAATTCTGGAGCGAGGTCAAACATAAAACCCTAGGTAAAATAGAAATCAGCAGTCTTTAAGCATAATGATGGATTTTCTATAGTGTGATTTTAAACAGTAGTGCCAATGCATTTTCAAAATAAACAGCTCCATGAAAATTAATTGAAAATAATATTGATCTTCAAAAAAAAAATAAAAACTTATTTTTAAAAATGAAAGCTACTATTTAAATACTTACCTAATGTTAATTGTACTATAACCTTGGTAAAGCACAGTTTTGGATGACAAACTAGTATAAATTCAGGATTAGTAGCAGATTTACATGACTACCCCTTATCTCCATAAGTACTACTGCTACTACTACTATTACTCTACTAACTACTACTATAGTACTGCTACTGCAACTACTACTCCTCACCTTTATTGGTGGCTACCATGTTTGGAACGGTCACCATTGTTTATTCCCCATTAAATATAGGGAGGGCAGGACATGAGTTATTGATTGATTTGGGGTTTTCTGGCATCCTGACATGAAAGGTCATTGATGCTGATATTTGTTATAAATAGAAATCAATTTAAAACCATATAGACTAAGAGTTCAGTATATAACTTAAATAGCTTTCAGAAGACCTGCAAATAAATCTAAAAATGCCGCTAGTATTGTAGGACACACTCTGCCCGAGAATCTTGGCGAGGAAGAACTTACCTCAAGCCCCTTAAGAAATATCTATTTCTTAAGTACCCAAGAGTGGGGTGTTTGGTCATCAAATACCTTACTGTAAGGGGTACCATACAGTCATCGCAATATGGCTGATTCTGGCCAGCCGTCAAAAACTTGTGTGTCAAACAAGAGTGACCAATGCACATCGGACAAGGAGCAGTTTCCCCCTTTCATCTCCAAGGAAAAGTAACACAATTATTTCCCTAACCTTACTTCCGTCCACAGTATCCCAATGTTACTACTAAATATTATAAAGCAACCTTTTTATACTGGGTAAAAATCTTTAGAGAGGAGGTGATATCTTCTTAGAAGCTATTTAGCTGCAGCTTCCTTCGCCACTCTATCTGCTTCCTAAATTCCAGGCACACCAACTTCTGCTTGAACCCAGTGAAACTGAACATCTATACCTCTCAGCTTAACAATAAAGAACCACTCTAAAATCTTTAAACCTAAAGAGTTACCAGAGTTAAAAACTTATACAGCTTGTAGGACACTTCTCGTATCACAAAAATTGTAAAATTACCCTCCTCCTCTAATGCTATTTCTTCAATAGCTGTCATTATGCCATATAGTTTGGCAGTAGCTTGAATATGGATGATACTAAGGATGTGTATGTCTACAATTAAAAACACTGCTACTGTAAATAGTCAACTATGCATAAGTGGATCTGGGGTTGCTGAATCAGAGAAAAGGTCAAGCTGCATTGAAAATTATATCATAAATCTATTATCAACAATCCACTGGAGTAATTTTAAATACTGAAAACCTTAACTTATTACTTACTGTATTATCAATAAAAAGTGTGATGTCACCTTCATTTCCAGCATAAAAGAAAATTGGTCCATTATTCCCTTGCCAGTTCTCATCATTCACCAAGTACCGCTGGATGAAGGTGTCTTCTACTGCAAAGCCAAAATGATCTACCTGAAAGTTTCTGAAAAGTTTTAGTAACAGATCTAGGAAATAAAAGTAAATGAATATAATATGGTTGTCAAAAATATTTACAAAAAGGGGGGTTTTGATGAGATCTATTTTTGGTGAGGTGCTAGAAGTGGGAACCCAATATTATACGAAAATACCAAAGGTATGTCTCCCTGCTCCAGTGTATCAATTTGCAAAGCACAAACTTTGTGTTCAAGGGAGACCCATGGGGTAAGGCTCTACTGAACCAGTCACAGCACCTCAATGCTGAAAATCATCTGCCAACCAATAATACATTCATCACTGAGAATCAATACTAATACTGAGACTATGCTGCTGTACTTGTTCACTGCTTTATGCCAATCCTACATCTTCCATACTCTAAGTAAGAATCAAATGTCCACCTTTCCTACGCAAAGATAGGGATGAGGGAGGGGTTCCGGTGCTGTGTGGTCTCCAAAGACTAAAACCAGATGCATAACCATTTAGACTCATAAACCATAAAGGACAAATGTCTGGAATCAAGTAAACAAAAAAGTCATATGTGTCTGGGTGAGAAGAAGTACAGTACTAACAAGTCAGAAATGCACCCCATAAGGGAAGAGCTCTGCATAAGAAGCTAGATGCCTATCATTATGCTTCTACTCAAGGGCCTGGTTGATGCACACCCTCTTGTATTCAATTTCCCCTTGTAGGTGCCATGAATGACTGAGTACCACGTACATATATTGTATCACTTGGGTGTGTTTCAGGCAGTGTCTTATATACATCCAATACCCAGACCAACTCATTAACAAAATAACCCAATAAGGAGGAAATTTTTTTCTCACATGGTGGGTTTTGAGGATGGAGAGAGGATCAGCTTTCTTGATAAGGTAGATCATTGGAATATGGATAGCCCTTGTTGAAAGGGACTTGGTCTGGGTATTTTGAAACAAACTACCTTCTGAGGATGAGAGTCTGCAGATATATTGTAGGTTAGACACCAGGGCAGAGGTCACCATCACCCAGTCTTAAGGCTGTAATTTAAAAAGACTTTTTGCTTTTAAACAAAATCAGAAGACCTGCAGTCAGAACTAGGAGACTGTCAAGGATGATGGTGATAAACTTCTGATCTCTCCGTAACGCTGCAAGCTCATCGACTCTTGCTCACAAGGCTAGGGCTATCAAAATATAGCTATCAGGCATTGATGTTATGATACTATCATAACGACTGTAAAGTATTTTATCTAGGAAACAGATGGCTGCCAGGTGGCAGAGAGGCCCCACCCATCCAACAGCTCTATGTTCAATTTGACCCTTGACATAGGACTTGTTGAGTGGTTGAGAAAACCAATTTAACTTAAAGGCCCCTGGTTTCTATGGTTAGGAAAATATTAAACTAATTAAAAACTTTCTGATTTGTCCAGATATATAATACTAACTCTAACCTTTACTAGGAGACTTATCCTTGGTGGGGAGGGACAAAAGTCCCTATAACCAAACAGGCTGGTTTAATGGCCCGAGAAGTGTCAATGTACAGTACTTTGGTTCTGAGAGAGAAAGTCATGACTCCTGTCAACCTTTTAACTACCAGGGAGTGATGGACGGTCACTGAAGAATGGGCACCCTATGGTTATGGGTGTCTGAATGTACAGTATGGGTAATATATAAGAAATGGAGGTGCATACATTCCATCCATCGTTCCCCTAAATCATGGAGAAATACTTCAATAAAAATCTTCTATTAAAGAGAAGGCACTCTGTTGAGCAGCTTACCTGCATTGATTGTCTTGTCCAGGTCTATAATGGCATGACTGCTGTAGCCCACGAGAAGAAAAGAAGAAAAGAAAAAGGCCAGTCATTCTTACTTTTCATTCTTGGACTTATATCACAATCACAATCTAAGATGAGATGCTTCTTGTCTTTTGAGGGAGCTAGACTCACTATATAACCTGCTGAGCAGCTAAAAAAGGTCCCAGGGTAAAGGTATCCAGGGACTTGTGGGTATCTCCCATAGGTAATGGGAGATGAAGTTTGTTTCGTCTTTCCCGACTCCTGCCTTCAGCACTTGCATTATGGACAGATTTTCTTGAAGGTTACAATGGAACCAATCATTTTGATTTCGTGGGATTGCACTGCTGGTGGTTCACTTTTGGGTTCTCTTGAAGCTGGATACACATGTTTCATGGTCTCACAAAGCCAGAACCAGATGGTGTTCTTGGAAATCAGCTTTTTCACACTTACAGTACAGTGATGAGGAACATCCTCTGGTGCTCTAGACTGAAGCTCTGAGTTCTCTTAAGGTAGCATAGTGCCCTCAGAAGACAGGAAAGTGGGTCACCCGAACAGCTTGTTGCATTTTGGAGAGAGGAAACTGAGGTGAACTCAAATCTTTAGCCATAGACAGCAGGGTTTTGGGTCTTTGTCGCAAAATCCGGAACACAGGATATCATTCTTCAAATGGCACAAATTTCACCTATTCTCTTAGCCAAGGGTATGGCAAGAAAAACGAAAGTTTTGAGTGCTAGATTCCTATCCAAAGCTCTCCTTAAGGGTAAGTATGGCAAAACCTTAAGAGAGCTGGTGTTTTTGAGTTCTCTGCAAGGATAAGACTGTACTAAGCTCCTCATGAGCACGGACAAATCCCACGAGGAGGAAAGGCCCGAGCCCTTCGTTCTGAACATCTAGCTCAAGGCTGAGCGACAGCCTTTCACCGTTGAGACTCAGAGGAGCTTCTCCAAGAGAAAGTAGACAAGGAAATCAGTAATCCGATGCAGAGGCTCCGACCAGAGAATTATTATGTCTACTACACCAATTGCAGAAGATGGCTCACTTTCCATGGTAGACAGCTGCAGAGGATCTACGCAGATATACAGACATCTCCTATGTAGTGCCTCGTGAAAAGTCTTTCACTTGAAAATGGTAAATAGTCGCCACCTGTTACGTGACAGGGAAGCTACAGACTTGTGGTACCTCTGCAGATCAGGCTGATAAAGAAGGTTGGGCCATTGGGGTTGTTCTACCGGTACCTTGACAAGGAACATCAGCAGATCTGGAGACTATTCGGCTTGTTGCCACTTAGGAGCCCCAAGGTTAGCCTGGCATTCAGGGTTGTCAGTAGTCTGTTGATTACCCAATGTAACAGACAGAAGGAAGAAAAGGAGTACAAGTCCAGGTTGTCTCAGGGATATTGGAAGGTGTCCCCCATTACTGCTAACAGGTCTAGGACTGGAACGCAGAACAATGGTAGCTTTTAGTTCAGCCAAGTGGTGAACAAGTTGATCGTTGGGGACCCACATGTGCAAAGAACTTTTCCACCACACAGGGTTGTAAGGATCACTTCGCTCCTACTACATGGTCATAACAGCTGTGAGAGGCAGCTAGTACATTCTCTTCTTACCTGGACTGTATCTCATTGACAGCTCTACTTTGTTGACGAATGTCCAAGTGTGTGCCAGCTTTGCCAACTATAGAGATTGAGTAAAATTTGGCCAAAAATAGTTCCAGCCAGTGACAGGTGTTCACTCACTGATAGCTGAACAGCAGGGGAGTGAGCAGGGCGGGAGTGGTCACCTTCCTGCTACCGATAGGTAAAAACCTGTCAGTTGTTTACACCTTGTTATAATTTCAACTGCCGTATTCCAGCTTCACTGTTACCTATTCTTCTAAGTAAAAGACGATGGTTTGTATTCATGTGGGAACAAACGCAGAATACCAAAAACATTTTGATATATTCATGATCTAATTAAGTTAGAGTAGTGAAGGACAGTATGGTGTAAGGTTGTTCACAACTACAGTGTCATATCAAAGGTTATATTCAAAATGTTATTTTCATTAGTAAAATAAATTTTTGAATATACTTACCCGATAATCATGTAGCTGTCAACTCTGTTGCCCGACAGAATTCTACGGAAGGGATACGCCAGCGATCGCTATACAAGAGGGGGGTGTACTCACAAGCGCCACCTGTGGCCAGGTACTGCAGTACTTCTTGTTGACACCACTTCAATTTTTCCTCGGTCCACTGGTTCTAAGGGGAGGAAGGGTGGGTCAATTAAATCATGATTATCGGGTAAGTATATTCAAAAATTTATTTTACTAATGAAAATAACATTTTTCAATATTAAACTTACCCGATAATCATGTAGCTGATTCACACCCAGGGAGGTGGGTGAAAACCAGTGTACATGTATATCAAGAAGCTAAGTATCCCGTATTTCATATTATCAGTTATTCAAAATAACAATGAAATTACAAGTACCTGGTAAGGAAGTCGACTTGAGCCATTACTCTGCCTTAAATAAGTTCGTCTTCCTTACTGAGCGCAGCGTTCCTCTTAGGAGGCTGAACAACTCTAAGGTGCTGAAGTATCAAGGGCTGCAACCCATACTAAAGGACCTCATCACAACCTTTAACCTCGGCGCTTCTCAAGAAAGAATTGACCACCCGCCAAATCAACAAGGATGTGGAAGGCTTCTTAGCCGACCGTACAACCCATAAAAAGTATTCAAGAGAAAGGTTAAAAGGTTATGGGATTATGGGAATGTAGTGGCTGAGCCCTCGCCTACTACTGCATTCGTTGCTACGAATGGTCCCAGGGTGTAGCAGTACTCGTAAAGAGACTGGACATCTTTGAGATAGAATGATGCGAACACTGACTTGCTTCTCCAATAGGTTGCATCCATAACACTCTGCAGAGAATGGCTCTGTTTGAAGGCCACTGAAGTAGCCACAGCTCTCACTTCATGTGTCCTTACCTTCAGCAAAGCAAGGTCTTCTTCCTTCAGATGAGAATGTGCTTCCCTAATCAGAAGCCTGAATAGTAAGAAACTGAGTTCTTAGAACTTGGAAAAGAAGGTTTCTTGATAGCACACTATAAGGCTTCTGATTGTCCTCGTAAAGGTTAAGACCTTTTTAGATAGTACCTAAGAGCTCTAACTGGGCAAAGTACTCTCTCCAGTTCATTCCCCACCAAGTTGGACAGGCTTGGGATCTCGAACGACTTAGGCCAAGGACGTGAAGGAAGCTCGTTTAGCAAAAACCGAGCTGCAAGGAACATGTAGCCGTTTCAGATGTGAAAACAATGATCCTGCTGAAGGTGTGGATCTCACTTACTCTTTTAGCTGTTGTCAAGCACACGAGGAAAAGAGTTTTTAATGTGAGGTCCTAAAAAGAGGCTGATTGGAGAGGTTCAAATCTTGATGACATAAGGAACCTTAGGACCACGTCTAGATTCCAGCCTGGAGTGGACAACCGACGTTCCTTTGAGGTCTCAAAAGACCTAGGGAGGTCCTGTAGATCTTTGTTGGTGGAAAGATCCAAGCCTCTGTGGCGGAAAACCGCTGCCAACATACTTCTGTAACCCTTGATCGTAGGAGCTGAAAGGGATCTTACTTTCCTTAGATATAACAGGAAGTCAGCAATCTGGGTTACAGTGGTACTGGTTGAGGAAACTGCATTGGTCTTGTACCAGCTACGGAAGACTTCCCCTTGAGACTGATAGATTCTGAGAGTGGATGTTCTCCTTGCTTTGGCAATCGCTCTGGCTGCCTCCTTCGAAAAGCCCCTAGCTCTTGAGAGTCTTTCGAAAGTCTGAAGGCAGTCAGACGAAGAGCGTGGAGGTTTGGGTGTACCTTCTTTACGTGAGGTAGACGTAGAAGGTTCACTCCTAGAGGAAGAGTCCTGGGAATGTCGACCAGCCATTGCAGTACCTCTAAGAACCATTCTCTCGCGGGCCAGAGCGGAGCCAACCAACGTCAGCCGTGTCCCTTTGCGAGAGGAGAACTTCTAAAGTACCCTGTTGACAATCTTGAACGGCGGGAATGCATACAGGTCGAGATGGAACCAATCCAGCAGAAAAGCATCCACGTGAACTGCTGCTGGGTCTGGAATCGGAGAACAATACAACAGGAGTCTCTAGGTTATCGAGGTAGCGAACAGATCTATGGTTGGCAGACCCCACAGGGCCCAAAGTCTGCTGCAAACATTCTTGTGAAGGGTCCACTCTGTGGGGATGACCTGACCCTTCCGGCTGAGGTGATCTGCCATGACATTCATACCGCCCTGAATGAACCTCGTTACCAGCGTGAGCTTTCGATCTTTAGACCAGATGAGGAGGTCCCTTGCAATCTAGAACAACTTCACGAAAGAGTCCCTCCCTGCTTGAAGATGTAAGCCAGGGCTGTGGTGTTGTCAGAGTCCACCTCCACCACTTTGTTAAGCTGGAGGGACTTGAAGTTTATCAAGGCCAGAAGAACCGCCAACAACTCCTTGCAATTGATGTGAAGTGTCCTTTGTTCCTGATTCCATGTTCCCGAGCATTCCTGTCCGTCCAAAGTCGCACCCCAGCCCGTGTCTGATGCGTCCGAGAGGAGAAGGCGGTCGGGTTTCTGAACAGCCAAAGATAGACTTCCTTGAGAAGAAAGCTGTTCTTACACCACGCGAGAGAAGACCTCCTCTCTTCGGAAACAGGAACTGAGACCGTCTCTAGCGTCATGTCCTTTATCCAGTGAGCAGCTAGATGATACTGAAGGGGGGGAGGTGGAGTCTCCCTAACACGATGAACAGGGCCAGCGATGAAAGTGTCCCTGTTAGACTCATCCACTACCTGACTGAGCATCGGTTCCTTCTCAGCATGCTCTGGATGCATTCTAGGGCTTGGAATATCCTTGGGGCCGACGGAAAAGCCCGAAAAGCTCGACTCTGAAGATCCATACCCAGGGAGACAATGGTCTGGGATGGGACGAGCTGAGACTCCTCAAAATTGACCAGGAGGCCCAGTTCCTTGGTCAGATCCATAGTCCATCTGAGAATCTCCAGACAGCGACGACTTGTGGGAGCTCTTAAAAGCCAGTCGTCTGACGGAGCCGGACACAAGATCATGGTACTGCTGCACAGTCTGTGAACTGTCAACCATGGGGAAGCGAGGAAGTACAGTGACAACCCGAAGCTGTCTAGACTGTCTGGGTCGTACAGACAACTCCTTATCGGGTTGCTGAGGTTGCCGCACTGCGTCACAACAAGTCACTTCTGCTGGTTGTTGAACGTCTTCCCAGTGACACACTGACTCCGTAAACAAAAAAATCCTCTAACAAGGACTAAGCTTGGACTGCATGTCCTGCAACACAGCTCAAGGTCTATGGGAGCAGGTGTGGTAACAGACGGGGTTAGCGACTGAAGTGGAACCATTACCTTCCCTGGGAGCATGTTATGCTTAAATAAAAGTCCATAGGAGGCTACGCAGCTAAAGGCTCCTCTCCAAATGACAGAGTCCTCAAGGGAATATCAGAAGGAGGGAGAAAAGCACTTTCTCATCTACAGGGACCATATCCGAGAAAAGCTAAGTTCTCTCAGTGAGGGTTTCACTGGTGCAAAAGCAGCAGACTAGAAGGCAACGTTATGAAACTGCTTGACAGTCTAGTGAGTTGGCAACAACCAAAGATGTGTGACTGAGAAGCATGCGGTAAGGTATGCAGAGCATGTTGTATGCAGAGCATGCTGTATGCAGAGCATGCTGTATGCAGAGCATGCTGTATGTAGAGCATGCTGTAAGGTAAGCAGAGCGTGTTGCATGGCGTGTAACATTTCTCAGAAATTCCATGACCAGTGCTAGAGTGAGTAATATCGCATTACCGTCCATTGAAAGTGCACGTGCCGAGGGAATTGATTAAGACTGTTTTGTTGATGAATTTGATAGCCGGCATGATAATCGTAGAATTAAGCTACACTAAATGTACTATAATCTACTTCACCTCAGGAAAGGGAAACTCGCCCTGTTGGCAACACTGCATTACTTCATGCATGCTTGCATGGGGTTTAATATCAACATAATATTACCTTACATTCATAACTCATGATTCATTTGTTTAGAAGATATTTTTGCCATATTTTGCGATTTGTTAAAAATATATTGCAAGGAATACATATATATTTTTATATAAGTAATCCAAATAATCTCCATTATCATAATGTTTGTGTAGGCATACATGTATATGATTACAAATGCAAGTTATGAAAGTAATGAGGTGTTATTATTGTCATTTGTTATTCCCAAGTTGAATGGGAAGAAGCTCAAGTTGAGGAAAAAATGGCAGATGCATGCGTTGAGGTGGCTGACTCATAGCATGAGGTTGCTGTCTCAAGAGTTGCGCTTGCTGTAAGGGTTGCGGATGCGCAGTAGCAGGTTCCTGAGGAACGAGTTAAGGTTCCTGAGGTGTGAGCTGCGAGAGTTGAGGTAGCGGCTGCGCAGAACGCAGTTCTTGTCTCGCGAGTTGAGGTTCCTGAGGTGCTAGCCTAAGGAGTTGAGACTCTTGCCTTGAGGAGGGTTTAGGTCGCTGCAGCGAGTGCTGAGGTGGCTGCCTCATTGATGGAAGAGGTTGTCGTACCTCAAGAGATTGTTGCCTCGCTGGTGGAACCGCAAGCGGAAGCGGAGGAAGTAAGGCATAAGACTCCTGCTCTCATTGCTGAGGTTGCCTTAAGGAAGGTTAAGGTTGCTGCACAACGCTGGTAACTGGCAACTCAGAACGCGGTAAGGTAGCCTGAGGAACCTCAACTTCGTACGCCTGGCAGACTGGACTGCGGTGAGGCGGAGCTCTCGCAGGAGGAGGCGGAGGTTGCTGCACACCGCTGGTAACTGGCAACTCAGAACGCGGTAAGGTAGCCTGAGGAACCTCAACTTCGTACGCCTGGCAGACTGGACTGCGGAGAGGCGGAGCGTTCGCAGGAGGAGGTGTAACCTTCTCAGCCTGAAACTCACGCATTAAGACCGCAAGCTGCGACTGCATGGACTGCAGCAAAGTCGTCTTGGGATCAACAGACGATAAGGTCTGTTGAGGCAAAGCCTTAATAGAAGATGAGGTCTGTGAGGCATCGCCTTACCTCTCTTAGGAGGTGTGCAGTCACCTGATGACTGAGGAGAGTCAGAGCTAACCCAATGACTGCATCCGGGTTGTTGAACTCTAACTTCGTACGTCTGGCATAGGTCTGGACTTTACGTTTAAGAGGTCTTGAGACCTGAGACCAGCGTTTTCTCCCCGAAATTTCTTCTGCAGACGAGCAAAATAAGGGCTCAATCGTCTGCGGGTGGGAGTGACGGTCTCTTAAGACACGCCCGCAACCACCGAGGATACTTCTGTGCGCCGATCAAGGCCTGCCGAACCCTTTTGCCCTTCGACATTGCTTCTCCCCTGGGCTTGGGAGCTTGCAAGAGGTCCCGGACTGGGAGGACGACTGGCACGCACAGAAGTACCCTCACGCACAACACTGACACACTTTGCGCTAATCACTTATCACTTTTGATTTTCTGTTTGCACTTATTTCACTGAACTCGAAACTTTAAGTGGTTTGTACCTGAAACACGCAATTCTATCCTTTCTCAAAAGTTAGTAATTGCGAAAACAGAATTACAATGTAACAGAAAAATCTAATGAAAGATAAATAAATCAGTGGCTGGAAAGAGACTAAACACTAGATCAAATAAACTACGTTTAAAATCTCTCACCGCATAAAGCTTGAGAACAAGAAAAAACTCTAGAAACGTTTACCTTCTTCCCCTAAAGAGACTAGGGTGAAGAGCAAAAACGATAACAACGTTACTCGCTTGAACGAAACGTTTATCCTCCTCTTTCTCCCTCCGTCTCTATCTCTCTCTCTCTCTCTCTCTCTTGACTTAGAACCTGAGAGAAGAGCCCAATCATATATATCGTTAAAACATATTATTGTTAAAGGAAAATATTTCCCAAAATGAAAAGTTCCTTTATTAGAATTAAAACCATTAAGTTAAGAAAGAATGAACAAAACGCTAGACACGGTTACTCTTACTGCAACGTGACACCGTGAAAATTCTCTCTCTATCGTAACGATAGAGCGCAAGTTGAACGTTCTGCAACGTCAACAACTGCAGAGACAAAACAAAACGTTAGTTCAACTTTGAAAACAGTACGAGACTATCAAAGAAATTCTTTCAAAAACATTAAAATAGGATAATATGTTAACAGGTAAAACCGAAATGACGGGCTCAATGTTAATTAACTTCGGTACAAGAAAAGACCGCCTACTATTAGGAAAGGTCGAATATAAACAAATATAAAAATTAATTTTAATAATTTTATAATAAAAGGAAGTTAATCGAAGAGGCCTATAAGAGGCGGAGAGATATAAAATAAATCTATAACTTTTGTTAAGCAAACTTAAGAAAGAGTCTATACTCTCTTAGACACCAACACTTCCGTCTAAGGGAAGGGTCGGCCATTTAAAGGTGAAAGAGAGTTCATACTCTCTTCGTCACCATAAATAATCAAATTAATTCCAAAAGCTAGCTAAGCTAATAATAGAACTTCCTGAATAGCGAAAGCTGAAATCTTAGAGCAATACTTCACCAAAAACCGTGAACAAGACTCCAAAATTATAAGCGTATCCATGAACGTCTTGCCGGAAGCACGACAGAGGAAAAATTGAAGTGGTGTCAACAAGAAGTACTGCAGTACCTGGCCACAGGTGGCGCTTGTGAGTACACCCCCCTCTTGTATAGCGATCGCTGGCGTATCCCTTCCGTAGAATTCTGTCGGGCAACAGAGTTGACAGCTACATGATTATCGGGTAAGTTTAATATTGAAAATTAGTTTTTATTCATTTATTTAAGAATATTAACAAAACTGTATTCCACTGGTTAATTAGACATAACCTTACCTTTTGTTGATAAAAGTATGTTTTATAATCATATGCATGACAAACACTAACGATGCCGACAAGTAAAAAGAACTGGAGTAAACTTTGAAGACCCATATTTCAAGTAGAATTGAAATATGATCCTGGTCTAATGCAATCACTCTTTCGAAAACTTGAATCTGTTGGAAAAAAAACTTCTAAATGTAATTTCCTGTATAAAAAAGTGGCAGACTTTAATAGGATACAACAAACAATCTAGTGTTTGGAAAACAGCAAGGTATGCAGTATTTATAAAGTTGAAAAAACACTTATACTGTAGGTGAATTTGAAAAATGATATTTTAATTATAAAATAAATTTTTGAATATACTTACCCGGTGAATATATAATAGCTGCAACTCTGTTGCTCGACAGACACATACATAAAAAAACTCGCCAGCGATCGCTATGCAGGTTGCAGGTGTGCCCACCAGCGCCAACTGTCGGCCAGATACCACTCTCGATGTAAACAAAACCTTCAATTTCTTCTCATCCCACTGCGTCTCTATTGGGGAGGAAGGGAGGGTCATTTAATTTATATATTCACCGGGTAAGTATATTCAAAAATTTATTTTATAATTAAAATATCATTTTTAAATATTTAACTTAGCCGGTGAATATATAGGCCTAATAGCTGATTCACACCCAAGGAGGTGGGTAGAGACCAGTGTTAAATATGTTTACATCGTATAAGCTAAGAGTTTTTCCATTTTGACAGTTATCAATATAACAAAACCAAAATAAATAGGTACCTGGTAAGGAAGTCGACTTAGACGATTACTCTGCCTTGTAAGTACGTCTTCTTTACGGAGCCCAGCGATCCTCTTAGGATGCTGACAGACTCCCAGGAGCTGAAGTATCAAGGGCTGCAACCCATACAACAGGACCTCATCAAACCCCTAATCTGGGCGCTCTCAAGAAATGACTTTGACCACCCGCCAAATCAACCAGGATGCGAAAGGCTTCTTAGCCTTCCGGACAACCCATAAAATGTTATTTTCATTAGTAAAATAAATTTTTGAATATACTTACCCGATGATCATGTAGCTGTCAACTCCGTTGCTCGACAGAAATCTACGGTCGGGATACGCCAGCGATCGCTATCCAGGTGGGGGTGTACTCAACAGCGCCATCTGTGGTCAGGTACTCAAGTACTTCTTGTCAACAAGAACTCAATTTTCTCCTCGGTCCACTGGTTCTCTATGGGGAGGAAGGGCGGGTTCTTTAATTCATGATCATCGGGTAAGTATATTCAAAAATTTATTTTACTAATGAAAATAACATTTTTCAATATTAATCTTACCCGATGATCATGTAGCTGATTCACACCCAGGGTGGTGGGTGGAGACCAGCATACATGTTAACAAAGAAGCTAAGTATCCCGTATTTCATTTTATTAGTTATTCAAAATAACAAACATAAAATAAATAAGTACCTGGTAAGGAAGTCGACTTGAACCATTACTCTGCCTTTATTAAGTACGTCTTCCTTACTGAGCGTAGCGGTCCTCTTAGGATGCTGAACAACTCTTAGGTGCTGAAGTATAAAGGGCTGCAACCCATACTAAAGGACCTCATCACAACCTCTAACCTAGGCGCTTCTCAAGAAAGAATTGACCACCCGCCAAATCAACCAGGATGCGGAAGGCTTCTTAGCCGACCGTACAACCCAAAAACAACAATAAAAAGTATTCAAGAGAAAGGTTAAAAAGGTTATGGGATTATGGGAATGTAGTGGCTGAGCCCTCACCTACTACTGCACTCGCTGCTACGAATGGTCCCAGGGTGTAGCAGTTCTCGTAAAGAGACTGGACATCTTTGAGATAGAATGATGCGAACACTGACTTGCTTCTCCAATAGGTTGCATCCATAACACTCTGCAGAGAACGGTTCTGTTTGAAGGCCACTGAAGTAGCCACAGCTCTCACTTCATGTGTCCTTACCTTCAGCAAAGCAAGGTCTTCTTCCTTCAGATGAGAATGTGCTTCTCTAATCAGAAGCCTGATGTAGTAAGAAACTGCGTTCTTAGACATTGGTAGAGAAGGCTTCTTGATAGCACACCATAAGGCTTCTGATTGTCCTCGTAAAGGTTTTGACCTTCTTAGATAGTACCTAAGAGCTCTAACTGGGCAAAGTACTCTCTCCAGTTTGTTCCCCACCAAGTTGGACAGGCTTGGGATCTCGAACGACTTAGGCCAAGGACGTGAAGGAAGCTCGTTTTTAGCCAAAAAACCGAGCTGCAAGGAACATGTAGCCGTTTCAGATGTGAAACCTATGTTCCTGCTGAAGGCGTGGATCTCACTTACTCTTTTAGCTGTTGCTAAGCACACAAGGAAAAGAGTTTTTAATGTGAGGTCCTTAAAAGAGGCTGATTGGAGAGGTTCAAATCTTGATGACATAAGGAACCTTAGGACCACGTCTAGATTCCAGCCTGGAGTGGACAACCGACGTACCTTTGAGGTCTCAAAAGACCTAAGGAGGTCCTGTAGATCTTTGTTGGTGGAAAGATCCAAGCCTCTGTGGCGGAAAACCGCTGCCAACATACTTCTGTAACCCTTGATCGTAGGAGCTGATAGGGATCTTACGTTCCTTAGATGTAACAGGAAGTCAGCAATCTGGGTTACAGTGGTACTGGTTGAGGAAACTGCATAGGCCTTGCACCAGCTTCAGAAGACTTCCCATTTAGACTGATAGACTCTGAGAGTGGATGTCCTCCTTGCTCTGGCAATCGCTCTGGCTGCCTCCTTCGAAAAGCCTCTAGCTCTTGAGAGTCTTTCGATAGTCTGAAGGCAGTCAGACGAAGAGCGTGGAGGTTTGGGTGTACCTTCTTTACGTGATGCATGCGTACCTGCGGATCCAACATCATGCCTCTGCTGGACAGTCTGCGAGCTGGCAACAACAAAAGCAGAGGGCTGGTGTGAGGGAGGGTCTGCGGTGGGCTGAGGAGCATGCGGTATGGTATGCAGAGCATGCTGTAAGGTATGCGGCTCATGCTGCATGGTATGCGGAGCATGCTGTAAGGTCTGCAGAGCATGCTGCATGGGCTGAGGAGAACGCCGCATAGTGCTGGAACCCGGCAACTCCTGATGCGGCAGCTCACGCATGTTAGCAGATGGTGCAGCAAGAACATGCGTCTGGCAGGGAGGACTGCGCATCGGTGGAGGAGCTCTCACAGGTGGGGTGTGGGAGCAGGCAGCCGCAGTATCTGCTGAGCGCACAACCTCTGCGGGTTGTAGGTTAACAGGAGAGGTGTTAACCTTCTCGGCATGATACTCCTGCATGAATGCCGCAAGCTGAGACTGCATAGTCTGCAGCATGGACCACTTAGGGTCTACTGTGGTTGGAGCAACAACAGACGGAGCAGTAGCCTGTTGAGGGACCACTCTACCTCTCTTGGGAGGTGTGCAGTCATCAGATGACTGTGGCGAGTCCGAACTGACCCAGTGGCTACACCTGGGCCGTTGGACAAGCTCGGAAGGGACCTTACGTTTGAGCGGTCGTGAGACCTTGGTCCACCGTTTCCTCCTGGAAACTTCTTCCACAGACGAGGAATGTAAGGGCTCATTCGTCTGTAAGTGGATGGGACGATCCTTAACAGATACGTCCGCAACCACTGAGGATACATCCGTGCGCCGATCAAGGCCTGCCGAACCCTTTGGTCCTTCGACATTGCTTCTCCCCTGGGCTTGGGAGCTTGCAAGAGGTCCCGGACTGGGAGGACGACTGGCACGCACAGATGTACCCTCATGCGCAACACTGACACTGACACTATGCACATCACTAGCACTAACACTTCCCACTGCACTCTTCGCTTTCAGCTCTCTGACATCTGCCAAGAGCTGATTGCGGTCACTAACCAACGACTCCACCTTCTCACCGAGAGCCTGAATGGCACGCAACATATCAGCCATTGCAGGCTGAGCACTCGTAGCAGGTTCGGGAGTCACCACCATAGGGGAAGGAAAAGGTTGAGGGGCATGGGGAGAGGAAAAATCCACAGAGCGAGAAGAACTTCTCCTATCTCTCTCCTTCTCTAACCTACGTGCATATCTAAGGAATTCGTTAAAATCGAATTCCGAAAGCCCAGCACATTCCCCACATCGATCTTCCAATTATTATTATTATTATTATTATTACTATCCAAGCTACAACCCTAATTGGAAAAGCAAAATGCTATAAGCCCAGGGGCTCCAATAGGGAAAAATAGCCCAGTGAGGAAAGGAAATAAGGAAATAAATAACTGAAGAGAACAAATTAACAGTAAATCATTCTAAAAAAAAGTAACAACGTCATAACAGATATGTCATATATAAACTATTAACAACTTCAAAAACAAATATGTCATATATAAACTATAAAAAGACTCATGTCCGCCTGGTCAACAAAAAAGCATTTGCTCCAACTTTGAACTTTTGAAGTTCTACTGATTCAACAACCCGATTAGGAAGATCATTCCACAACTTGGTAACAGCTGGAATAAATTGACAGGATTTACCCCTACAATTGGAACATACGGTGTGAGGATCTATAGAGGCCTTCGGAAGACGCCTAGTACAAGTCCTAACACTACACTGCCTGTATTTAGGAACTTGGGAATGGTCAGACATCTTGAATTTAGAAGTAGTCAAGGGGGAATTCCAAAATTAAGCAAAGTTCGTTAACCAATAAATCAAATTAATTCCAAAAGCTTGCTAAGCTAAGGACAAAGCTTCCTGAACAGCGAAGGCTAAACTTTAGAGCAAATACATCACCAAAACGTGAACAAAAGACTCCAAAATCAACAGCGTATCCAAGTAGGTCTTGCCGGCGGCACGACAGAGGAAAAATTGAGTTCTTGTTGACAAGAAGTACTTGAGTACCTGACCACAGATGGCGCTGTTGAGTACACCCCCACCTGGATAGCGATCGCTGGCGTATCCCGACCGTAGATTTCTGTCGGGCAACGGAGTTGACAGCTACATGATCATCGGGTAAGATTAATATTGAAAAAACAACATTAAAAACATTTCAAGAGACAGATTAAAAGGATATGGAATTAGGGAATTGTAGTGGTTGAGCCCTCACCCACTACTGCACTCGCTGCTACGAATGGTCCCAGTGTGTAGCAGTTCTCGTAAAGAGTCTGGACATCTTTCAAGTAAAATGACGCGAACACTGACTTGCTTCTCCAATAGGTTGCGTCCATGATACTTTGCAGAGATCTATTTTGCTTAAAGGCCACGGAAGTTGCTACAGCTCTAACCTCGTGCGTCTTAACCTTAAGCAAAGATCGGTCTTCCTCACTCAAATGTGAATGAGCTTCTCGTATTAACAATCTGATAAAATATGACAAAGCATTCTTTGACATAGGCAAGGATGGTTTCTTAACCGAACACCATAACGCTTCAGATTGGCCTCGTAAAGGTTTAGTACGAGTTAAGTAGAACTTAAGAGCTCTAACAGGGCATAATACTCTCTCAAGTTCATTGTCTACGATCTCCGATAAGCTAGGAATATCGAAAGATTTAGGCCAAGGACGAGAAGGTAGCTCATTTTTGGCTAGGAAACCAAGCTGCAGAGAACAAGTAGCTTTTTCTGACGAAAACCCGATGTTCTTGCTGAAGGCATGAAGCTCACTGACTCTTTTAGCCGAGGCTAAGCATACCAGGAAAAGAGTCTTAAGAGTGAGATCTTTCAGGGAGGCTGAATGTAAAGGCTCAAACCTGTTTGACATGAGGAATCTTAGGACCACGTCTAAATTCCACCCAGGTGTAGCCAAACGACGTTCCTTAGAGGTCTCAAAAGACTTAAGGAGGTCTTGCAGATCTTTATTGTTGGAAAGATCTAAGCCTCTATGCCGGAAGACCGAGGCCAACATGCTTCTGTAGCCCTTGATCGTAGGAGCTGAAAGGGATCGTACTTTTCTCAGGTATAAGAGAAAATCAGCTATTTGGGCTACAGAGGTACTGGACGAGGATACGGAAACTGACTTGCACCAGTCTCGGAAGACTTCCCACTTCGATTGGTAAACTCTAATGGTAGATGCTCTCCTCGCTCTAGCAATCGCACTGGCTGCCTCCTTCGAAAAGCCTCTAGCTCTCGAGAGTCTTTCGATAGTCTGAAGGCAGTCAGACGAAGAGCGTGGAGGCTTTGGTGTACCTTCTTTACGTGTGGCTGACGTAGAAGGTCTACTCTTAGAGGAAGACTTCTGGGAACGTCTACCAGCCATCGAAGTACCTCGGTGAACCATTCTCTCGCGGACCAGAGGGGAGCAACTAACGTCAACCTTGTCCCTTCGTGAGAGGCGAATTTCTGCAGTACCTTGTTGACAATCTTGAATGGTGGGAATGCGTAAAGATCTAGATGTGACCAATCTAGGAGGAAGGCATCTATATGTATTGCTGCTGGGTCTGGGACTGGAGAGCAATAGATTGGAAGCCTCTTGGTCAGCGAGGTTGCAAAGAGATCTATGGTGGGTTGTCCCCAAGCCGCCCAAAGTCTCTTGCACACATCCTTGTGGAGGGTCCATTCGGTTGGAATTACTTGACCTTTTCGACTGAGACAATCCGCTAGGACGTTCAAGTCGCCCTGGATGAACCTCGTTACTAGGGAGATGCCTCGATCTTTTGACCAGATGAGCAGGTCCCTTGCGATCTCGTACAGAGTCAATGAGTGGGTACCTCCCTGTTTGGAAATGTACGCCAAGGCCGTGGTGTTGTCCGAGTTGACCTCCACCACCTTGCCTCGAAGGAGATTCTCGAAGCTTATCAAGGCCAGATGAACCGCCAAAAGCTCCTTGCTGTTGATATGCATGCTCCTCTGACTCGAGTTCCACAGACCTGAGCATTCCCGACCGTCCAGCGTCGCGCCCCAGCCCAAATCCGATGCGTCCGAGAAGAGAACGTGGTTGGGTTTCTGAACTGCCAGGGGAAGACCCTCTCGTAGGCTGATATTGTCCTTCCACCAAGTCAGACAAGTCTTTATCTTTTCGGAAATCGGGATCGAGACCGCCTCTAGCGTCTTGTCCTTTTTCCAGTGAAAAGCCAGATGGAATTGAAGAGGTCGGAGGTGTAGCCTTCCTAGCGAGACAAATTGCTCCAGGGATGACAGCGTTCCTACCAGACTCATCCAAAGCCTGACTGAGCAGCGTTCTTTCTTCAACATCTTCTGGATGACGAGTAGGGCTTGATCTATTCTGGGGGCCGACGGAAAAGCCCGAAAAACTTGACTGTGAATCTCCATCCCTAAATACAGAATAGTTTGGGATGGGACCAGCTGTGACTTTTCCAAGTTGACTAGGAGTCCCAATTCCTTGGTCAGATCTAGAGTCCAATTGAGATCCTTCAGACAGCGATGACTGGAAGAGGCTCTGAGAAGCCAGTCGTCCAAATAAAGGGAGGCTCGGATGTCCGATAAATGGAGGAATTTTGCCACATTCCTCATAAGCCTCGTAAACACGAGAGGAGCTGTGCTTAGGCCAAAGCACAGGGCCCGAAACTGGTACACCACATCGTCGAAGACGAATCTCAGAAAAGGTTGGGAGTCTGAGTGAATGGGGATGTGGAAGTAAGCGTCCCTTAGGTCTAGAGAGACCATCCAGTCTCCCTTTCTGACCGCTGCTAGGACTGACTTTGTGGTCTCCATGGTAAACTTCGTCTTTGTGACAAAGACATTCAGAGCACTGACGTCTAGCACCGGTCTCCAACCTTCTGTCTTCTTTGATACTAGGAAGAGACGGTTGTAAAACCCCGGTGATTGAAGGTCCGAGACTTTGACCACCGCTCCCTTCTCTAGCAAAAGAGACACTTCCAGTTTCAGGGCTTGTCTCTTTTCTTCCTCTCGGTACCTGGGAGAGAGATCGATGGGGGACGTCGCTAGAGGAGGTCTGCGTACAAAAGGGATTTTGTACCCCTCTCTGAGCAACCTCACAGATTGTTGATCTGCGCCTCTCTTCTCCCAGGCTTGCCAGAAGTTCTTGAGTCTGGCACCTACTGCTGTCTGAAGTTGCGGGCAGTCAGACTCTGCCCTTATAGGACTTGGATCCTTTCCTCTTTCCTCTCTTCCCTTCGGCACGAGCACCTCCCCTGCTGGAGGCTCTGCCACGAAAGGGCGGGATAAACCTGGACGCTGGAGTGTCTATCCTAGGTCTAGCAGACAAGGCAGGCAAAGGGGGAGCTTTGCGAGCCGAGGACGCAACTAAATCGTGGGTGTCCTTCTGCACTAAAGACAAGGCAATTTCCTTAACCAAGACTTCAGGAAACAAGCACTTAGACAAGGGCGCAAAGAGTAGCTCAGATCTTTGGCATGGCGTCACTCCTGCTGACAGAAAAGAGCACAGAGACTCTCGTTTCTTAAGGACTCCGGACGTGAATGAAGCGGCAAGCTCGTTGGACCCATCTCGGACGGCCTTGTCCATGCAGGACATAATGAGTAAGGAAACATCCCTATCGGCAGAAGAGATTTTCCTACTCAGGGCTCCAAAACACCAGTCCAGGAAGTTAAAGACTTCAAACGCCCTAAATATGCCTTTAAGAAGGTGGTCCAGGTCCGAGGGTGACCAACTAATCTTCGAGCGTCTCATGGCAAGGCGGCGGGGAGAGTCTACAAGACTTGAGAAGTCGCCCTGGGCAGAGGCAGGAACTCCCAAGCCGAGAACTTCTCCCGTGGCATACCAAACGCTCGATCTAGACGAGAGTTTAGATGGGGGGAAGGCAAACGCCGTCTTCCCTAAACTCCTCTTGGTCTCTAACCAATCGCCTAACAGCCGTAAAGCTCTCTTGGATGAGCGAGAGAGAACGAGTTTAGTAAAGGCAGGCATGGTAGCAGGAACGCCTAAGACAAACTCGGACGGCGGCGAACGAGGAGCCACAGAAATAAAGTGATCAGGGAACAACTCTTTAAAAACAACCATGACTTTTCTAAAGTCCAAGGATGGTTGAACTGCTTTAGGCTCATCTAATTCTGAAGGCTGATCCTCAGGCTGTGGTTCAGCAACGTCCTCATCTGACAGTTCCTCATCCGATAACTGATGAGAAAACGGCAAAGGTGTAGGCAACGTTTGACTCGCAGAGTCCGGTCGCACTGGTGCATACGTGACGGAGCCGGACGCAGCGTCCTGGAAATGCTGAACAGTCTGGGAACTGTCAACAACAACAGGTGCGCGAGGACGCACAGCGTCCACCCGAGACTGTTTAGACCGTCTGGGTTGTGCAGTCAACACCATACCGGGTTGCGGAGGTTGACGCACCGCGTCAAAACAAGTCAACTCTGATGGTTGATGAACGTCCTGAACGTCACCAATCGCATCAGTGCGTTGCCTAACGTCAACGTGCGGCTGGAAATCCACACTGGGTCGCATCGGTGGAGGTACCACCCCAACTGGTTGACGCGAGAAAGCTACATCCACGTCAACAGGACGCACAACAGAACGCTTGGATGGCTGATGGCCAGTAGGTTCAACGGAAACCTTCTCAGCGTTGTAGTCCTCCATCAAGGACGCAAGCTTAGACTGCATGTCTTGCAGTAACACCCATTTAGGGTCTACGGAAGCAGGTGCGGTAACAGACGGGGTTAGCGAATGAGACGGCACAACTTTGCCTCTCTTAGGCGGCGAGCAGTCATCAGATGACGGCAACGGGTCCGAACTGTCCCAGTGGCTACATCCGGGACGTTGGACTTGTCCTGAAGGGACCGACTTACGCTTTAAAGGTCTAGAGACCTTGGTCCAAGGTTTCTTACGTGAAACACCTTCGGACGACGAGGTAAAAATGGGCTCTCTCGTCTTACTTTGGTAGGGGCGATCTTGACGAGATCCGCCTGATACCAAAGAGGGAACGTCTGTTCGCTGATCAAGGCCTCTCGAACCCATAAGTCGTACGACATTGCTTCTCCCCTGGGCTTGGGAGCTTGCAAGAGGTCCCGGACTAGGTGGACGACAGGCACGAACAGACGAACCCTCGGTCGCAACACTGTTCACAACACTTTGCGTAACACTAGGCACTTTGACACTATCCGCCGTGGCACTTTGGCACTCGAGTTCCTTCACGTCCGCCATAAGTTGATTCCGGTCACTTGCTAAAGCCTCAACTCTCTCCCCCAAGGCATGAATAGCACGCATCATGTCTTGCATAGACGGTTCCTGAGTGCTAGGAGGGGGGTTAGGAACAACCACTACAGGGGAAGGATTAGGTTCAGGGGCATGTGGAGAGGAAAAATCTACAGACCTAGAAGAACTTCTCCTTACCCTATCTCTCTCTAGTCTGCGTGTATATTTATCAAATTCGATCCAATCGAATTCCGAAAGGCCCACGCATTCCTCACACCGATCTCCCAATTGACAGGTTTTACCCCGACAATTGGAACAAACAGTGTGAGGGTCGAGAGAAGCCTTTGGAAGACGCCTCTTACAGTCCCTAGCATTACACTTTCGAAACTTGGGAACTTGAGAAGGGTCAGCCATTTTGAATTAGTCAAGGGAAAATTCCAAAAAAACGATCTAAGTCATCAACAATTAATCCGATTCAAAAAAGAGTTCAAGGATTTATTTGAAGAAAAACACCTGTACTGCGAAAGCTCAAACCAAATTAAAGTACTTCACCAAATATGATGGGAAAAACTCCAGGTTCAACAGCGAGTAAAGTACGTCTTGTCGACACGTCGACAGAGAAGAAATTGAAGGTTTTGTTTACATCGAGAGTGGTATCTGGCCGACAGTTGGCGCTGGTGGGCACACCCGCAACCTGCATAGCGATCGCTGGCGAGTTTTTTTATGTATGTGTCTGTCGAGCAACAGAGTTGCAGCTATTATATATTCACCGGCTAAGTTAAATATTTAAAAAAAAAATACACAACATTCAAATGTACACTATGGATTCTTCATAATTTTCAAGGCCTAAATTGTCATCCTACTGCTTAGAATTGTTTCTTCTAGAAATTGGATAATAAAATGTTATTTTTATTAGTAAAATAAATTTTTGAATATACTTACCCGATAATCATGTAGCTGTCAACTCCGTTGCCCGACAGAATTCTATGGAGGGATACGCCAGCTATCACAATACTAGAAGGGGGTGTATTTACCAGCGCCACCTGTGGCCAGGTACTCAAGTACTTCTTGTTGACACCTCCTCAATTATTCCTCGGTCCACTGGTTTTCTATGGGGAGGAAGGGAGGGTCGATTAAATCATGATTATCGGGTAAGTATATTCAAAAATTTATTTTACTAATAAAAAATAACATTTTTCAATATTAAACTTACCCGATAATCATGTAGCTGATTCACACCCAGGGGGGTGGGTGAGAAACCAGTGTACAAGACTAAAGGATAGCTAAGTATCCCGTATTTCATATAATCAGTTATCCACAATAACAATGAAATAATAAGTACCTGGTAAGGAAGTCGACTTGAACCGTTACTCTGCCTTTAATAAGATCGTCTTCCTTACTGAGCGCAGCGTTCCTCTTGGGAGGCTGAATCAACTCAAAGGTGCTAAAGTATACAGGGCTGCAACCCATACTAAAGGACCTCATCACAACCTTTAACCTCGGCGCTTCTCAAGAAAGCATTGACCACCCGCCAAATCAACAAGGATGTGGAAGGCTTCTTAGCCGACCGTACAACCCATAACAAGTATTCAAGAGAAAGGTTAAAAGGTTATGGGATTATGGGAATGTAGTGGCTGAGCCCTCGCCTACTACTGCATTCGTTGCTACGAATGGTCCCAGGGTGTAGCAGTACTCGTAAAGAGACTGGACATCTTTGAGATAGAATGATGCGAACACTGACTTGCTTCTCCAATAGGTTGCATCCATAACACTCTGCAGAGAATGGTTCTGTTTGAAGGCCACTGAAGTAGCCACAGCTCCCACTTCATGTGTCCTTACCTTCAGCAAAGCAAGGTCTTCTTCCTTCAGATGAGAATGTGTTTCTCTAATCAGAAGCCTGAATAGTAAGAAACTGAGTTCTTAGAACTTGGAAAAGAATGTTTCTTGATAGCACACTATAAGGCTTCTGATTGTCCTTGTAAAGGTTAAGACCTTTTTAGATAGTACCTAAGAGCTCTAACTGGGCAAAGTACTCTCTTCAGATCATTCCCCACCAAGTTGGACAGGCTTGGGATCTCGAACGACTTAGGCCAAGGACGTGAAGGAAGCTCGTTTAGCAAAAACCGAGCTGCAAGGAACATGTAGCCGTTTCAGATGTGAAAACAATGATCCTGCTGAAGGCGTGGATCTCACTTACTCTTTTAGCTGTTGTCAAGCACACGAGGAAAAGAGTTTTTAATGTGAGGTCCTAAAAAGAGGCTGATTGGAGAGGTTCAAATCTTGATGACATAAGGAACCTTAGGACCACGTCTAGATTCCAGCCTGGAGTGGACAACCGACGTTCCTTTGAGGTCTCAAAAGACCTAGGGAGGTCCTGTAGATCTTTGTTGGTGGAAAGATCCAAGCCTCTGTGGCGGAAAACCGCTGCCAACATACTTCTGTAACCCTTGATCGTAGGAGCTGAAAGGGATCTTACTTTCCTTAGATATAACAGGAAGTCAGCAATCTGGGTTACAGTGGTACTGGTTGAGGAAACTGCATTGGTCTTGTACCAGCTACGGAAGACTTCCCCTTGAGACTGATAGATTCTGAGAGTGGATGTTCTCCTTGCTTTGGCAATCGCTCTGGCTGCCTCCTTCTAAAAGCCCCTAGCTCTTGAGAGTCTTTCGAAAGTCTGAAGGCAGTCAGACGAAGAGCGTGGAGGATTGGGTGTACCTTCTTTACGTGAGGTAGACTTAGAAGGTTCACTCCTAGAGGAAGAGTCCTGGGAATGTCGACCAGCCATTGCAGTACCTCTAAGAACCATTCTCTCGCGGACCAGAGCGAAGCCAACCAACGTCAGCCGTGTCCCTTTGTGAGAGGAGAACTTCTGAAGTACCCTGTTGACAATCTTGAACGGCGGGAATGCATACAGGTCGAGATGGAACCAATCCAGCAGAAAAGCATCCACGTGAACTGCTGCTGGGTCTGGAATCGGAGAACAATACAACAGGAGTCTCTAGGTTATCGAGGTAGTGAACAGATCTATGGTTGGCTGACCCCACAGGGCCCAAAGTCTGTTGCAAACATTCTTGAGAAGGGTCCACTCTGTGGGGATGACCTGACCCTTCCGTCTGAGGTGATCTGCCATGACATTCATACCGCCCTGAATGAACCTCGTTACCAGTTAGCTTTCGATCTTAAGACCAGATGAGTAGGTCCCTTGCGATCTAGAACAACTTCCACGAAAGAGTCCCTCCCTGCTTGAAGATGTAAGCCAGGGCTGTGGTGTTGTCAGAGTCCACCTCCACCACTTTGTTAAGCTGGAGGGACTTGAAGTTTATCAAGGCCAGAATAACCGCCAACAACTTCTTGCAAATGATGTGAAGTGTCCTTTGCTCCTGATTCCATGTTCCCGAGCATTCTTGTCCGTCCAAAGTCGCACCCCAGCCCGTGTCTGATGCATCCGAGAGGAGACGGCGGTCGTGTTTCTGAACAGCCAAAGGTAGACTTCCTTGAGAAGAAAGCTGTTCTTACACCACGCGAGAGAAGACCTCCTCTCTTCGGAAACAGGAACTGAGACCGTCTCTAGCGTCATGTCCTTTATCCAGTGAGCAGCTAGATGATACTGAAGGGGGGGGAGGTGGAGTCTCCCTAACACGATGAACAGGGCCAGCGATGAAAATGTCCCTGTTAGACTCATCCACTACCTGACTGAGCATCGGTTCCTTCTCAGCATGCTCTGGATGCATTCTAGGGCTTGGAAGATCCTTGGGGCCGACGGAAAAGTCCGAAAAGCTCGACTCTGAAGATCCATACCCAAGGAGACAATGGTCTGGGATGGAACGAGCTGAGACTCCTCAAAATTGACCAGGAGGCCCAGTTCCTTGGTCAGATCCATAGTCCATTTGAAAATCTCCAGACAGCGACGACTTGTGAGAGCTCTTAAAAGCCAGTCGTCTGACGGAGCCGGACACAAGATCATGATACTGCTGCACAGTCTGTGAACTGTCAATCATGGGCAAGCGAGGAAGTACAGTGACAACCCGAATCTGTCTAGACTGTCTGGGTCGTACAGACAACTCCTTATCGGGTTGCTGAGGTTGCCGCACTGCGTCACAACAAGTCACTTCTGTTGGTTGTTGAACGTCTTCCCCGTGACACATTGACTCCGTAAACAAAAAATCCTCTAACAAGGACTAAGCTTGGACTGCATGTCATGCAACACAGCTCAAGGTCTATGGGAGCAGGTGTGGTAACAGACGGGATTAGCGACTGAAGTGGAACCATTACCTTCCCTGGAAGCATGTTATGCTTAAATAAAAGTCCATAAGAGGTTATGCAGCTAAAGGCTCCCTCCAAATGACAGAGTCCTCAAGGGAATATCAGAAGGAGGGAGAAAAGAACTTTCTCATCTACAGGGACCATATCCTAGAAAAGCTAAGTTCTCTCAGTGAGGGTTCACAGGTGCAAAAGCAGCAGA
Organism: Palaemon carinicauda; assembly: GCF_036898095.1. NCBI lineage: Eukaryota > Metazoa > Arthropoda > Malacostraca > Decapoda > Palaemonidae > Palaemon > Palaemon carinicauda. The sequence continues at coordinate 95,403,188 of NC_090746.1, forward strand.
CTAGAAGGCAACGTTATGAAACTGCTTGACAGTTTAGTGAGTTGGCAACAACCAAAGATGTGTGACTGAGAAGCATGCGGTAAGGTATGCAGAGCATGATGTATGCAGAGTATGCTGTATGCAGAGCATGCTGTATGTAGAGCATGTTGTATGCAGAGCATGCTGAATGCAGAGCATGCTGTATGCAGAGCATGTTGTATGCAGAGCATGCTGAATGCAGAGCATGCTGTATGCAGAGCATGTTGTATGCAGAGCATGCTGTATGCAGAGCATGCTGTATGCAGAGCATGTAGTAAGCAGAGCCTGCTGTAAGCAGAGCCTGCTGTAAGGAAAGCAGAGCGTATGCATGGCGTTTAATCTTTCTCAGAAATTCCATGACCAGTGCTAGAGTGCTTTATGCATGCTTGCATGGGGTTTTAATATCAACATAATATTTACCTTACATTCATAACTCATGATTCATATTTTTGCCATATTTTGCGATCTTGTTAAAAATATATTGCAAGGAATACAAATATATTTTTATAAGTAATACAAATAACCTCCATTATCATATGTTTTGAAAATGGAGGTAAGGTATGCTGAACAGCCGAGTCAGAACGAGCTGGAACAACAATAGTAGTGGTTTCCTCTTCAAGACTCTGTTGAGGGAACACCTGAGGCTCAGTCTGCAAAGGCTGAATAAAAGACAAGCAGAAGGAAGGCGCATGGGTGGAGGAGGCTGACTCCTAGCATGAGTGGTTGAACCCAAGGGTTGCGCTTGCTGAGCGGTTAGCGGAAGCGGAGTAGCAAGTTCCAGTTCCTGTGGTGTGAGCGGAGCGCGATGAGGAAGAGGCTGCGCAGAACAAGGTAAATGTCTCACAAGCTGAGGCTCCTGAGGCGCAAGGCTAAGGTGTTGTGGTGCTTGCCTTGTGGAGGGTTGAGCTCGCTGCAGCGAGAGCTGAGGAGACTGACTCATGGACGGGAGAGGTTGTTGTACCTCAACCGAGTGTTGCATCACTGGTGGAGCAGCAAGTGGAGGCGGAGGAAGAGAGGTATAATCCTCCTGATCCCATTGTAAACGTTGCCTTAAGGAAGGCGGAGGCTGAACACCACTGGGAACAGCAAACTCAGCACGTGGCTCAACATCGTACGCCTGGCAGGTGGTACTGCGATCAGGCGGAGCGAGCGTAGGCGGAGGGAGTGTAGGCGGAGGCGGAGGAGCAACACTCTCAGCCCGACACTCACGCAACAAGTCCGAAAGCTGTGCTTGCATGGACTGTAGTAGAGTCCACAACATCGTACGCCTGGCAGGTGGTACTGCGATCAGGCGGAGCGAGCGTAGGCGGAGGGAGTGTAGGCGGAGGCGGAGGCGCAACACTCTCAGCCCGACACTCACGCATCAAAACCGAAAGTTGTGACTGCATGGACTGCAGTAGAGTCAACTTGGGGTCGGCAGACACTAAGGTCTGCTGAGGTAAAGCCTTGACAGCAGAGATCTGTTGCGGCAGAACCTTACTCCTCTTAGGCGGAGAGCATTCAACTGATGACTGAGGAGAGTCAGAGCTAACCCAATGACTGCATCCGGGTTGTTGAACTTTAACTTCGTACGTCTGGCATAGGTCTGGACTTTACGTTTAAGAGGTCTTGAGACCTGAGACCAGCGTTACTCTGCCTTTATTTTCTCCCCTAAATCTCTTCTGCAGACGAGCAAAATAAGGGCTCAATCGTCTGCGGGTGGGAGTGACGGTCTCGGTAAGACACGCCCACAACCACCGAGGATACTTCTGTGCGCCGATCAAGGCCTGCTGAACCCTTATGCCCTTCGACATTGCTTCTCCCCTGGGCTTGGGAGCTTGCAAGAGGTCCCGGACTGGGAGGACGACTGGCGCGCACAGAAGTACCCTCACGCACAACACTGACATACTTTGCGCTAATCACTTATCACTTTGATTTCTGTTTGCACTTATTTCACTGAAATCGAAACTTTAAGTGGTTTGTACCTGAAACACGCAATTCTATCCTTTCTCAAAAGTTAGTAATTGCGAAAACAGAATTACAATGTAACAGAAAAATCTAATGAAAGATAATTCAGTGTCTGGAAAGAGACTAAACACTAGATCACTCTAGAAACGTTTAGTTTCTTCCCCTAAAGAGACTAGGGAGAAGAGCAAAAACGATAACGACGTTACTCGTACGCCTGGCAGGCTTGAATGAAACGTTTATCTTCCTCTTTCTCCCTCCGTCTCTATCTCTCTCTCTCTCTCTCTCTCTCTTGACTTAGAACCTGAGAGAAGAGCCCAATCATATATATCGTTAAAACATATTATTGTTAAAGGAAAAAACTGAAATATTTCCCAAAATGAAAAGTTCCTTTATTAGGATCAAAACCATTAAGTTAAGAAAGAATGAACAAAACGCTAGACACGGTTACTCTTACTGCAACGTGAAACCGTGAACATTCTTTCTCTATCGTAACGATAGAGTGCAAGTTGAACGTTCTGAACGTCAACAACTGCAGAGACAAAACAAAACGTTAGTTCAACTTTGAAAACAGTACGAGACTATCAAAGAAATTCTTTCAAACTCTGTGGCGGAAATAGCATAATATGTTAACAGGTAAAACCGAAATGACGGGCTCAATGTTAATTAACTTCGGTACCAAGAAAAGACCGCCTACTATTAGGAAGGTCAAATATAAACAAATATAAAAATTAATTTTAATAAGTTTATAATAAAAGGAAGTTAATCGAAGAGGCCTATAAGAGGCGGAGAGATACAAAATAAATCTATAACTTTTGTTAAGCAAAATTAAGAAAGAGAGTCTATACTCTCTTAGACACCAACACTTCCGTCTAAGGGAAGGGTCGGCCATTGAAAGGTGAACGAGAGTTCATACTCTCTTCGTCACCATAATTAATCAAATTAATTCCAAAAGCTAACTAAGCTAATATGTTATTTTTATTAATAAAATAAATTTTTGAATATACTTACCCGATAATCATGTAGCTGTCAACTCCGTTGCCCGACAGAATTCTATGGAGGGATACGCCAGCTATCACAATACTAGAAGGGGGTGTACTTACCAGCGCCACCTGTGGCCAGGTACTCAATCATTTGTTGTTTACACCTCCTCAATTATTCCTCGGTCCACTGGTTCTCTCTGGGGAGGAAAGGGAGGGTCGATTAAATCATGATTATCGGGTAAGTATATTCAAAAATTTATTTTATTAATAAAAATAACATTTTTCAATATTAAACTTACCCGATAATCATGTAGCTGATTCACACCCAGGGAGGTGGGTGAAAACCAGTGTACATGATTAAAGGATAGCTAAGTATCCCCAAATTTCATATAACAGTTATCTCAAATAACAATGAAATAATAAGTACCTGGTAAGGAAGTCGAATAGAACCGTTACTCTGCCTTTTATTTAAAGTTCGTCTTCCTTACTGAGCGCAGCGTTCCTCTTGGAGGCTGAATCAACCCAAAGGTGCCAAAGTACAAGGGGTTGCAACCCTACTAAAGGACCTCTACCAAACCTTTAACCCAGGCGCTTCTCAAGAATGAATAGACCACCCGCCAAATCCAAGGATGCGGAAGGCTTCTTAGCCTACCGTAACAACCATAAAAACAACAATAAAAGTATTCAAGAGAAAGGTTAAAAAGGTTATGGGATTATGGGAATGTAGTGGCTGAGCCCTCACCTACTACTGCACTCGCTGCTACGAATGGTCCCAGGGTGTAGCAGTTCTCGTAAAGAGACTGGACATCTTTCAGATAAAATGATGCAAACACTGACTTGCTCCTCCAATAGGTTGCATCCATAATGCTCTGCAGAGAACGGTTTTTATTAAAGGCCAACGAAGTAGCAACAGCTCTTACTTCGTGGGTCCTTACCTTCAGCAACGCAAGGTCTTCCTCCTTTAAGTGAGAATGTGCTTCTCTGATCAGAAGCCTTATATAGTACGAAAGCCCATTCTTGGACATGGGTCTCGAGGGTTTCTTGATGGCACACCATAAGGCTTCTGACTGTCCTCGAATAGGTTTAGACCTCTTCAGATAATATTTGAGAGCTCTGACAGGGCAAAGAACTCTCTCTAGTTCGTTACCTACCATGTTGGAGAGGCTAGGTATTTCGAACGATCTAGGCCAAGGACGTGAAGGAAGTTCGTTCTTTGCTAGGAATCCAAGCTGAAAAGAACATGTAGCTGATTCGGTTGTGAAACCAATGTTCTTGCTGAAGGCATGAACCTCACTGACTCTCTTAGCTGTTGCAAGGCAAACGAGAAAAGCAGTCTTGAGGGTAAGATCCTTGAAGGAAGCTGACTGGAGAGGTTCGAACCTAGATGTCATAAGGAACCTTAAGACTACGTCCAGATTCCAGCCTGGAGTGGAAAGACGACGTTCTTTAGACGTCTCAAAAGACTTGAGAATGTCTTGAAGGTCCTTGTTGGAAGACAGGTCCAAACCCCTGTGGCGGAGGACTGAGGCCAACATGCTCCTATACCCTTTAATTGTAGAAGTTGAAAGGGATCTCTCATTCCTAAGATGAATAAGGAAGTCAGCTATTTGGATCACAGAGGTATTGGTAGAGGATATTGAATTGGCTCTACACCAGCTACGGAAGACCTCCCACTTAGACTGGTAGACTCTACGAGTGGAAATTCTTCTAGCTCTGGCAATCGCACTGGCTGCCTCCTTCGAAAAGCCTCTAGCTCTAGCGAATCTTTCGACAGTCTGAAGGCAGTCAGTCGAAGAGCGTGGAGGTTTGGGTGCAACCTGTCTACGTGTGGTTGACGTAGAAGGTCCACTCTTAGAGGTAGAGTCCTGGGGAAGTCGACTAGCCATTGACGTACCTCTGTGTACCATTCTCTTGCAGGCCAAAGGGGAGCAACCAGCGTCAGCCGTGTCCCTTCGTGCGAGACGAATTTCTGCAGAACTTTGTTTATAATCTTGAACGGAGGGAATGCGTACAGGTCGAGATGGGACCAGTTCAGAAGGAAAGCATCTACATGAACCGCTGCAGGGTCTGGAACAGGGGAACAATAAAGCGGAAGTCTCTTGGTGATGGAGGTGGCAAACAGGTCTATGGTAGGTTGACCCCACAACGTCCAAAGTCTGTTGCACACACTCTTGTGGAGAGTCCATTCCGTGGGAATGACCTGATTCCTTCTGCTGAGGCGATCCGCTGAAACATTCATATCGCCCTGGATGAACCTCGTGACCAGAGTGAGGTTTAGACCTCTTGACCAAATGAGGAGGTCCCTTGCGATCTCGTAAAGGCTCCTCGAATGGGTCCCTCCTTGCTTGGAGATGTAAGCCAAGGCTGTGGTGTTGTCTGAATTCACCTCCACCACTTTGCCTAGCAGGAGGGACTTGAAGTTCAACAGGGCAAGATGGACTGCTAACAGTTCCTTGCAATTGATGTGGAGTAATCCTTGTTCCTTGTTCCACACTCCTGAGCATTCCCGTCCGTCCAAGGTCGCACCCCAGCCCGAGTCCGATGCATCCGAGAAGAGAAGAAGATGGGGGGTCTGGATGGCCAATGATAGACCCTCCTTGAGAAGAAGATTGTGCTTCCACCACCGGAGAGTGGTCTTCATCTCTTGGTTGATAGGGATAGAGACTGCTTCTAGAGTCGAGCCCTTGTCCCAATGAGCTGCAAGATGGAATTGAAGAGGGCGGAGGTGGAGTCTCCCCAGCTCGACAAACAGGGCCAGAGATGAGAGGGTCCCTGTGAGACTCATCCACTGTCTCACTGAGCAATTGCTCCTCTTCAGCATGCTCATGATGCACTGTAGGGCTTGGTTTATCCTGGGGGCCGATGGAAAAGCCCGAAAATCCCGACTCTGAATCTCCATTCCCAGGTACACAATGGATTGGGAGGGAATGAGTTGAGATTTCTCTAAATTGACTAATAGACCTAGGTCTCTGATAAGATCTAAAGTCCAAGAGAGGTTCTCCAGACAACGACGACTCGTGGAGGCTCTCAACAGCCAGTCGTCTAGGTAGAGGGAGGCTCTGATGTTCGATAAGTGCAGGAATTTCGCTACATTCCTCATCAGATGAGTAAAGACCATAGGAGCTGTGCTTAGGCCAAAACACAGGGCTTGGAACTGATAGACAACCTTTCCGAAAACGAATCTCAGGAAAGGTTGGGAGTCTGGATGAATGGGAACGTGAAAGTATGCGTCTTTCAAGTCCAACGAGACCATCCAGTCCTCCTGTCTGACCGCTGCTAAGACCGACTTGGTCGTCTCCATTGTGAACGTCTGCTTGGTGACATACTCGTTGAGAGAGCTGACGTCCAGCACCGGTCTCCAACCTCCTGTCTTTTTGGCCACAAGAAAGAGACGGTTGTAGAAGCCCGGGGATTGATGGTCCCGGACTATAACCACTGCCTTCTTCTGCACAAGTAGCGACACCTCCTGTTGCAATGCTAGCCTCTTGTCCTCTTCTTTGTAGTTGGGAGAGAGGTTGATGGGCGATGTGGTCAGAGGCGGTTTGAGGCAGAATGGAATCCTGTAACCGTACCTCAGCCAACTGACAGACTGTGCGTCTGCACCTCTCTTCTCCCAGGCTTGCCAGAAGATCTTGAGCCTGGCACCTACTGTTGTCTGGAGAATCTGAGAGTCAGTGCTTTCCCTTGGATGTCCTGGGTCCTTTCTTAGACTTGCCCCTGTGAGAGTCTGGACGGGAGCTTCCTCGGCTGGGGGCTCTACCACGAAAGGGCGGTATGAACCTAGTGGCCGGGGTATCAGCCACTGGAGAGCGATAAGTCTTGGGGACAGAGGTGGTAACCTTAGACTTACGAGCCGATGAAGCTACAAGATCGTGCGTGTCCTTCTGTATCAGGGCAGCCGACAAGTCCTTAACTAGCTCCTCGGGAAAGAGGAACTTTGAGAGTGGAGCAAAAAGGAGCTGTGACCGCTGGCACGGTGTAATGCTGGCTGAGAGGAAGGAACACAGTTGTTCTCTTTTCTTCAACACCCCTGATACAAATAACGACGCTAGCTCACCCGATCCATCCCTGATAGCCTTATCCATGCAAGACATAATTAACATGGCAGAGTCTTTGTCCGCAGGAGATGTTTTCTTGCTGAGGGCTCCCAGGCACCAGTCGAGAAAATTGAACATCTCGAAAGCTCTGAACAACCCTTTCAGAAGATGATCCAGGTCTGAGAAGGTCCAACAAACCTTCGAGCGTCTCATCGCAGTCCTCCTAGGCGAGTCCACCAGACTTGAGAAGTCAGCCTGGGCAGAGGCAGGAACTCCCAAGCCTGGTGCTTCCCCTGTGGCATACCAAACGCAACCTTTCGATGCGAGCTTCGTTGGAGGGAACATGAAGGAAGTCTTGCCCAGGTGTTGTTTAGACTGAAGCCAATCCCCTAAGATCCTTAAGGCCCTCTTGGAGGATCTAGCTAGGACAAGCTTAGTATAGCACGACTTAGCTTGTTGCACGCCTAGCGAAAAACTCAGATGGAGGAGAGCGGGGAACAGCAGAGACGAAGTGGTCAGGGTAAAGCTCCCTGAGTAGAGCCAAGACCTTTCTAAAATCAACAGACAATGGAGAAGGCTTAGACTCCTCCACGTCTGATGAGGGATCAAGATGTGCCTCCTCATCATCCGACACTTCATCAGCAGAAGGTAGCGAAGCAAAAGGACCAGAATGCTGAACCGCAGAGTCAGAACGGGTAGGAACAACAGCAGAGGTTTCCTCAACTTGAGGGAAAACCTGAGGTTCAGACTGCATAGGTTGAACAACAGTCGGAGCAGAAGGCAGGTGCAAGGGTGAAGGAGGTTGACTCCTAGCAAGAGTTGCACCCAAGGAATGCACCAGCTGAACGGAGGACGGAGGCGGAGAAGTCCGTTCCTGTTCCTGAGAGATGAGTGGAGCATGAGAAGGTTGAGGCTGCGCAGAACAAGGTAAAGTTCTAGCAAGCTGAGGCTCCTGAGGCGCAAGTGCATGGTGTAGATGAGCTTGCCTAGATGAGGGTTGAACTCGGTGCAGCGCTGGTGCAGCAGACAGACTCACGGAGGGGAGAGGTTGTTGTACCCCAACCGAGAGTTGCACCACTGGTGGAGCAGCAAGGGGAGGAGGAGGAAGAGTGTAACTCTCCTGATCCCCAAGCAAAGGTTGCCTTAAAGAAGGCTGAGGCTGAACAACACTGTGAACAGCAAACTCCGAAAGTGGTTCAACATCGTACGCCTGGCAGATGGTGCTGCGACCAGGCGGAGCAGGTGCAGGCTGGGCGAGCACAGGCGGAGCAGGTGCAGGCTGGGCGAGCACAGGTGCAGCGAGAACAGGTGGAGGGAGTGCAGGCAGAGCAGGTGCAGGCTGGGAGAGCACAGGCGGAGCAGGTGCAGGCTGGGCGAGCACAGGTGCAGCGAGAACAGGTGGAGGGAGTGCAGGAGGTGCAACACTCTCAGCCCGACATTCACGCATTAAGTCCGAAAGCTGAACTTGCATGGACTGAAGCAGGGTCCACTTGGGGTCGGCAGAAGCGATAAAAGACTGAGGTAAAGTCACAGTCGGGGTCTGTATGGGCAGAACCTTACTCCTCTTGGGCGGAGTACTGTCGATCGATGACAGAGGCGAGTCGGAGCTGAGCCAATGACTGCAACCTGGCTGAGCACTCGCTGACTGAACTCTACGTTTCAGCGGTCTCGAGACCTGAGACCAACGTTTCTTCCCTGCATGAAGATCAGCGGACGAGAAGACGGGCTCAATCGTCTGCAGGTGGGAGTGACGGTCTAAGGAAGACACGCCCGCAACCACCGAGGATAATTCTGTGCGCCTAACAAGGCCTGTCGAACCCTTAAGCCCTTCGACATTGCTTCTCCCCTGGGCATGGGAGCTTGCAAGAGGTCCCGGACTGGGAGGACGACTGGCTCGCACAGAAAAATCCTCACGCACCACACTGGCACCACTAGCACTTGGCACTGCACAGACACTAGCACTCGTCACAGCACTGGCACTATTTCCACCCACTGCACTCTTGACCTTCAGTTCTTTAACCTCGGCCATCAGAGACTTATGGTCACTTACCACTGATTCTACCTTGTCTCCTAAAGCCTGAATAGCACGCAAAACAGTTGACATATCAGGCGGAGGGCACACAGTAGGTTCGGGGGTAGCCACTACAGGGGTAGGAAAAGGTAGGGGATCATGAGGTGAGGAAAACATAGAAGAGTGAGAAGAACTTCTCCTAGCTCTAGTTCTCTCTAACTTGGATGAATATTTTAAAAGACGTACAAAATCCAATTCCGAAAGTCCGGCGCACTCCTCACACCGATTTTCTAATAGACAGGGCCTGTCCCTACAGTCAGAACAAGCGGTGTGAGGATCTACCGAGACCTTCGGAATACGCCTATTGCAAGACCTACATCGTCTATGGGAGGGAGCTTGCGAAACGTCAGACATCTTGTTTCAAAGAGTAAGTCAAAGGGTGATCCAAAAAACAAGCAAAAATTCATTAACCGTTAATCAGAGTTTATATAAAAGCTAACTAGCTAATATAAAAAGGATTCCAGTATGCGACAGCCGTTAATCTAAGAGAATACTTCACCAAATATCCATGAATAAACTCGAAGACCATGAGCGTATCCCAGAACGTCTAGCCGGAAGCACGACAGAGGAATAATTGAGGAGGTGTAAACAACAAATGATTGAGTACCTGGCCACAGGTGGCGCTGGTAAGTACACCCCCTTCTAGTATTGTGATAGCTGGCGTATCCCTCCATAGAATTCTGTCGGGCAACGGAGTTGACAGCTACATGATTATCGGGTAAGTTTAATATTGAAAAATAGAAGTTTCCAGTAAAGCGACAGCCGAAATCAAAGAGAAATACTTCACCAAAGTCGTGAAAATACTCCAAGAACATAAGCGTATCCCAGAACGTCTAGCCGGAAGCACGACAGAGGAATAATTGAGGAGGTGTCAACAAGAAGTACTTGAGTACCTGGCCACAGGTGGCGCTGGTAAATACACCCCCTTCTAGTATTGTGATAGCTGGCGTATCCCTCCATAGAATTCTGTCGGGCAACGGAGTTGACAGCTACATGATTATCGGGTAAGTTTAATATTGAAAAAAAAGTGGTAAATCTAAATTAGTCACAATTACTGTAAATTTAACCTGCCCCCAATACAGTAAGTCCAACCAGCAGTCCTAGGATGGAGTAATTTTTCATCACATAAGAAAAATCACAAATCTAATTTGCATATTTTCTAACTATACAAGCACAAGTCCTTTAACAGGAGTACTGTATGTTTTCAGCAAAGCTGGATACAGGTGTTAAAACTTTAATGAGGTGACGGTAGTCATTGCTCGAAGGCGGGGAAGCCGCCCCCAAACCTGACAGACCACTGAGCTCTAGCTTTGATCTTCAGCCTAGGTCCTAGGGAAGTGAAATCTAAATAATTCAGGTTTGTAGAGTTAGCAAAAATACAAAAGACTAAAAATTTGCAATTTATTCCTACACAAATACATACAGTACCCTTGTCCTTTAATATGAGACACATCCATAAGAAGGAGAAGTCCCTATATTTACTATCCAGGAAAAGTCTTGTACTAAGAGCAAAAGTGATGATTCTCATCAACCTCCTTACAACCTGGGCATGATATAGGAAAACCTATATCAGTGTGGAAGATCTATTGCCAGAATGTATGGTCATTATGAAAATACTGTAAATGGGTTGCATACATTTGGTCATCCTCACCTTCATCTGGGAAGATGGGGGAAATACTTCTAAACCAACCTTATTTGTAAGAAAAGTTGCTCATAAATGTGGCTCCCCTACATCCAATCAAGCAAATAGCGGAGCGACTGCTCCACCTCAAAGGAAGAGGTAGAAGGGCCAGTCTATTTACCTCTAATTCTAGACTTGCATCATGACTACTATCTTAGAAGAGAAGTTTCTTGTTCCATGAAGGAGCTAGATTTGCTACTCAATCTGCTGAGCAACTACCACCAGGCCACGGATATGCCAGTATCCAGGGACCTGTCGGTATACTCCAGTAAGTAATGGGCAGAGACAGTTCTGTCATTATTAGACTCTTGCCTTAAAGAATTATGCCCCTGACAGGTTCTTCCTGAGTGCTGGGATAGATCAGATATGCCTGACTGCATGCGCATGAATCCGGGAAGGTCCCTCCATCTCCTTACCTGTAAGGAAAGTACATCTGATCATCTTACAAACCCAGAAAGAAACAGTATTCTAGGATCCTCCCTTAATTGTAGTGTCCTCCAAGAATCGGGCGGCAATAATTCTGGTCCCTCCTCGTCACTTCTCGTAGGGAAGAGATGAAGAAGGATCTTCAGTCCTGAATGGCTAGGTTGTAGGTCCTGAAGTGAAGCAAAACTCTGAATGACTTGTGACACAGGGAAAGTTGTGTTGTTTTCTACTTGCTCCGTTATGAACAATCTAGTCGAGAATATTAGAGGGTTGAAGCCTTATCAACTGTCCGTTCCACTGTTCAAGTGGGGATCCCCTGAGGGGTCTGCAAAGTCGTGAATCTTTTCTTGCTGCTTGAGCTTCATATGAGATCCTAATGGTCTGGTTGATTCTCGCAGAGTTAAGACTTAAGACCTAGTTGAAAACTTAGTTCAAGAGATAAGAAGTATTCTTCACTGCAAAGATTTAAGAGCTTCCTTGATAAAAGAAGAAATGACTTATTTGGATGCTAATTGGCTTATGGCCCCTTGGAGCAATCATGGTCATACTGTCATCAACCGACAGATAAGTGATCTGCAAAACAGGAAGCCGAGCAGAAAAGTGGAAGCATATAGAATTCCAATGGAACAGGGACTGGGACTGAGGAGCAGAAACTGTAAGTTCAAGTCCAAGTGAGTGGAAAACGAGTCAGGAGATGGTGACAGCCTGATGTAAGAAGCCTTTCCACCCTACAATGGTGAAGGGATCACAATTAGTCCTACACTGAGTTACTATTGACCAAGTGTGTTTATTTGAATTGCTCTCCTGCCAAGAAGAACCTTGTAAACAGCCTTACCTTGTCAACTTCCCGAGAGTGTGCCTGTTCGATAAGGCTTTGTGAAACAAGCCCTAAGTACCAAGTACTTCACCAATTCTACGTACAAAGAAAAGTATTAGTTACACTGCATGCATTACCAGTAGGCTGAAAAGCAGGTGTCTTTCTTCAGTGTACCAGTTCCTTGAAGTCGTCATGTACACCAGCTGTGTCCCATCCTCCTTGGATTCGTCTATGAATGGTAGGATCCCTAGATGTGGGGTTCGAGTGGAACTTCCCTGGAGATGAAACCGTCAGTCAGCCACAAAGCTAAATCATTCCATGTTTACTTCTTCACCGGAACTGAAAGTTAAAAAAACATGCTGGCAACTAACTCATGATGCTTCCAATAACCCAGAAGCAATCGCTGGAGTGGGAGCTCCCATAGAACAAGTTCCCCAATAACAAGGGAAGACCCAGAAGATTTTATCGTTCAGCCAGTTCTTGGTCATGTGGGAGCAATGGTGCTACCTCCCTCTGCTGAAACGAATGTTCAGGATGTTATCAGCATAATTTGGCCCTCTATTTTGGCCTAGCCATGCAGCTGGGTTACTGATTGAACACTATTCTTCTATCTTGGCAAAAAGAAGTCTATTTCCTTGGTCCTAGAGCATTGCCTCCAAGATGAAGACACGACAAGTTAGTTGTCAAGAAAACTCACGGAGTCTCTCTATTGTTGAAAGTTATGGTATAACCTACAAAGACTTGTAATTCTGTGGACAGTCAAAAAGACCATTCTTTACATCCCACTTGTTCTGTTGCATGCATTTCAATTTGTTATAAGTTTGAGAATACACTGCATGTAAGACAGGACCATAACATAAAATTATACAAATGTTTTAAGTAAATGCGCTTAACTCAAGAGTTAGGTTAGTCTAGTCTTTTGTGTACATTCCATGATTTGCATGTTTACTTTGATATGATGTTCCAGTTAGAAAGATTTATATATCATGTATATAATACCTTTGGACTATTATAGTTCATATATTTTCTATGTATCTTACTTTTAGTACTGTAAAGTACAGTACACTCTGTTGTGATGGTATTACTACATCTAATAACTTAGTCAATGTTGTGGCTTGTATGCTAATTGTTTAGCTTAGAAATGTGCGTTGCTCTTATTCCGTTTATTAAAAATTAATAGCTTCTGTTAAAAGTACAAAATGTAGTGCCGCACAGCTGTTCCACCGATCTTCTTTCGACCAATGTTTCCACTCTTGTTATTTACGCAAGCGCCAATATCCGGGTGTGTGTTGATGCTCTTTGAATTTCTGTTGTAGAAGACTGTTCAATGTTCACAAATAAAGTGTTCAAAGTTAATTCCACTCATTTACATTATTAGCCCAGGGATGTTTGGCACATGGGAGAAATATTAGTGGGCCTCTCCAAAGACTGTCATAAAATACCAAAGTCCAGAGGCATAACCCAGCATTATTAACGGGAAAAAGAGACTTGTCCAAGAATTAAAAAAAGAAAATTTTAAAAGCCAAATTTGAAGAACATCCAGTAGCACAGCTGTATTATTCAGCAGTAAGAATCAAGGTGACTGTTCAGTGTACCAGAAGAAGGGGCGGGATTTCCCACCACTTATCAGGTAACTACCGACTTCTAACGACACTTCATTAAAAGTTTTTAACTGTAGAGATCCAGCTGTGCTTGACTGCATCTCCTATTAAAGGATGAAGGTTTGTATTAATGAAGGAACAAATGACTAATTAGCCAGCAATCATTTCTTTAAGCGAATTACAGTTTTGTTAGAAATTAAAGCATAATCTATCAACCTTAGTTCTATTAAAAGTAACTTGGGGGTTGCAGGGGATACGCTAACATAGAAAAGCTTAAGTGGGGGCACTTTAGGTTAATTAAAATCTCTAGGATTTAGTAAAATAGGTTATTTTCCTTTTCCATGCAGGCGTTACCCGTGACTGGTGTGCGGACACCAGTCACGGGTAGTAATAAGAAAGTTATCGTCTGTCCCAACGGACTTCATTCAACCCCCAATATCAATATTGCTATATCCAAAGCTAGGCACTATCAATGGCAAATGATAAGACAAAATTCTAGCCTCCTGGTTAGTACAGTGGTAACGTGTTTGCCTAGCATTCGCATGGCAAGAGATCGATCACCACCCAGGACCGTGAGTTTAAGCTGTTTACTGGGGAGGCCACTGCTGTGGTAGGGCACCACAGTGGGAGGTTGGGCTTGCCCGGCTGACGTTCTGGTGAGCGTCTATTCTGATGGAACTGAAACTGAAACCAGACACCTATAACCTTTAATAGAACTCACACCTGAACTACAACTACTTGCCGGTGTGACGGTCTGAACGATCCCCCGGTCTCAGAATTCTCCTTGATAATCTGCGCATGCGCGAACATTACCGTTTGCCAGTGCATACGAGGTTGGTTTTATTTTCCTGTAATGTTAGCGTGCGCAGCTCAACATTACCGCTTGCCAGTACATACGAGCTTGATGTTTTATTTTCATGCGAGCAAAGCGAGCTAATGGCGGAAAAGAACCATTATACAATGTCAAGGAGAATTCCGAGACCGCGGGATCGTTCAGACCGTCACACCGGCTTACGCCCCCTTTTGTCCACATTCATTTGATCATCCTGACAACTGTAGCGAGTTTCAGCTAGTCTACAGTAGACCCTATAAAGTAGTCCAAGCCATAATAATGCAGATAATGTAGATAGATACAAACATAAAACACTTTTGATGTAATATTTAGAGAGTACGTAGGATTACACTTCAAATGTTATCGCCAACCACTTGTTTTGTTTACAAACTTACTCAGAGTTGTTGGGTGGAGGTGTTATCTTTACATCGGCACCTCCTTAGTTTCCTTTTTTTTTAGTTCTTTTATTTTCTTCTCTTTCTTTACACACACACATACATACACACACAGATATATATATATATATATATATATATATATATATATATATATATATATATATATATATATATATAAAACACATAAGAATATTCTTCTATTCCTTCTTCATTAAATAAAAGGATTCTTATTGTCGTCTTTTCCTCTACGTATGGTTGCTGCAATTATCTTATTTGTTCTTCTTTCTTCGTTGAGTTCTTGATAGTAAAGTAAGAAATTAGAGAGGTCTTCTATCTGTTCCAAAAAAGCTTACATTCTTCACTTCCTCCTTTACGTCTTTTCATACATTTAGTCTGAATCAAGGGGCCCTAGCTCTATACAAAATAACTACAGTATATCTGGTTTCCTGTCATAAAACATTTCTTCTCCTACTTGGCTCTTTACTTTTATATATACTTATATACTACTTTTTTCTTTTATCTCTTCCTTCCATTTTCACTATCTACTTTTCTAATCTTGGCCTTAGGTTCCTCCCATCGAATTCTCCTGAAGGTTCCATTGTTCATATCCATATCTATCAATCATCTATTACGTTTCATCCGCTGTCATTTCTCCCAGAATTTTCTTCAGCATATCATACTGTATATGCATACTCTATATATATGGATTGGTGTGTGACTATGCCAATGGCACATTCGCTTTTGGAAAGCTTCAGATTTACAAGAAAGGCGAATGAAAACAAAAATTTTAGCATTTTGGATTAGGATTGGGTAGGCCTACTAAGCTGAAATAACCGAGGTTTCCAGAAACAATCTTCTCCATCATCAGGACCAAAACAATTGATGCATGCAAATTCATATACATTTATGTAAAATTTTATCAATTGAATATAACGGGTCAGGCATAAAAATATACATCTAAAATGAAACATGAATTACTATACCACTTAAAGACGAATGCTATAGGCCTGGTACTACTGATACAGAAAATTTTGCAAATAAAGATAAGTTAAGATAACACACTACTTCATAGAGTAGATACACATGAACACAACACCAACACGAGAACGAAATTTGACAGGAAAGTTAAATTTATAAGAAAGGCGAACGAAAACTAAAAGTTTAGAATTTAGGAACAGTAAAGAAATCATTAAAAGGCATGAAAAGAGGCAAGCAGCAGGAGAAGATGGCATAACAATTGATTTAATGATATATGGAGGAGATTCCATAGTAGTAAAATTGGCTGAACTTTACACAAAATATCTGCAAGAATGCTCTATACGTACAACTAAGAAAAACTTTATCCTGATACTAATTCACAAAAAGGGATATAAAGAGGCCTAAAATATTACCAGCCAATAAGAATATTTTCATCAATATATAAAATATTCACAAATGTCATGTTAGGCCGAATAGGAAAACAGTTAGGCTTTAATCAACCAAGACCGCAGGCAAGTTTTAGAAGTGGATATACAACAACTGACAATATCCATGTAATTAATTAACCAGCTAATGGAAAAATCAGCGCAATATGACAAACCACTATGTATGCC
The DNA here is from genome assembly GCF_036898095.1 of Palaemon carinicauda. Taxonomy (NCBI): domain Eukaryota; kingdom Metazoa; phylum Arthropoda; class Malacostraca; order Decapoda; family Palaemonidae; genus Palaemon; species Palaemon carinicauda. Next base: position 95,419,588 of record NC_090746.1, read on the forward strand.
ATTTATAGACTATGGGAAAGCTTTTGATTCTGTCAAAACCTTATCAGTAATGAATGCCCTTCAAAGACAAACATTAGACAAATCTTATGCTAGAACACTTGAAGATATCTATACAGGAAGCGCAGTACAACCATCCAGAAACTTCATAAAGATAATGAGGAAATTCTGATTGAGAAAAGAGTTAGACAGGGAAACTTCATCTTTCCCTAATTATTCACAGCATACTTAAAGTAGTTTTTAGGAATTTTTCTTGTGAAAATGTTGGAAATAATATTGATGGGGAATACCTTAGCAACTTAAAAAAAATTCAGATGACATAATTATGTTTAGTGAATCATGGGAAGAATTGCAAAAGATGATTGAAGATTTGAATAGAGAAAGCGGAAATGTAGGACTTGAAATGAATATGAGTAAAACTAAGATACTGTTCAATGAAAATGCAGAGAAGCAATAAATAAGAGTTATGGACGAACCTCTATAGACTGTTAATGGATATACAGTACGTATTTAGGACAGACAGTAAGTGTTTCTCCAGGACACAAGACCGAAATAAAAATGAATAACCATGGAATAGAGGAATTTTGGTAAACTAAATGATATGAAAAGTAAAATGTCATTTTCTTTAGAAACTAAAGTATTTAATCAAATGGTCCTACCAGTTTTAACTTACACTTCATAAACTTGGAGCCTTACTAAAGCCTTACCACATAAGCTAATTACAACTCAGAGAGCTATGGAGAGAGAGCGACATGGATACAAATAAAAAACAAAGTAGAAGATATCCAAACAAAATATAAAGAGAAGAAATGGACAAGGGCCGGACATATTATGAGAATGACAGGTAGTAAATGGACATTAAGAATAACATAATGGGTCCATAGAGATTGCAAAAGAAGCAGGGGAAGGAAGATAAGACGATGGATTGACGAAATAAGAAAGTTTGCGGGGGTGGACTGGACTGGCATAGAAAGACCATAAACAGACGCAAGTGGAATAACATGTCTGAGGCCGTTGTTCTTCGGGGAGCTAGTGACAGCTGATGATGATATAGCCTCTCTCTCTCTCTCTCTCTCTCTCTCTCTCTCTCTCTCTCTCTCTCTCTCTCTCTCTCTCTCTCTCTCTCTCTCTCTCTATATATATATATATATATATACATAGTATATAAATATGTATATATATACATATATATATATATATATATATATATATATATATATATATATATATAAATCAAGAGAATAAAAACAGTGTTATTCGAAAGGTAATCATTAAACTAGTATCAAGTGTAAGTTTCAAATGTCCATAATTTTTAAAGGTGAATCATGTTCTTTAATCATGAACTTTCTTCGAAGCAAAGGATGTTGTAATTAGACAGCATCTTTAGTGATAAGATTAAGATGAGTATTTTAGTACTTCTTTTGTCACATGGATATTTTTACCTGTTGTTATGCAATTAACAACGATTATTCAGACGATATGTTATGTATGTTTTTCAGTTAATATGTTTATGAAAGTTAGCATTAAACCATTGCCGTTGCCAACTCGTTTGTTATGTAAGTCACTTACATGCTAAAGCCTTAATTAAGATTGCTTGAGATCTTTCTAATAGAAGAAGAAAATGGAGATAGAATATCCCTAAAGAATTATCCGATATTCAATAAAATAAGTAGGGTTAGGTTCAAATCTTTTTCATTTTGTATTAGCGATGTTTTATGATTCCTGACTTGATGATAAGTGTTACCGTCATCATAAGACAGATGCAATGTTGATAGCTTAACTGTTTATCACAAAAGAGAGAGTATTTGTTAGAATGATGAATTTCATGTCGAATAAAAT
>NC_090746.1:95426423-95453923 GCF_036898095.1 Palaemon carinicauda
TTCATTGTATGACATGTATTTTTAATTAAAATTACGCAGAATAACAATACTGCTACATTTCGAAAGGCATATCAACTCCCGCCTTCCATTACGTCATAACGAGTTTTACTTTACTGCCAACAGATGGCATCAGAGGTACCTTGTCACAACAAATATAGTCAATTATTTGACGAGCACGTGTGTCAAAAAATTGTGATAGGAAGATAGAGGCTAGAAAGGTAGAGGCTAGAGAATTGTCCAACGATCGTTTCCTTATTAGAAATGGATATATTTATCATAAATTGATGTGATTTTTTCACAGGCAATAGGATGCAACATGGGTTTACTTATAAAAGTGTTTAGTATTTCCTATCATTATCAGAACTCATGGATGTTGGGTAATTTCCCTGTACAAATGACCAAGGTAACAATCATCAGCATAGTTAAGGTGGGCGGGACAAGTCTGGGACAGCGCTGCCAAATGGAATTCCCTTGAATGGAGAATATCATAATTCATTACAGATTCAAATCATTTAATGAGTAATAGTTATATGCCAGTAGGTGTATGATAATCGTGTAATTTGATGTTCTTATACTCAGCTTAATCAACATAGAGAAATCAAATAATGAAAAAGAAAACGGTCACATTTTTGTGTCTTTGCCAACGCCTGACTGTGTTGCGTCATCCATCTGCGAATTTGTGTTTGTTAATAAGGGCGTTCCAGAGTGTAAATCAGTTATGAAGTAAACCTTATCATCATTTCCTTAGAATATGTATGCATGTCTGTAAAGCTGTTTCTTGGTTCAATATAGGGTAAAATGGAAAGCTTAAAAAATAACAGGTTGTTGGATGTTAAGAAATTTTAATGGAGATTTTTTCAAAGTATTCAAAAGTTTTTTCAAATAATTTACAAATACCCTATGATCGATAAAAAGGGGAATGAAGTGTAAGCTGGTCCTATTAGTCGAATGGACTAAGTATGATTTCATTTACAAAAAGTAGAGTATTCAAAACAAAATTTATATGGTTAAAATCACTTGAGGGTAAACGTATTTGATATTTTACCAAAGAATATGTTCATTTCAAGGAAAATGAGTAGGATTTGTATAAATGATAAATTCCTTAATGATAATTGAAGTTTAAAATATATACATTTTAGTAATCTTTTTTATTGCATTTTCAGCTAGTTTTGTTTTATCGTGTTTTGTTAATATTTGAGTGACTAATGATAGTATATGTAAATGATGAATCATAAACCACATCGTGAAAACCATTATAAAAGTATAAATGTATATATTATAAATAAATATTTGTAACAATGAACGCGTAAAACTATATTTTCTTGATAAAAGTAAAAAATAGTAAAATGCTTATCCATATTTCTATCAGTCATAGGTTCGAGTCCTTGGTTAGGTAGAAATATCTATCATTAATGAAATTTCTCTAAGCGTTTAATATCCTAAACGAGAGCGAATTCGATATTGAAAGGTATTCGTAATTTATTTGATATATATATATATATATATATATATATATATATATATATATATCACTTGTAATTTTAATGAATGTAAATATAAACCACATTGGCAATTAATATCGAATTCTACCCTTGGCATTGTATATCCACCAGAACTTCATTTATGATGAATGTTTTTGGCTGGGCAAGGATTCGAACCTATGCCCTGAGTCGAAACAATGTCTACAGGGACGACTTTAGCAATCGAGCTATCAAGTGATATAAGCTGTTTTTGAGTACACTGTACATATACCTGTCGAATTCAGGAATCTGTTCGTAGACTTGGTATCAACCCATAAGACACCCACCGTCAGAGCCTTTTCAAACTGTAACCCCCACCAGAAAAACGTTCGTACGCCCCTTTGATGTTGGTGTATTTTCTTGAAAAACACAGAAATAGTGAGGGTGTAGGATCTCTCACGTAGAGTTGTTTTAGACGTAGCATGATCTTAATATTAATAGTTTGAAAGGGTAAGAAATATCGCTTCGATACAATTCTTTAATAACCCAAAGATAGATGAAGTAATCTTTACTTTGTGCGGGAACTTTACCCCACCAAAGAATAGCGTATTTACACAGGTTTTAGAAAGAAGACTGTCCATTTATGTCATTAAGTTTACTAAATTTTATGTACAACTGAAACTGTATGATTAAGTTATTGTTTTCAAAGGTTTATAGGTCGCTCATGAATAGTAGAGGCAAGAGACAGTAACTGTGAGCTAGAGACTGTCCGAACCCACACACACACAATATATACTGTATATATATATATATATATATATATATATATATATATATATATATATATATATATATATATATATATATATATATATATATATTTATATATATATAAATATATATATATATATATATATATATATATATATATAAATATATATACATATATATATATATATATATATATATATATATATATATATATAAATATAAATATATATATATATATATATATATATATATATATATATATATGTATGTATATATATGTATAAAGAGAGAGAGAGAGAGAGAGAGAGAGAGAGAGAGTGGCCACATATAGGTATGATCAGTGGCCAGGCAATGGCTACTGGTAACTCAGTAGGTAGACATGCTACCCCAAACTCCACATCCTTAGCTCACGAGGATGGTGAGGTTGCAGACACTAGAAGAAACTATCGGGCTTGAGCGTATCACGAACCCCAGTCCAGGAGGTCGCCAGGTAGGGACATTTCTATTTGGCTATCACAACCTCAAAAACTTCACTTCTGTTAACCATGAAAGTTTTATCATTTTTTTTTATTTCCCTTTTTTCATTTGTAATAAGCTCACTTGGGATCGTCACTAAAAGTCAGTATGTTTCACCCAGGAGGCTAAAATAATAAATAAACTGAAACGATAATTGAAAGATATATATATATATATATATATATATATATATATATGTATATATATATATATATATATATACATGTATATATATATATATATATATATATATATATATATATATATATATATGTATATATACTGTATATATATTTAGTATATATATATATATATATATATATATATATATTTATATATATATATATATATATATATCTATATATATACATATATATATAAATATATATATATATATATATATATATATATATATATATATATATATATATACTGTATATTTATATATATATATATATATATATATATATATATATATATATATACAGTACATCTTTCAATTATCAAGCCACAAATAAAATATCTTTTACCATCAAATTTATTCGACCCCTTGATCACAGACCCAAAGGTCAATACTTTTTATGATAAGAATCCTTTCAGTTTAATAGAATTAAGGTTTCAAGTTGACTTTTAGACCATTCTGCTATGAAGAGATAAGAGTTAATATTGACTCTGCCTTACAGAATCCTGTCGAATTCAGGTTCTGTAATTTGGTTTGAAACCAACTAGTCTCCAACATTAGAGCTGATTGGTAAGTTTGTAACACTTTTCTGTTTATGATAATTGTATCACTAATAATCGGGATACTCAAACTTTTATATATCAAGCCTCATGTAACATTCAGTGCGGAAATAAATAAAAGTATGTGTGGCCTGATATTTAAATGCATAAAAATCATGAGTGTAAGTGATAAAATTATCATGAACAGCTAAGTGTTACAGCTTACCAATCAGCTATAATGACGGAGATGGGTTGGTTCCGAATTAAAGTACAAAACTTAACTCCAACAGGAACTTGTATTGCAAAATTGGAATTAACTCATATCTATCCTCATTGTCGAATGATGTAAGTTAACTTATCATCTTAATTGCGAACATGCGCCAGAACTACTTATCAGAAAACAGAATTCCCCCTTGTGTCTTTGATACTGAGGTATAGTGAATTCAATGTTAAAAGGGGTTTATGGCTTGATATTTGAATACATATATACATAAGGCTATGTACATACTGTATGTACACACACAAACACACACACACACACACACACACACACATATATATATATGTATATATATATATATATATATATATATATATATATATATATATATATATATATATACATATATATACAGTGGCACCTCAGTATATGATTATAATCCATCCCAAGAACAAGCTTGCAAGTCAATAAAATCGTAAACCAAAATAATTTTTCCTATAAGAAATAAAGTGAAATAACTTGATACATTTCACACGTCATAGAAACAAATATGCACTATATCTTTAAGGTTTGTATTTTACATGAAGAGCAAATTATACCTGCTACCAAAACTAATGCAAATCAATAATTCACAATAGTAAGTAGAAATACTTACCTTTGAGGTGTGCTGTGGCTGACGTATGGGAGACAAGAGAGGAGGAGGAGGAGGAGGAGGAGGAGGAGGTGGTGGTAGTTACTGCTTGGAAGGAGAATCTCCCTCCATGAGAACTTCGGATAAAGTATCGGAGTTCTTTCTTTTGAATGACATTTAAAATCTCTAACTAAATCTGCTTATTAGTTTTTATACACACTTGATCATCTTCTTTTACCCTCATAGAGTCAACCTTTACCAAGGAGCCTATCTTGATATGAATGTTTTTGTCTTTTTTTAAATGTTATGAAGATGCGATATCACATTATCCATAAATAGATTCGGTGATTGCCTTACCTAAGCCTTATGTAGGGGATATGTTTCTACAAAAATGTTAAGGGTTTCAAACATATTCCTTATTTCATTCAAAGCGAGAGATATGTCAGTCTATTCCTCCTCCTCAGAGGAAATCTTTACAACTACCCCTTATTGCTGCTCCTTATGTAATTTCAAAAGCTCTCAGCTTCTTGCTATGCTCATCCAGAAGATTGCTACTGACGTCCCTGCCCAAGGACACAATTTCATTGTCAACTGGATTCTCCTGCATGCATTTGAACCCCTCTAAATCACGTTCTCCAACCATTTAGCCCAAAGTTTCCTGCATAGAGAGCTGAGGGTTCTGTTGATGACCCCTTCCCATAATTATCTATGATCTTGAAGCAGCTGACTTTAAGGAAATGTTCTTTCCAAAACTCTTGAAATGTGAGCTTTGTACCTTTGGTGATCTGAAAATATCTCTGGAACATTGTTTTCGTGTATAGTTGTTTAAAATTAGAGATCACCCTCTGATCCACGGGATGGAAAATTGTAGTGGTGATGGGTGGCTGAAACTTGATTTTGATGAACTACATTTCTCCTACCAGGTCGTCTTCAATAGCTGTAGGATGGATGGACAGGGGCAACAAGACTTTTAGTGAAAGTTCTTTTCTATAAGGTACATTTTGATCTCAAGACCAAAAGCCTCTTTTTTTCAGTAATAAAGGTCTCTCTGGGCATCTTGCCCAAAAGACTGGTCTCATCACAGTTGAACACTTGTAGCCGAATGAATGACTTAAAATCCAGGAAGCTTTTAAATTCAGACATGAATTATGTTCTCCTGTTAAATTCTCATTGGTTCATATAAGAAGCAAACTCTCAGCGTTATGAAAAACACATGGCCGTTGTCTCATCAATGTCAGCACCCTCTTTATAGTATCAATTGCTTTGATTTCTTACTCAGGTTTGTGCTTTTCGTGAATGTTGTAAGATTGTAAATATTTGGTGAGTGTATCTCTGCCTTACTTCTCAATAATCTTTTCCTCTAAGGTAATCTTACCTATCTTCTTTCCTTCTTTTATGATCACTTTGGGGGCATCGTCTGAAAACTTGATGATGAACAATAGCGATCACAATCCAATAAAAAAAAAATGCCGTTGAAACTCTATGAAAGAACACTACTTCAGACGTTCACAAGATGCTGGTACAAGTACTGTGGAGGGAATGAAAGGCAAGACTTAATGGTGTAAAAATCATTGACCACTAAGTGTGCTTGATTTATTGGTATTTTTCCACAAACAATGCAAATACAAATGGAAATTTCATGGTCGTATACTGAAGCCCTTATATTCAGAATTACTCGTAATACATATACACAGAAACATATACATATACATATATATATATATATATATATATATATATATATATATATATATATATATATATATATATATATATATGTAAACGTATGATATATATATGTATGTATAACATATTTGTGCAATCAAAATAAGAATATACTCTACGTTACTTTCAAACATCAAAAACATCAACTACAAGGGAGAACATTCGTCCATAATTGTATTTGCACAAGTAAAGGCAGAGCAAACCAGGTCCACACTAGACCTCATAATACACTTGGACCACTGATGTAAGCAATAGTCAGAACTGGTCTAAGGCTAATAAGCTTGAAAAATATTAAAACAACAACGAGTGTAGATATATGACTCTCACTGAATACATTCCCCATATCTTGAACTGGTGAATGCTAGAATCAAAGACTGGCATATAAATTTTCCTTTGAAATTAATGTCTAATTAAATTTCAGTGTATTGGTTTATTAAAAAACTGGAAGAGAGTCTTGATACTGAGGAATTTCTCTATGGAAAACAAGTTCTTCGAATAGCTCATGTATTCGTCATATTTGCAGGAGTAATAAACCCATTATGTTTGTCAACTTCATTTGATCCAACTTGGAGTAACACCACAACATATGTCGCAATGAAGCTTCCAATCTGGTGGAAAAGTAAATTAAAGATAAGGTTAGAAAATGATTTCTCTCTCTCTCTCTCTCTCTCTCTCTCTCTCTCTCTCTCTCTCTCTCTCTCTCTCTCTCTCTCTTTTGATTTCTATAATTTACTAGGAGTTTATTTACTTGGATAACACACATAAAAAGCACTGGTCTTAAATTAATATAAGGGAATTACTTTCAAACCATAAAATGTAAGAGTTTTCCCATTTTTAAAATAAAGTGAATATTTTTTTTTTAATCTAATATTTGTAGAAGAAAAAAAGGATGCAGGATCAGACGAGTTACTTTCTATTTTATGTTTTTCATGTATAACCAAAATGAATGATTTTGGTAAGTTGGTGGATGTGTTTGTCAGGCTCAAAACTTCAAAAGGAAGAAGAAGAGAAAGCAGAATAAGGCGGTAAAGAAAACGGGATTTGCAACAATATTGTTACACTTCACTCTGGCAGTTTCTGAATACCTTCGATTCGTTTTTCATTTTGAAAATCATAGATTATCTATTATTAGAAAGGGGGAAACTATACAGTCCTAGGAGTGGAGGTCGACTCCTACGGAGCCTGATACTCATATAGAAACTATTAGTACTGTTTTAAGTAGATGTTTGTGCTTTGTGGAAAAAGAATTTGTTCTGGTCTTATTTGCAGAGGTGGACACAAATTCATGTAATGGTATATATATATTTTTGGGCTCAAGCCATGTCGTCCTGATGGAAGTTCCTATAGGGTAGCTTCCTAGGGTATATTACAACTACGGCGATATTCCCAGAGAATTTACCTTAAGGTACCAGAATTCTAACTCCTGGAGGGATATCGCGACATATCAGAGGACGTATTCTAGACACGTCACATGGCAATCTACATCTTGGACAGAGATTTCGTCTCGTAGGAGGTGATTGACGAGATACGAATTCGGGAAAGAAAAAGGGGGAGCCGCTCCCAAGGCTTCCCTATCCCCCGATTCGTATGCGTGCCTGGCGCCATCTGAATTCCTTTTTGCGTAGCTTAACAACTCGGTGTTTTTTCCTGTTTTTCTCGCAAATCTTGGATTTATTCGACTTTTCATGGCTTCTTCGTCTTCGTCGGCCTCTGATAAGTTGAGTATAGTGTCTGTTATGTATAAATGTAGGCTCTTGGTAAAATTTTGAGTGATTAATAGGATTAATCTTTGATACAAGAGCCGTAGCCTACCAGAGGTGTCCTGGACACTGTCGCTCGCTAGGTATAAATTAGTTAGTCAGAGCGACATTCCTGGTTGTTTTGCTTTAATAAATTTTAGCTATTTAGCATTACATAGGATTTCCTTTCGTGCTTAGTATTATTTGGCGAAGTATTCGCCATTCTGGCCTACGCTAAGCCATGTAGCCTAGTCGTTTGGTCCTAGTACTTCATGCATGATTTTGGTTTTTCCGAGTGTAATTAAAATTTTATTGAAGCTTTAGGCTATATTTTATACATTTTAGACTGTGTGGAATATTTCCAAGATTGTATACGTGTGAGTTTCGGTGAATTAGGTAATCGATTCTCTTGGTGCCTAGGCTAATTGCTTATGGAGCCTTAGTATACTTTATCATACTCCCCGGTTGCTTTCTTTTCTTCGGAGAAGGTATGCAATCCCTTTCCCTCTGTTTAAGCCTTGGGCTTATCCCTAAGTGGTTTTTTCCGAATTTATTTTCGATAAAACTATACTAGGGTGTTACTGTACCTTCCTGTTCCTGTAGTTATGGTTCAAGAGGGACAGAACAACAGAGTTTTTAGTCTGAGTCTGTGCTGTCTGGCTTGGGGCAGAGTCCCCCTCGCTGACCTAACACATACAAAGGGAGCTTAGCTCCCTTAGGTCACTACCGAAGGTTTCTGTAGTTATGATTCCTTCTTTTGTGATCTACCAGACTAGTCCTGTTGCTGTTCTCGGGGGAGGATAAGTTCTTCCCTTGGGAGTAGCAACGCCTTCCTTGCTTTGGTGCTCTGGAATCTGGCAAGTATTGCTGGCCTTTCCCCTTAGATCTCCCTTAGGCTAAGATAAGTTTCTTGGCTGCGGGTGATCTGTCACTAAAGCAAGGTTGGCAGGACCCTCTTGTCCCTTCCCCCTCTATCTCCGTAATGGCCTAGCCATTACTGTACTGTACCTTGCCGGCCGGCAGAGCTGGCCGGGAGGGGTCCTACTGTACTGTACGTCGTTCTACTTCTGGACCTAGTATAGGTTGGGATGTGGAATTGACTCAGCCCATTGCTGGCCGGCAGAGCTGCTGGCCGGCAAGGGTCTTATGTTTTCGAGTGCTGCCCGGACCTCTCTTGGTCCCTCATCCATGCCTGCCGGCAGAGCCGGACGGCATTGGTCAAGGAAGCCTGAATTAGTTTCTCCCCTTCCTTATATGCACTCTTTCGGTTGCCGGGCTTGGAGGTTGTGTACACTCTTATCCCGGCATCCATTCTATTTTTCTTCTAGTGCTGTACCTGTCCCGGCTGCCGGCCTATGAGGCCGGCAGCCGGGCAGGTGTAGTCCTCTGGTTCTTTTGCTGCCAGCTGGCATCGGTCTTGTACCTTTGCCGGCCGGCTTATGTCAGTCCTTGTCTGCCGGTCACCAAGAGTGTGGCCGGCAGCTGGGTACTACCTTGTGTAGTTGCTGGCCGGCAGCCATTGCCGGCCAACACTGGCTGTTACCGGCCGGCAGTTGCTGCCGACCGGCACAGGCATTTGAACCAGAGTGCTGCCGCCCTATAGCTGTTAAGTAGTATACTTTAAACCGGCACACATCCCCCTATACTGTACTAGTATTCTTCTGTATAGCATATACAGTAAGAAGAAAACTATAGTAAAGGTTTTGGTACAGCACTGTATCTTCTAACACTATTGTGTTTTCTTGCACATCCCTTTGCTGTTGCCCTCAGATAGGAAGCTGAGTTCTTCCCTGTCTATTATCCAGGATTTTAAAATCATTGCTTAGGTGTGAGCTCCACCTGTTTCCTCTGGAAACCTTGCATTGGTTACTCTAGAAGAGATAAACCATTTTTGATTTTATTATCTGGAAGGCTGCAACAATGGGTTGTGAGGGAAACACAAGTGTGTGTCTTTCCTTTCTGAATTGTTATGCTATACTATGCATATCCAGTGATACATAGTTCACTTGATACTCATAGAAATTTCTTCTCTTTACAGAAGGACACTCCGAAGTGGGGAAGTGCTTTCTGCAATGTCAGCAGCAAGAACCTCTGCGGACATGAGTTTTGTAGGAGACACGCAGCATACGCTGTCTCCAAGGATGATCTCCGGTATTGGGACCCTCAGGTATGTACTGTGTGCACTAACCTGATTAATGAGACATTTAAATAGCTAGGAAGCAGCTTCGTACCTGGGTAAGGGGCTTCCAAAAGAACACTTCTGGCCCTTATCTTCCAAGTGAGAAGATGAGGGCGTATCCTTTCCCTAAGGCATCAGCTGATGCAGTGATTCCCCAGCCTCAAGAGGAGATCCCCTAAGTTCAGATCCAGGTGGATGCTGAAGTCGCGGTCGCGATGCAAGACATCCAGCTAAATGACAGGATGTCTGATGTGGACGGGTGTCAGGAGGAAGACCTCCTGGCAGAAGCCCAGGATGAAGTTCAAGCCCCTCTACATTGGCCGGTCTCCCAGTAGAGCTGGGACAGGCCCTCTCTTCTATTGTTGGAATGATCCAACAAATACAGAAGGAGAATCAGGAGAAGGCGGCTGCAATGGAACTGCAAATGCAGTGCCTTGCAGAATCACATGGGCCCCAGAAAAAGCTTAATGTGAAAGACCTTCCCTTGTGCTCAGATGCTAACCCATGGAGGTATGCTGAGCACATGCCAATGACGACTGGAAAGATCGTCATCTCGGATAAGCTGGGCTCAGTTCCCCTGGAGGGTGGAATTCTGGCCCAGCAAGGCATCATATCCGGACTGTTATGTCCGGCTGAGGAAGGAACCAGCTTCAAAGGAGGAGACAGAGCCGAAGGAGGTCATAGTGATGGACCATGCTAAGGCTCAAGCTCTACTTTCATCCTCGATGAAAGAGAGCGGCTTCTCTAACTCAAAGGTAGCTGCATTGAATAGGAAGCTCCCTTCCTTTGTGTCCTCGCCTACTAGAGCCTTCCCCCTTTTACAGAAAGGGTTTCTGGCTGTACTAAAAGCAATCGAGGCCGGCAAGTCTTGCCCCTCCCTAGAGGAGTGTAAACCCTTGTCGCTGGCCCTGCCTATGGACCACAAAGACTGGAAGGACGTCCATCTTACGTTCTCAGTGGGAAAGTTGGAGGCTGATATTGCCGGACGTCAGTTCGGCAAGGACCTCCCTAAGCTGTCTGACTTTCTTTTGCGAAGTGAGTTCGATACAAAAGAAAGACTGACTGCCTCAATGTCTCTTCAGACTACTCTCGAGACGATGGCAAGTGACCCCAAGGTCCATGAAATGTTCATGGTAGTGGCCAAGCCTCATCTGGCCACAGTGACGAAGGACCTTTATGGCTTCGTCAAGGCAAGGAGAGCTTGTAGGGAGTTCGTGTTTACCTCGGCTACGGTGAGGCACGAGCTAAAGAAACTAATCTCCTCCAACATTTGGGGAAAAGACCTTTTTCCCTACCGACTTGGTCAAAGAAGTTGTTGATAAAGCCGCCTTGGAGAATAGAAACCTTCTCCAGAAGTGGGGCCTGGCTATCAAAAGAAAGTCTTCCCCGGATGAGGGTCCTCAACCAAAGAGGAAGACTATGAGGACTAGGCTACCGTCTCGGCCAGCCAAGCCTCTTAGACAGCAACAGCAACTGCAATTGCCATTGCCCCCAGTGCCCCAGATCGTGGCACAAACCCCGACCACCTTTCAGTGGGTACCCCAGGCCGTGTCGACACAGTCCACGGCATTCACCCCAGCGTTCGAAGGGCAGTCTACTTCCTTTCGAGCAAAGCCTAGAGGAGCAGCCAGAGGCTCGTCTAGACGCCCCTCAAGGGGAACGGGATTCAGGGGGTGGTCGTGGTCAGGAAGGCAAGACCTCAGGACGGCAGTCCAAGTGAGGTGATACCGGTAGGAGGGAGACTTCTGAAATTTCGGGATCGGTGGACCTTCGATCCCTGGGCCCACAGCCTACTCAAGAATGGACTGGGCGGGAGCTGGTACAGCACTCCATCCCCCTACCTTCGGTTTTTCCAACACTCCACCCCCGTTATGGAGGAGTACGTTCAAGAACTGTTGGAGAAAAAGGGTGAAGCCCATCAATTTCTAAGGGAGGCTGTTTTGTGTTCCCAAGAAAGACTCGGAAAAGCTCAGAGTCATTCTGGACTTGTCGCCACTTAACAAGTTCATAGTGAATTGCAAATTCAAAATGCTAACACTGCAACACATAAGGACCTTACTGCCCAAGAGGGCATATTCCGTCTCTATAGACTTGTCAGACGCCTACTGGCACATTCCAATTAGCCATCGACTCTCCCCCTACCTAGGGTTCAGGCTACAACGAAGACTATACGCCTTCGGAGCCATGCCATTCGGGCTAAACATAGCCCCAAGGATTTTTACGAAGCTTGCGAGCGTAGCTCTCAAACAATTTCGCCTAAAGGGAATTCAGGTAGTAGCCTACCTGGACGACTGGTTGGTGTGGGCAGCATCCGAGACAGAATGCTTGCAAGCTTCCAGTCAAGTGATCCAGTTCCTAGAGTACCTAGGCTTCAAGATCAACAGAAAAAGTCTCGACTTTCTCCATCTCAAAAGTTCCAGTGTCTAAGATCCACTGGGACCTTTTGTCACACCGTTTCTCCACCCCGGCGAAGAAAAGGAAGGAGATAGCGGGTTCTGTCAAGAAACTTCAAGATTCCGAAAGGATATCAAGACACGAGCAGGAGAGAGTACTGCGCTCTCTCCAGTTTGCTTCGGTGACAGACCCAGTGCTAAGAGCACAGCTAAAGGATGCAATCGGAGTTTGGAGAAGTTATGCATCAAACGCGTGAAGAGATCTGAGAAGACCAGCCGCTTCAGCTAAGTACTCTTCTCAGGCCTTGGTTCCAAGCCAGACATCTAAAGAAGTCAGGTTCTTCTTCAGCCACCTCCCCCGTCGGTGACGATTCACTCAGACGCCTCGAAGGAGGGATGGGGAGGTCACTCTCATCGGAAAAAAGTCCAGGGGACTTAGTCCAGGCTATTCAAGACCTTTCTCATAAAACTTTCTAGAAGCTAGGGCAGTGCTCCTTACCTTAAAGAAAGTCTCCCCGCGTCATTCGTTCCACATAAAGTGGTGATAGACAGCGAGGTAGTTGTGAGATACTTGAATCGACATGGATCGAGGTCACCACCTCTCAACCAGGTGATGTTGGCCGTCTTCCGATTGGCGGAAAAGAAGAAGTGGTACCTGTCGGCAGTTCACCTTCAAGGAGTCCGCAATGTGACAGCGGACGCTCTATCCAGGTTCACACCGATAGAGTCGGAATGGTCCTTAGACGCAGGATCATTCTCCTTCATTCTGAATCAGTCCCAGAACTGCAGATAGACCTCTTTGTGACGAAAGACAACAAGAAGTTGCCCCTGTACGTGCCCCGTACGAGGACCCCTTAGCGGAAGCAGTGGACGCGATGTCCCTCGACTGGAACAGATGGTCCAAGATTTATCTGTTCCCTCCTCACAACCTTCTGTTGAGGGTCCTCAACAAACTGAGATCCTTCAAAGGGTAGCGGCAATAGTGGCCCACAAGTGGCCGAACAGCGTGTGGTTCCTCCTGGCATTGGAACTGTAGCTGAAGTTTGTACCACTACCAGATCCAGTTCTGACCCAGCGAGTCCAGAAGTCAACTGTCTGCGCTTCATTACAGAAAACCCGGACCCTGCAGTTCATGATTTTCTCTCCCTAGCGGTGAGAAAGCGTTTCGGGATTTCGAAAACCAGTATAGACTTCCTTGAGGAATATAAGTGCAAATCTACTAGAAGGCAATATGAGTCATCTTGGAGAAAATGGGTGGCCTTTTGTCAAGGCGAAGATTCCGCAGGAGATCTTGACAGACTTCTGCTTATCTTTTTTCCCCACCTCCATGGTCAAGGGTTGGCAGCGAACACGATTTCAGCGTGTAAGTCTGCTTTGACAAGACCCATTCTATATGCCTTCCAGGTCGACCTAGGTAACGAGATCTTTAATAAAGTCCCGAAAGCCTGTGCTAGGCTCAGACCTTCAGCACCTCCAAAGCCCATTTCATGGTCTTTAGACAAGTCCTTCATTTCGCTTCTCTGTTGAGCAATGAAGAGTGTGCGTTAAAGGATTTGACACAAAAAGTTATTTTCTTATTTTGCACTCGCGTCCGGGGCCAGGGTTAGTGAGATTGTAGCCTCTCAAGAGAGGCAGGTCGTGTTCAGTTCCTGGATGGGGAAGAACTGAACCTGTTTCCGGATCCTACGTTTCTCGCCAAGAATGAGTTACCCACCAACAGGTGGGGTCCCTGGAGAATCTGCCCTCTGAAAGAAGATGCATCTCTATGTCCAGTAGAATGCCTAAAGGTCTATCTTCATAGAACTTCAGACTTCAAGGGTGGTCAACTATTCAGGGGAGAAACATCAGGCTCAAATTTATCTCTGAATCAACTCAGAGCGAAAATCACATATTTTATTCGCAGAGCGGATCCTGACAATACACCCGCAGGTCACGATCCGAGGAAAGTTGCCTCATTCTTAAATTTCTTGAATTGTATGGATTTTGAACATCTCCGTTCATACACTGGCTGGAAGTCTTCCAGAGTGTTCTTTCGCCACTATGCGAAGCAAGTAGAGGAACTAAAAGAGATCTGTGGTAGCAGTGGGTCGCGGTGTTAACCCTACTGTTTAACTCTGCGAGGAACAGTGGTCTTAATTGGGACGATTAATTCCAGGGTGAGTGTGTAGTTACATACTGTACTACAAACTAAGTGAGGGCACTGTGTTGCCCATCCAGACTGTTCCATTTCCGAAGGTGAACCTAGCATAAGTGCAGACATGTGTGCCGAGCGTTTCTAACGCTAATGTCATTGATTTGTAATACAGGCTTTTATGACTTTGATACCTCAGTATCTTAAAAGTGGCATCTAATGTTTTTTCTTTCAGACAAACAAGCTCTGTTTACTATCATACTTATGCTTAAAGTTTTGGGTTATCCTCTTCTTATATATATATATATATATATATATATATATAATTGTGGTTAACCTGTCTATTTATTGCCTGTCAATAATCTGGTTCTTGAGAACCTTGCGTCTCCTTCACCTGTGTCAATTTATTGGTATAATTGAGCATTCATTCTATGTACCTTATCTGGGATAATTCTAATAGAATTGTTCCTTTATGCAAGCTATGTTGCATTGGTTTTCCTCCTATGCGGATATAAAACCTTTGTCCAATACAAGTATTGTGCGGAAAACTGGTCGATATTTCATATTGACGCAGTGGTCCTTTACAAACTATGCTTTACTTAATATAGGGCGAGACCACTATATTAGCTTGCCTGGTATTCATACATAGATATATGTACTCTTCGAGACTTTTCCAGAGTCTAGTAGGACTCTTCCCTGTAGGGGGCAGGAAGCTCTAACATAGTTTATAGTTAGTTGAAAAGATGTATAACGGTGACATCTTAGGTCTCTAGGTCTAGTCGACCGGAAAAAAAAAAAAAAAAAAAAAAAAAAAAAAAAAAAAAAAAAAAAAAAAAAAAAAAAAAAAAAAATTACCTCCGGGGAGTACGGCATGTTCTGAGAATCCACAGATACAGTAATGCTCTGGTACACTTCCATCAGGACGACATGGCTTGAGCCCAAAAAACGGATTTTGAGCGAAGCGAAAAATCTATTTTTGGGTGAGATGGCCATGTCGTCCTGATGGACCCGCCCTTGCCTTTCTAAGAAAGGGCTGTAGGACCCCTCCCTACATACAGTATCTGTAGCACCTCGTGTACGCTACAAGGAATACAGATGGCGCCAGGATTGGCACCAGGCACGCATACGAATCGGGGGATAGGGAAGCCTTGGGAGCGGCTCCCCCTTTTTCTTTCCCGAATTCGTATCTCGTCAATCACCTCCTACGAGACGAAATCTCTGTCCAAGATGTAGATTGCCATGTGACGTGTCTAGAATACGTCCTCTGATATGTCGCGATATCCCTTTCACGAGGGATACTCGCTCCAGGAGTTAGAATTCTGGTACCTTAAGGTAAATTCTCTGGGAATATCGCCGTAGTTGTAATATACCCTAGGAAGCTACCCTATAGGAACTTCCATCAGGACGACATGGCCATCTCACCCAAAAATAGATTTTTCGCTTCGCTCAAAATCCGTTATATATATATATATATATATATATATATATATATATATATATATATATTTATATATATGTATATATATAAACATATATAATGTTTTTATATACATATGTACATGTATATAGTATATATTTTCATATATATGCATTTATGTATAAATATATATGTATATATATTTTATATATACATATATATAAATATGTATGTATATGTATACATGTATATACTGTACACACACACACACACACACACACACATATATATATATATATATATATATATATATATATATATATATATATATATATATATATATATATGTGTGTGTGAAATAGAACCAGCGCAACCTCTATAAAGCCAAATTTTGAATATCCAATATCATCAGAGGGAGTCCAAGCGTAAACAATATAAGGAATCCATCAAATGAAATATCAGGCAAAGCACAATGACAATATATTATCTTATTTCTCTTCCTCTGATTTTGTTAAATCTTTTGTTGTTTATATAGGAGATATTTATTTTAATGTTGCTACTGTCCATCAAATATTTTATTTTTATTTCTTCTTTTTCTTCACTGGGCCATTTTTCTTATTGGAGCCCCTGGGCTTATAGTATGCTGCTTTTCAAACTAGAGTTGTAGCTTAGCAAGTAATAATAATAATAATAACAATAATAATAATGATAATAATAATAATAATAATAATAATCCTCATTATCGTCGTCGTCATCATCATCATCATCATCTTTATAATAATAATAAAATAATAATAATAATAATAATTATCATCATCATCTTCATCAGCATCATCATCATCAGCATCATAATAATAATGATAATAATAATAATATTAATAATAATAATAATGATAATAATAATAATAAGTAAACTTACCGAAATCAACGTATGATAGCCAAGAGTGAAGCAGCCGTTGATATCAATTCGTGACATTTCGTTTAGCCTTGAAGCGAGGTGCTGTACCTGGTAAAGACGAAACATCAATATTAACAGTAGTAACTAGAACAGGAGCAACAAAAACAAAAACAACAACACTAATAATAATAATAATAATAATGATAATAATAATAATCATAATGATAATGATAATGATAATATTATATAGTGAGTAAGTGACTGGTTTCAATAACAAAACCAATTTTGCTTTGGACAGAAAAATTATATTATGCAAATATCTTTGGTCTTAGTTCTTACGTAAACTCTGTCTTCAAAGTTGGTTATAGAGGAAAGCCCAGACTGTAGATCAAAGGATGATTGTTGCATCTGTGGAAGAAAAGGGAATGTTAGAAATGTGTTTGTTTGTTTGTTGGTTTTCGCCATTGAAAAATTAGTTTTTATTTAGCGAAGATGCATTCTCCTTCCTCGTTGGTTTTGGGATAACCAGTCAAGAACGTAAGACTAATTATTATCACTGTTTTGAATGAATTATCATTACTAAAATTAGTCTTATGTTATAATCTTATACAAAGCATGTAATATTATATTGTTATCATCATCATCATCATCATCTTCTCTTACGCTTATTGACGTAAAAGGGCCTCGGTTAGATTTCGCTAGTAGTCTCTATCTTGAGTTTTTAATTCAATATCTCTCAATTCATCATCTCCTACTTAGAGCTTCATAGTTCTCGGCCGGCCATGTAAGCCTGGGTCTTCCAATTCTTCTAGTACCTCGTGGAGCCCAGCTGAACGTATTGTGAACTAATCTTTCTTGGGGAGTGCGAAGAACATGCCCAAACCATCTTCATCTCTATTGTTATCATGCATTTGATTAATTTATTATCATTCATATTAAGGTACTTTGCCTTCGAGTATATTCCTTATTCAAAAGAAGAAATGGGACCAAACAAATGGAATAATATAATTAGAGGTTTATAAACATTCGATTAGATAAAACCCTCAAATTTAGTAGCTCTAAAATTCCATGAACTTTGATAAAAAGACTCTATAAAAAAGATAGAAGATTAAATATTTAAGTAATTATGTAACAGAGAAAAATAAACAAATATCTAAAGATTAAAACCATATACGCCACAACACATTCCACTTTAGTAACAATGAAAAGTGCGATTTTTACATCTGATTTTCGTTCTTGCTTGCAAGTGTTAAAAATTGCCACGATTATTATCTTTTGTGATTACATATAAATTCATAAATGAAAAAAGGAAGGAACTTAAATATCTATCGACTAATGATATCTTTGATAAAAGATGGAGTGTCTTTTCCCTTATAGATAATAAGTGAAGATTATCTTTGTACTAAAGCCATCTGTTAAGGGATGTCAAAAAGGCATCGATTGTGAAACTTGAAATAAATTTCTTGATTTTCAACGATTTTTAACAATCCCCATTTTTATTTTTTTTATAAGACAACTTATTTTAGATGGGATCTCTTAATAATTAGATTTAAAAATATTTATGACTGGTACTCTTGAAAAATTAAAAGTTTTCTTGAAATGCACACACACACACACATATATATACATATATATATATATATATATATATATATATATATATATATATATATACATATATATATATATATATATATATATATATATATATATATATATACATATATATATATATATATATATATATATATATGCTGTACATATATATATGTATATATATATAAATATATATATATATATATATATATATATATATATATACATATATATATATATATATATATATATATATATGTATATATATATATATATATATATATATATATATATATATATATATATTGAATTAACGCCGAGAAGATCTCTTTTTATCAATGATAGAATGCCCTTTAAGTTCTTTAGACGTAACACTATGATGGTAATAAACTGTGAATTAACAGAATGTGCCTTCGTTTATGAAAGGCCCTAATTACTCATTGGATCCTCGAGAAATTACAAATTGTCAAAAAATAACCTGTAAATATAAAACGGTCGGGATGATAAATCTATGAAATGCAAATGTACAGACGAACAATAATTTTTATCTTTGAATATAGACTTAAACTATTAAAAACCCGTAATTTTAATCGCAAACTCTCCGTAAAGATATACTGTTCTCAGACATATTTCAGTAGAATAAAGGCAACCGCAGTTTTACCATAATTTGATATTATCTTTTACGGGTTGGTGACCGTGATATCACTTCTTTACGTAAATATATCCGTTTTTAAAACAGTAAATGCCAGGCAACGTTAATTCAAAGATTTTCACTGATTATTTAACGGCAAATTTCTAACAGCGTATTTAAGATATTTGCAAAATGTCGTAACTTCTCTCACCTGATTGGTAAAGACTTGTCCGGTATGACAGGGGATGAACATGATGCCCAAGAAAATCAGAATATTAAAAGCGTATCCCATTTTGTAACTTGTAGTGAAAAACTTGTAGCAAGAAGTGATTGTAGTAATACTGCAACCAAAGATGCAGAGAGACACGAATGGGGAAAAGAAACCCACTACATTTCTCAACACGCAGTCCACCTGGAAAACAAGATATATGGATAGCAAATTTATGGTTTTAATAATCAATGGCACACTATGCAGTATTGGAGCTTGAGATATTCTAATAATTTTTGTAAAATATAGACCTTTTATGAATTGTAAGATTAAATTTCCTTAGATTCAGAAAATCCAGTGTTCCTTTAGTTTCTAACCTAAGCTTTTATATCCAGAAACATTAACTATAGTCGTTGTTTTTTAGCTAAGTTATTTAAAAGACCTTTGCACAAGCAGTCATGTTTGAAAGATCTACATTATGAGCTGAACGTATATGTCAACTGACTGAATACTATGGAAAAAGCTTTTCATAGGAGAGGAATTCTTATACATTTTCATTGAAGAAGATAGTCACTGATTTCATTCTATCTTCCCTTAGCTTCATTTCACTAAGAATCTAACTCTGCTGAAAAAGCCCAGTGCATTCCATTCCCATTTCCAAAGCAGATGATTAAATGTTTCCATGGTAGATCATTGAGTGTCACTTCCATAGAATATCTAGGGTTATGTAGTGATCTCTAAGATTATTTTGTATCCAAACTGCAGATTAGTTTGTAGCTAGGCAGCAAATTATTTAGCCCCACTCCATTAGAATATCGAATGTCTCCTAAGTAGACTATTTTGCATCCCATAGCAAATTAGGTACAAGAAAGATTGCAAAGTACAGGTAAACTCTGGTACTGGAGTGATATTGGCAAAGTTTAGAGAGAATAAGCAAATCTTGGATAAAGGGACATAGAAAACGGGAACCGCGGGCTGCACCACTATAGATCAAAAGTCCAGTGTTTAAACTTGAACATGTAGTTATTACCTTGGATGCTGCTGCTTTTTACCTTAGATTACCTTAAAACGTTTCCAACTTCCTTGATTTGGAAGTTAGTAAAACGGAAATTACCTTACATCTATCATTTCCTTAAAAATTACCTTGAAGCCATGCAAATTACCTAAAACTAAGGTAATTACAATATTATTGCCTTAAAAATTACCTTGAAACCATGCAAAATTACCTGAAACTAAGGTAAGTACCTCTAAAGTTTAAATCTTGGCTATGACACCCATAATGGCAAAGTACTGGGATTCACGGGCCATTCAAGTCTTTTACCAATCATTTTTTACCAATCCTGCTATCTTCACCTGTTGTGTAACTCCTCTCTCCTGTAATTTGACCATTACATATGTATATGTGTATGCATACATATATATGTACAACAACAGCAACAACAACAACAGCAAAAATAACAACAAATGCAGCTGTTTTTAGTCTATTGCATGGCAAAGGCTTCAGACATGTCAGATCATGCCAGGGGTTTGGCTAACACACACACACACACACACACACATATATATATATACATATATATATGTATAAATAAATATATATATATATATATATATATATATATATATATATATATATATGTACATATATATACATACATAGTAATACCACGAGATATGAGCGTCCAAACATACTAGAAATTTGAGATACATGGAAAGTTTCGAGTAAACTCTTTTCCCGAGAAACAAGACAAATTTGAGATACGAGGATATGAGACGGTTCCCTAGGCGGCCGCTAGGTTGCCGAGTGTTCGAGAGGATGCTGACGAGGACAGCATCGCTCGCTATTTCCTGTCGTATCTCCGTCGCATAAAGTTATATCCGAGCATTGGCCGTAGTGTCTGCATTTTTTACGTGTGTGTACAGTAAGCTAATATCACTTAAGTTAAATTTAAAGTTTAAGTTACGTTACGTAGTTTTACAAAAGTGTAGCGTACCGACTGTGTTGCTGTCAAGTTTTCATCCTCCCCTTCTCTTCCCCTCGTCCTTCGCACACACCACCGTAAGCCACTAACGTCTGTTTCGATGGTAAGAACTCCATAATAATGTCACATTTTATTGCAGATCATAACCAATATATAGGTATTTGTTATTTTGTGAGTGTAGGCTGTGAATTAGAACAATTAAAAACATGTTTTTCCACTACAATATACTGATCTTAGGTGTTTTTTCAGAGGGTGGGAACGGATTAATTTTTTTAGTTATTTTATATGAGAAAGATTGATCAGAAATATGAGCTAATTGACACACGACCTCGGGTCCCTGAATGCATTAAGCTCGTATCTCAAGGTATTACTCTCTCTCTCTCTCTCTCTCTCTCTCTCTCTCTCTCTCTCTCTCTGTATATATATATATATATATATATATATATATATATATATATATATATATATATATATATATATATATATATATGTGTATATATATACATATATTAAACCATTGACTCTCATATATAGGCGAATTTGTATTCCTTTAACAATAATTTTCTTTCACTATGCTTCATCGTCTTCCAGCACTAGAGTGATATAAGAACGTTTTATTCTGTTGATAGTATTGATTAGAGACGCTTTAACAAAAAGAAAAGACCGGTCTTTTTTTCCTGATAGAATTCTGATATGATATGCATCATAATCCAAGTGTTTTCTCATCTCATAAAACACGTACTACATAGCTATTCCAGTTTATGATATTATGATTTAAAGGTTTATGAGCATCAAATACCCAAAGTCAACTTAAATCTACACAGACAAGAGAAGGAAATTACTCACCAAGTGTACTTCTCTCTGCAGATCCAAAAGCTTTCTCGTGGACATGGATTTTTCGCTCCATCTTTTTTGAGCGATAGGTTGCTGGTCTGTGTGAGACGAGTGCCATGCGATGTCGTCAATTTTCTTTGAGATTTTTAAGGTTGCATACTTAGTGGAAGCTTGAAAAAGCATGAAGACTGCTGAAGAGGCCAACAGATATAAGATATTGATATAAATCGTGATAATGGTATTAAAATCAACTGAGTAAAGAAAAAAAGAGAATAATGTGAATACTATCTGTATAAAATGAAAGATAAAAATCGGGTTTACAATCCATTTGGCTCTGAAAGCGAATGCGTATGTTTTGCCCGATATTCCCACGAGACTTCTGTAGAATTGGACCAAGTCCTTATTGTAAACAGTTAAAAGTATGTTGTTCACTGCGCTCATGGAGACGAGAGCTAGAGAGGAAACAAGCAAAGCAGTATCCCCTACATCTGTGGTGTTAATATGAATTGTTAGCGTAATCGGTAGAGAGCAAACAACAATAATAAGCAAGAGTTTATTAAAAATGTTCAATAAGAAATAGGGTATGGAGAACACAAGAGAACCATCTGGCTTCCAGGTGTAGTGAAAGACACCGAGAAAACGGAGGAAGAAGAGGAGAAAATAGACTAATTCAAGACATTTGGCTTCCATGTCGTTTTTCTGAAGAACCATAATCTTTTTAAACACAAACGATTGAGAAAATAGATTACAATCTTTAGAATCGTGTGGAATGAGTCGCAGAAAATCTCCCCCAAAACACACTTTGGATTGAAGGATAAATCCAACGAAAAAAATGTTTAAATAACAAATTTAAGACGCAAGGATTACCCGCCTCTGCTAACACCTACCAAAACTCTGGGCTTCTGGAAGGGCCAAAGTCTACCTCTCCCTTGAGGTCGATAGGGTTTCAATAAGTCTAATTTATATGCACATCATCAAGATGGAAGTGTGTTAAGTAATATCGACTCTCTTTGTTGAATTTCATTCGCATGAATAAATAAACTCAATCACCTGTTAACAAAGTGCCTCGTGTTATGGCGAGTGACAGACACTGTTCAATATCTTCTTATTCCGGCCTTGTTCAGTTAATGTTTGAACTTCTATTTCATTTTCTCAGGTATTGATCAATTATGGTATATATGTATATACAGTATATACATACACATAAACAAACAAATATTATGTATATATATATATATATATATATATATATATATATATATATATATATATATGCAGTATATATAAATACTGGTAAATACTCACACACACCTATAAATATATGTATACACACACACACACACATATATATATATATATATATATATATATATATATATATATATATATATATATATATATATATATATAAATACTGGTAAATACTTACAAAAATACATACATACATATATATATATATATATATATATATATATATATATATATATAAAATACCGGGAAATACTTACACACACACACACACACACATATATATATATATATATATATATATATATATATATATATGTATATATATATAAATACCTGGAAATACTTACACACACACACACACACACATATATATATATATATATATATATATATGGGTATACATATGTATATATATATATATATATATATATATATATATATATATATATATATATATATAGATATATATATATATATATATATATATATATATATATATATGAATATATATATATATATAAGTAAGTACATTTTATAGATTTATACACCGATACACAGCACTCTCTCTCTCTCTCTCTCTCTCTCTCTCTCTCTCTCTCTCTCTCTCTCTCTCTCTTTCTCTCTCTGCATATATATATATATATATATATATATATAATATATATATATATATATATATATATATATATATATGATCCAAAGTTTTCTGAAAAATAATACATGGTAAATTAAATTGCAAGAGTGACTATTCTCTTTACATTAGGAACTTGGAATTTCTAAAACCATAAATATTCTAATCTGCCTTCTGGACGGAAGGAGATAAGCAATATCCTTTAGTGTTCCTTCAAAACATTATTAAGAGTTTTGTTAAGAATTCTTTATGGTGTATGGAATTACTATATACGAAATCCCCTTTTGTTTTGATATTTGAGGGAAATTATGATATGTTTGTTCCTTATTCTGGTTTTGTAATCAGTGCGTGAGACTACTAATTAAAATGATGAAAATTTTTATAGTCAATATATGATCAAAATGTTATTTAAGATTATGAATGATAAAAAGGCAGATGAAAAGTTAGTATCCATGATGCATTGGTAGAAACAAAAAGAATTTTTTTTTTTCGGAAACTTGGATTTACTTGTTCATAAAAAATGGAATGAATTGCTAAAAATAACTTCTTTCTGGTACTTGTAACATGGTGATATATACTTTGCGAATTTGTTCAGTACAAAAACCGTTCATTTATGGAACCATATTCGATTGCAGGCTATCACTCACATATTCACTTGGTCGTAAATGGCTACCGTCATCTGGTAACCTCAACAGCACGTTAAGGGATCACCATAGACCATATGGGCATATAGAGGCTGTGACTAGAATGTTTTGGTTACATTTGATTTATAGAATTCAGGGAGGTAGAGGGAGACCCGGTCCCTCACTTTGTAATATTCAGTAAAAGTTAGAAGATGTTGGACAGCAAATAAGGTAAAAAAAAAGTGGGAATAGAATTAGAGAAGGCTGAAAAGTAGGTGCAGTTAGGAGGAGCTGAAAAACCAACACAGAACGCTTTATTTATTAGCATATTGTTCCTTACGAGGTGTATTACATTAAGTATTAGTCAGAGTAGACTTTTACTGCTTCCTTCCAGCAGGTTACGTGTCCTCAGCACATACTCTATAGAGTGTAGACAAAAATGGCGCTTATTAGAATAAAGCAAATATATATAAAGGGCGTTTCTTTTTTTCGGCCCAGACATTAAGGTATAACAAATGCCTACATGTTTGATAAAATAAATTTCGATTGGTTAAGGGAAGATGACGTTATTCGATCTTTTGATGATAAATTCGACAGTGTTTTCTCTGCTTTAAGAAGAAAGACATTGATTTTTGGTGTCAAAATTCAATTTAACAAAAAGAACAGCACTGGGGAAGATATCGAATCCATATATATTTTTATCTAATCAATTAAAGATCAAAAGGAAATAAGAATGGATATTGAATTTCTTGAATACGTGTATTTTTTCATACCTTTCTCTCCGTTCGCTTAGAGTATTCCTTTACAGCTTTAAGCTAATGGATTCCCCTTATTCTCCATACCTTTTAACATCCTTAACGTTGGCGAAGGGCCCTTTATCTCTTGCCTTCTCATTATTCATTACGATCAACCTCCTTAGCTCACTCTTGTTGCCTCTTTACAATATGTACTCGGTGCAATTCTTTTTAGTGAGGCAGAATTGCACCGACTCACAGAGGTGCTCTTCTAGCTCGGAAAAGTTTCCTAATAGCTTATTGGTCGGAAGTATTTTTGTCCGACCAATCAGCTATTGGGAAACATTTCCGAGCTAAAAGAGCACCCCTGCGAGTCGGTGCAATTCTGCCTCATTAAAAAGAATTGACTATAGGTACAATTGCATACGAATCTTCTTCTAATCTCTGGCTGAAGATGGGCTTTTACCTTTATTGTAAAGTTGGTTGTACAGCCTATCTTCATTTATTATTATTATTATTATAATTATTACTTGCTAAGATAAAACCCTAGTTGGAAGAGCTGGATACTATAAGCCCAGGGGCTCCAACTGGGAAAATAGCTTAGTGAGGAAAGGAAAAAGGAAAATAGAATATTTTACGAAGAGTAACAGCAATAAATATCTCCTATATAGACTATAAAAACTTTAACAAAACAAGAGGAAGAGAATAAGATAGGAGAGTGTGCTCGAGTGTACCCTCAGGCAAGAGAACTCTAACCTAAGACAGTGGAAGATCATAGTACAGAGGTTGTGGCACTATCCAAGACTAGAGAACAATGGTTGGATTTTGGAGCGTCCCTCTCCTAGAAGACCTGCTTACCATAGCTAAAGAGTCTCTTCTACCCTTACCAAGAGGAAAGTGGCCACTGATCTTAAGCATAGTATTGCCCTGTACTATGGCTAGTACTCTTCAACAACTAATCTTTAAATTCATGGTTTTACAAGAGCCAGACTTTTGATCTTTAATCACTAAAATTTTTCATAAGCTTTAGAGACAATACAGTCACTGAGGAATTCTGGCTGGCAAGGATCAAACAATTTCCGAGGTGGCACTCTTCAGATGTTCTTGAATACACGAAAAGTTGTTTGATATAGAAGTCAGTAGATATTTAAAGGACGAAGTTACATACACGAGAAAATAAAAAAAAGTATTATATATAATATAATACATGGGTGCATATATATGTGTGTATACATATATATATATATATATATATATATATATATATATATATATATATATATATATATATATATACATACACATTATATATTATATATCATATATATACTAATATATATATATATATATATATATATATATATATATAATATGATATATATAAATTGTAAATAAAAATCTTATTTTAGTTGTGGCCGATGGCTATGGTATTAGTTTTAATTTATTCTTGGTATCAAGTGTGCCCTCTTACGTTTTTAAAACAGGGATGGTTACTTTAAAAAAAAGTTTGTAGTCAGAAATAAAAATATTATTGATTTCAAAAAGAGTACGCTAAGTTTTATATACTTATCTTTATTTATTATGTTGTCTTAGTATAGATTCCTTACATTTAACAGGAGAGACTAAAGATTCGAATCGTCTACTTTAGATTGTGGAATCTATATCTCCAAAACAAAAGTTTTTGACAAATGCTTTATAAGTCAATAAACAATTTAAATGTTAAAGAAGGATTTAAGGTCTCCTAGAACTTTATGATAGGAAACTGTGTAGACTACAATCATCATTGACTGCTTAATCATTTCGTTTTCTTTCGTTCTTCAAAGATGTTATCATGTGTTCAATTTTGAGAAACTTCACCATTAATTGTGGATAAATCATGGAATTTTGACAACTATGATCACGTAATAAGGCACACTTTATAGAGGATTGATGTCTATAATTGTGCTTATGGTTAGCTAACAACGTATTTGCTGCAGAAAGGAATATATTTTGATTAAGTTTGGGGTTTCTAATTCTATGGAGGAGTTCCATTTCTGTATTTCTAGAATATTGGAATCAGCTCTATAGATTTTTGTAATGCACAATATCTGTATTTTACATAAAATGACCGCAACTTAGAGCCTAAAAATCAGAAGAATAATAGTATTATTGTAATTATGAATTTTTTATGCATTAATTAAAAAAAAAAAAACTACCATGAAAGTATGTTT
>NC_090746.1:95458923-95461423 GCF_036898095.1 Palaemon carinicauda
TAATCCATTATAAGAGCAAGCTTGTAACTCAACATACTCGTAAACCAAACTAATTTTTCCTATAAGAAAGAAACTGAAATCACTTGATACATTCCACACGTCCATAGAAACAAATATGTATTTAATTTTTAAGGTTTGTAATGTTATATGAAGAGCAAACTAAACCTGCTAACAAAAACGAATGCAAACTAATAATTTACACTAACAAATCGAAATACTTACCTTTGAGGTGCGTCGTGGCTGATGTATGGGAGACACGAGAGGAGGGGGAAGAGGAGGTGGAGGAGGAGGAGGAAGGAGGAGGAGGAGGAGGAGGAGGAGGAGGAGGAGAAGAAGGAGGAGGAAGAGGAGAAGGTGGTGGTAGTTATTGCTTGGAAGGAGAATCTCCCTCCATGAGAATTTTGGGTAAAGTATCGGGAGTTCTCTCTCTTGGAAGGTATTGACTCTCTTTAACTAAATCTGCTAATTAGTTATTATAGACTCTTGATCATCTTCTCTTACACTCATACAGTCAACATTTACCAAGGAGCGTATCTAGAGATGAATGTTTTTGGCTTTTCTTTAAAATGGTATGAAAATGCGATATTACATTATCCATAAATAGATTCGGTGATTGCCCTACCTAAGCCTTATGTACCGAATGTGTTTCTACAAAAATGTTCAGGGTTTCACACATTTTCCTTATTTCCTTTAAAGCGAGAGATTTGTCAGTCTATTCCTCCTCCTCAGAGGAAATCTTTACAACTACCTCTTATTGCTGCTCCTTATGCAATTCCAAAAGCTCTCAGCTTCTTGCTATGCTCATCCAGAAGATTGCTACTGACGTCCCTGCCCAAGGACACAATTTCATTGTCAACTGGATCCTACTGCATACATTTGAACCCCTCAAAATCACGTTCTGCAACCATTTAGGCCACAGTTTCCTGCATAGAGAGCTGAGGGTTCTGTTGGTGACTCCTTCCCATAATTATCTATGATCTTGAAGCAGTTGACACTAAGGAAATGTTCTTTCCAAAACTCTTGAAATGTGAGCTTAGTCCCTATGGTGATCTGAAAATATCTCTGGAACATTGTTTTCGTGTACAGTTGTTTAAAATTAGAGATCACCCTCTGATCCATGGGATAGAGAATTGGAGTGGTGATGGGTGGCTGAAACTTGATTTTGATGAACTACATTTCTCCTACCAGGTCGTCTTCAATAGCTGTAGGATGGATAGACAGGGGCAACAAGGCTTGTAGTGAAAGTTCTTTTCTATAAGGTACATTTTGATCTCAAGACCAAAAGCCTCATCGATCGATTCCACAAACAAAATATGGGTCACCCAGGCCTTGTTGATTGACCACATAACGTTCATTTGTTTCTTCTTGACCTTACACTTCTTAAAGGCTCAGGGATTCTCCAAGTAATACCCCAGGAGATATTTGATTTTGCAATCCCTGCCAATATTAGTGCAGAATAAACAGGGTTAAACCATCTTTCATGGCCCTTTGACTGGAAATAGTCTTTTCTTTCAGTAATAAAGGTCTCTCTGGGCATCTTGCCCAAAAGACTGGTCTCATCACAGTTGAACACTTGTAGCCGAATGAATGACTTAGAATCCAGGAAGCTTTTAAATTTAGACATGAATTATGTTCTCCTGTTAAATTCTCATTGATTCATATAAGAAGCAAACTCTCAGCGTTATGTAGAACATATGGCTATTGTCTCATGAATGTCAGCACCCTCTTTATAGTATCAATAGCTTTGATTTCTTACTCAGGTTTGTGCTTTTCGTGAAAGTTGTAAGATTGTAAATATTTGGTGAGTGTATCTCTGCCTTACTTCTCAATAATAATCTTCTTTCCTACTTTTATGATCATTTTTGGGGCATCGTCTGAAAACTTGATGATGAACAATAGCGATCACAATCCAATAAAAAAAAAGGAAAAAAAAAAGCCCTCGTAACTCTATGAAAGAACACTACTTTAGACGTTCACAAGATGCTGGTACGAGTACTGTGGAGGGAGTGAAAGGCAAAACTTAATGGTGTAAAAATCATTGACCACTAAGTGTGCTTGATTTATTGGTATTTTTCCACAAACAATGCAAATACAAAAGGAAATTTCATGGTCGTATACTGAAGCCCTTATATTCCAAATTACTTGTAATACAAATACAAATAAAAATATACATATACACACACACACACACACATATATATATATATATATATATATATATATATATATATATATGTATATGTATATATATATATACACACACACACATATATATATATATATATATGTATATATATATATATATATATATATATATATACATATATATATATATATATATATATATATATATATATATATATACATATATATATATATATATATATATATATATATATATATATACATTTAGTATATATGTATGTATAACATATTTGTGCAATCAAAATAAGAATATACTGTAGATTACTTTTAAGCATCAAATACATTATCTACTAGG
>NC_090746.1:95466423-95476423 GCF_036898095.1 Palaemon carinicauda
TTAAACTGTTAAAAGACCGTAATTTTAATCGGAAATTCTCCGTAAAGATATGCTGTTCTCAGCCATATTTCAGTAAAATACAGACAACCGGAATTTTACCTTTCTTTGATATCATCTTTTACGGGTTGGTGACTGTAATATTGCCCCCTTTACGTCAATATATCGGTTTTCAAAACGGAAATTGCCTGGCAACATTCATTCCAGGAATTTTACCGTTTATTTAACGGCAAATTTTTAACCGTGTATTTAAGATATTTGCAAAATATCGTAACTTCTCTCACCTGATTGGTAAAGACTTGTCCGGTATGACAGGGGATGAACATGAAGCCAAAGAAAATCATAATCTTATAAGCGTATTCTATTTTGAAATTTGCAGTGAAAAACTTGTAGCAAGAAGTGATTGTAGTAATACTGCAACCAAAGATGTAGAGAGACACGAATGGGGAAAAGAAACCCACTACATTTCTCAACACGCAGTCCACCTGGAAAACAAGATATATGGATAGCATATTTATGGTTTTAATAATCAATGGCATACTATGCAGTATTGGAGCTTGTGATATTCTAATAATTTTAGTAAAATATAGACCTTTTATGAATTGTAAGATTAAATTTCCTTGGATTCTGAAAATCTAGTGTTCCTTTGATTTCTAACCTAAGCTTGTATATCTAGAACCATTAACTATAGTCGTTTTTTTTTTTAGCTAAGTTATTTAAAAGACCTTTGCACAAGCAGGCATGTTTGAAAGATCTACATTATAAGCGGAACGTATATTTCAACTGACTGAATACTATGGAAAAAGCTTATCATAGGAGAGGAATTCTTATACACTTTCAATAAAAAAGATAGTCACTGATTTCATTCTATCTTCCCTTAGATCATTTCACTAAGAATCTAATTCTGCTGAAATAGCCCAGTGCATTCCCTTCCCATTTCCAATGCAGATGATTAAATGTTTCCATGGCAGATTATTGAGTGTCACTTCCACAGAATATCTAGGGTTATGTAGTGATCTCTAAGATTATTTTGTATCTAAACTGCAGATTAATTTGCAGCTGGCAGCAAATTATTTAGCACCACTCCATTAGAATATCGAATATCTTCTAAGTAGACTATTTTTCATCCCATAGCAAATTAGATACAAGAAAGATTGCAAAGTACAGGTAAACTCTGGTACTGAAGTGATATTGGCAAAGTCTAGAGAGAATAAGCATATCTGGGATTAAGGGACATAGAAAACGGGAACCGTGGGCTGCACCACCATAGATCAAAAGTCCAGTGTTTAAACTTGAACAAGTAGCTATTACCTTGCATACTGCTGCTTTTTACCTTAGATTAGCTTAAAACCTTTCCAACTTCCTTAAATTTGAAGTTAGTAAAACAGAAATTTCTTACATCTATCATTACCTTAAAAATGACCTTGATGCCATGCAAATTACCAAAAACTAAGGTAATTACAATATTATTGCCTTAAAAATTACCTTAAACCATGCAAATTACCTGAAACTAAGGTAAGTACCTTCAAAGTTTAAACCTTGGTTATGACACCCATGATGGCAAAGTACTGGGATTCACAGGTGATTCAAGTATCTTATCAATAATTTTTTACACATCCTACTATCTACCTTTCTTCACCTGTTATGTAACTCCTCTCTCCTGTTATTTGACCATTATATATGTATATGACTATGCATATATATATATATTTACAACAACAGCAACAACAACAACAACAACAATAACAACAAATGCCGCCATTTTTAGTCTATTGCATGGCAAAGGCCTCAGACATGTCAATTCATGCCTGGGGTTTGGCCAACATATATATATATATATATATATATATATATATATATATATATATATATATATATACATACATAGTAATACCGCGAGATACGAGTGTCCCAATATACGATAAATTTGAGATATAAGGAAAGTTTTGAGCAAATTTTTGCCCCAAGATACAAGACAAATTTGAGATACGAGGTTACGAGACGGTTCCCTATGCGGCCGCTAGGTGGCCGATTGTTCGAGAGGATGCTCACGAGGACAGCATCGCTTGCTCTTTCCTGGTGTATCTCAGTCACGTAAAGTTATCTCCGAGCATCGGCCGTAGCGTTTGCATTTTTCACGTGTGTGTACAGTAAGCTAATTTCACTTAAGTTAAATTTAAAGTTTAAGTTACGTTATGTAGTTTTACAAAAGTGTAGCGTACCGAATGTGTTGCTGTCAAGTTTTCATCCTCCCCTTCTCTTCCCCTCGTCCTTCGCACACACCACCATTAGCCGCTAACGTCTGTTTCGAAGGTAAGAACTCCATAATAATGTCACATTTTATTGCAGATCATAACCAGTATATAGGTATTTGTTATTTTTTGAGCGTAGGTTGTGAATTAGAACAATTAAAAACATGTTTTTCCCCTGTAATATACTGATTTTAGGTGTTTTGTCAGAGGGTGGGATTGGATTAATTTTTTAGTTATTTTATATGGGAAAGATTGATTGGAGATACGAACGAATTGACATACAAGCTCGGGTCCCTGAATTCATTAAGCTCGTATCTCAAGGTATTAATCTCTCTCTCTCTCTCTCTCTCTCTCTCTCTCTCTCTCTCTCTCTCTCTCTCTCTCTCTCTCTCTCTCTCTCTCTCTCTCTATATATATATATATATACATGAAACCATTGACTCTCATATATAGGCGAATTTGTATTCTTTTAACAATAATTTTCTCTCACTTTGCTTCATCGTCTTCCAGCACTACAGTGATATAAGAACGTTTTATTCTGTTGATAGTATTGATTAGAGACGCTTTAACAAAAAGAAAAGACCGGTCTTTTTTCTGATTGAATTCTGATATGATACACATCATAATCCAAGTGTTTTCTCATCTCATAAAACACGTACTACATAGCTATTCCAGTTTATGATATTTTGATTTAAAGGTTTATGAGCATCAAATATCCCAAGGCAACTTAAATCTACACAGACAAGAGAAGGAAACTACTCACCAAGTGTACTTCTCTCTGCAGATCCAAAAGCTTTCTCGTGGACATGGATTTGTCGCTCCATCTTTTTTGAGCGATCGGTTGCTGGTCTGTGTGAGACGAGTGCCATGTGATGTCGTCAATTTTCTTTGAGATTCTTAAGGTTGCATACTTAGTGGAAGCTTGAAAGAGCATGAAGACTGCTGAAGAGGCCAATAGATATAAGATATTGATATAAATCACGATAATGGTATTAAAATCAACTGAGTAAAGAAAAAAAGGGAATAATATGTAAACTATCTGTATAAAATGAAAGATAAAAATCGGGTTTACAATCCATTTGGCTCTGAAGGCGAATGCGTATGTTTTGCCCGATATTCCCACGAGACTTTTGTAGAATTGGACCAAGTCCTTATTGTAAACAGTTAAAAGTATGTTGTTCACTGCGCACATGGAGACGAGAGCTACAGTGGAAACAAGCAAAGCAGTATCCCCTACATCTGTGGTGTTAATTTGAATTGTTAGCGTAATCGCTAGAGAGCAAACAGCAATAATAAGCAAGAGTTTATTTAAAATGTTCAATAAAAAATAGGGTATGGAGAACACAAGAGACCCATCTGGCTTCCAGGTGTAGTGAAAGACACCGAAAAAACGGAGGAAGAAGAGGAGAAAATAGACCATTTCAAGACATTCGGCTTCCATGTCGCTTTTCTGGAGGACCATAATCTTTTTAAACACAAGCGATTGAGAAAATAGATTAAAATCTTTAGAATTGTGTGAAGAAATTCTTAGAAAAAAGTCTGCAATTACAATTCGGATTTTGACTCGGAATGAGTCACAGAAAGTCGTCCCCAAAAACACACTTTGGATTGTGGGATAAATCCTCTGTAAAAAATGTTTAAATAACAAATTTGAGACGCAAGGATTACCCGCCTCTGCTGACAGCTACCAAAACTATGGGCTTCTGGAAGGGCCAAAGTCTACCCCTCCCTTGAGGTCGATAGGGTTTCAATAAGTCTAATTTGTATGCACATTACCAAGATGAAAGTGTGTTGAGTAATATCGACTCTTCGTTGAATTTCATTTGCATGAATAAATAAACTCAATCACCTGGTAAACAAAGTGCCTCGTGTTATGGCGGTGACCGACACTGTTCAATATCTTCTTATTCCGGCCTTGTTCAGTCAATGTTTGAACTTCTATTTTATGTCCTTAGGTATTGATCAATTATCGTATATATGTATATACAGTATATACATACACATACACAAAAAAAATATTATATATATATATATATATATATATAAATATATATACAGTATATATAAATACTGGTAAATACTCACACACACCTATAAATATATGTATATATATACATATATATATGTGTATATATATATATATATATATATATATATATAATATACCGGTAAATACTTACACAAATACATACATACATACATACATGTATATATATATATATATATATATATATATATATATATATATATATATATCTATACAAATACCGGGAAATACTTGCACACACATATATATGTAAAGTAAATTTCATAGATTTATATACAGATACACAGCGCTCTCTCTCTCTCTCTCTCTCTCTCTCTCTCTCTCTCTCTCTCTCTCTCTCTCTCTCTCTCTCTCTCTCTCGATATATATATATATTTATATATATATATATATATATATGATCCAAAGTTTTCTGAAAAATAATACATGGTAAATTAAATTGCAAGAGTGACTATTCTCTTATCATTAGGAACTTGGAATTTCCAAAACAATAAATATTCTAATCCTCCTTCTGGACGCAAGGAGTTAAGCAATATTCTTAGTGTTTTTTCAAAACATTATCAAGAGTTTGTTAAAAATTCTTTATGGTGTATGGAATTACTGTATACGAAATCCAGTTTTGTTTTGATATTTGAGGGAAATTATGATATGTTTGTTCCTTATTCTGGTTTTGTAATCAGTGTGTCAGGCTACTAATTTAAATGATGAAAATTATGATAGTCAATATATGATCAAAATGTTAAAAAGGCAAATGAAAAGTTAGTAGTCATTATGCATCGGTAGAAACAAAAAGATAATTTTTTTTTTTCGGAAACTTGGATTTACTTGTTCTTAAAAAATGGAATGAATTGCTACAAAGAACTTCTTTCTAGTACTTGTAACATGGCGATATATACTGTGCCAATTTGTTCAGTACAAAAACCGTTCATTTATGGAACCATATTCGATCGCAGGCTATCGCTCAGAGATTTACTCGGCCGTAAATGGCTACCGTCATCTGATAACCTCAACAGCACGTTAAGGGATCACCATAGGCCATAAGGGCATATAGAGGCTGTGAATAGAATGTTTTGGTTATATTTGATTTATAGAATTTAGGGAGGTAGAGGGAGAACCGCTCCCTCAGTTTGTAATATTCAGTAAAAGTTAGAAGATGTTGGACAGCAAATAAGGTAGAAAAAAAGTGGGAACAGAATTAGAGAAGACTGAAAAGTAGGTGCAGTTAGGAGGGGCTGAAAAACCAACACAGAAGGCTTTAGTTATTAGCATATTGTTCCTTACGAGGTGTATTACAGTAAGACCTCATTCAGTATTGGTCAAAGTAGACTTTTACTGCTTCCTTCCAGCAGGTTACGTGTCCTCAGCACATACTCTATAGAGTGTAGACAAACATGGCACTTATTAGAATTGACCAATATATACAAAGGGCGTTTCTTTTTCTCGGCCCAGACATTAAGGCATAATGAATGGCTACATGTTTGATAAAATAAATTTCGATTGGTTACGGGAAGATGACGTTCTTCAATTCGATAGTGTTTTCTCTGCTTTAAGAAGAAAGACAGTGATTTTTGGTGTCAAAATTCAATTTATCAAAGACAACAGCACTGGAGAGGATGTCGAATCCATATATACCTGTGTTTCTTTCAAATCAATTAAGGATCAAAAGGAAATAAGAATGGATATTGAATTTCTTGAACACGTGTATTTTTTCATACCTTTCTCTCCGTTAGTTTGGAGTATTCCATTACAGCTTTAAGCTAATGGATCACCTTATTCTCCATACCTTTTAACATCGTTAACGTTGGCGAAGGGCCCTATATCTCTTGCCTTCTCATTATTCATTACGATCAACCTCCTTAGCTCACTCTTGTTGCCTCTTTACAATATGTACTCGGTGCAATTCTTTTTAGTGAGGCAGAATTGCACCGACTCGCAGGGGTGCTCTTTTAGCTCGGAAAAGTTTCCTAATAGCTGATTGGTCGGAAGTATTTTTGTTCGACCAATCAGCTATCTAATAGAATTACGGTCGCAAGTTGAATTTAAGACCATTCTGCTATGAAGAGATAAGAGTTAATATTGACTCTGTCTTACAGAATCCTGTCGAATTCAGGTCTTGTAATTTGGTTTGAAACCAACGAGTCTCCACCATTAGAGCTGATTGGTAAGTTTGTAACACTTTTCTGTTTATGATAATTGTATCACTAACAATCGTGATACTCAAAGACTCATATATCAAGCCACAGGTAGCATTTAGTACCGAAAATAATAAAAGTATCTGTGGCCTGATATCTCATCATCATCATCAACTCCTCCTACGCGTATTAACGCAAAGGGCCTCGGTTAGATTTCGCCAGTCGTCTCTATCTTGAGCTTTTAATTCAATACTTCTCCATTCATCATTTCCTACTTTGCGCTTCATAGTCCTCAGACATGTAGGCCTGGGTCTCCCCTAGCTCTTATAGTGCCTTGTGGAGCCCAGCTGAACGTTTGGTGAACTAATTTC
The DNA here is from genome assembly GCF_036898095.1 of Palaemon carinicauda. Classification (NCBI taxonomy): domain Eukaryota; kingdom Metazoa; phylum Arthropoda; class Malacostraca; order Decapoda; family Palaemonidae; genus Palaemon; species Palaemon carinicauda. The sequence continues at coordinate 95,473,223 of NC_090746.1, forward strand.
TCTTGGGGAGTGCGAAGAGCATGCCCAAACCATCTCCATCTACACCTCGAGTAATCTCTATTATAGTTTCATTTCTAATACTGTCCTGCCATTTAATTCCTAATAATCCTTCTAAGGGCTTTGTTCTGATATCTACTAAACCTATTGGAGATTGTGAAATATATAAAAATCACGAGTATAAGTGATTAAATTATCATAAACAGCTAAGTGTTACAACTTACCAATCAGCTATAATGGCGGAGATAGGTTGGTTTTGAATTAAAGTACAAAACTTAACTTCAGTAGGAACTTTTATTGCAGAGTTGGAATTAACTTATTAACTCTTCATTGCCGAACGATCTAAGTTAACTTATCATCTTAATTGCGAACATACGTCGGAACTACTTATCAGAAAACAGAATTTCTCCTTCTGTCTTTGACACCGAGGTATTGTGAATTTAATATTAAAAGGGGTTTGTGGCTTGATATTTGAATATATATACATATACATAAGCCTACATACATACTGTACGTACACATACACATACACATATATATGTATATATACATATACATATATATATATATATATATATATATATATATATATATATATATATATATATATATATATATATATATATATATATATACACACACACAATGGCACCTCGGTATATAAGTATAATCCACTATAAGAGCAAGCCTGTAACTCAGCATACTCGTAAACCAAAATATTTTTTCCTATAAGAAATAAAGTGAAATAACTTGATACATTCCACACGTTCATAGAAACAAATATGCACTCAATCTTTAAGGTTTGTATTTTATATGAAGAGCAAATTATACATGCTAAGAAAAATAATGCAAATCAATAATTCACAATAGTAAATAAAAAATACTTACCTTTGAGGTGTGTTGTGGCTGATGTATAGGAGACAAGAGAGGAGGAGGAGGAGGAGGAGGAGGGGAAGAAGGAGGAGGTGGTGGTTACTGCTGGGAAGGAAAATCTCCCTCCATGAGAACTTTGGATAAAGTATCGGGAGTTCTCTCTCTTGAATGGTATTTACTTTCTCAAACTAAATCTGCTAATTGGTTTTTTTAGACTTGATCATCTTCTCTTACACCCATACAGTCAACATTTACCAAGGAGCCTATCTAGAGATGAATGTTTTTGTCTTATCTTTAAAATGGTATGAAAATGGGATATCACATTATCCATAAATAGATTCAGCGATTGTTCTGCGTAAGCCTTGTCTGGGTAACGTATTCCTACAAAATATTTCAGTGTTTCACACATTTTCCTCATTTCCCTTGAAGCGAGAGGTGTCAGTCTGTCATACCTCCTGAGATGAAACCTTTTCTACTACCTCTTTTTGTTGCTCCTTATGCAATTCCAAAAGCTCCTTGCTCCTCAGCTTCATGCTATGGTAATCCAGAACATTGCTACTGACGTCCCTGCCCAAGGACACAATTTCATCGTCAACAGGTTCCTCCTTCATGCATTTGAACCCCTCAAAATCCCGTTTTGAGGGTTCTCTTGGTGACCCCTTTCCATAATTATCAATGATCTGGAAGCAGCGGATAATATGGAAATGATCCTTCTAAAATTCTCGAAAGGTGAGCTTAGTCCCTTTGGTGACCTCAAAACATCTCTTGAACATTGCCTTCGTGTACAGTTGTTTGAAATTAGAGATCACCTGCCGATCCATGGGATGGAGAACTGGAGTTGTGAGGGATGGCTGGAACTTGATTTTGATGAACTAAATTTCTTCCATCAGGTCATCTTCAATAGCTGGAGGATGGATGGTCAGGGGCAACAAGGCTTGGAATAAAAGTTCTTTTCCATAGGTTACTTTTTTATTTCAAGATCAAAGGCCTAATTGACTCATTCCACAAGCAAAATGTGGGTCACCCAAGCCTTTTTGTTTGACTACATAACATTCATTTATTTCTTCTAGACCTGACACTTCTTAAAGGCTCATGGATTCTCAAAGTAGATGCACAAGGAGAGGTTTGATTTTGCAATCCTTACTGATATTAAAGGAGAATAGCAGGGTTACTCGGTCTTTCATAGCCTTTTGACTGGGAATAGTCTTTTCTTTCAGGAATGAGGGTATTCTTGGACATCTTGCCCAAAAGACTGGTCTCATCACAGGTGAACACTTGTTGTAGAGTGTGAGACTAGGAATCCACAAAGCTTATAAATCTAGACATGAATTTTTCTGCTCCCTTGCCATCGGAGCTTGCAGCCTCACCACGTCTCACAACACTACGGTTTCCTCTTCTTCTCTTGAAGTTTTCGAACCAGCCATGGCTCGTTTGAGTGTTTCTTTTCCTTTAAGTACTGATGTACCAGGCTCCCTTCTAACAAGATTTTCCCTTTTGGCAAAATATGTTCTGTTTAATTCCTATGAGAAGAAAGCTCTCAATGTTATGCAGAACACATGGCCGTTGTCTCATCAATGTCAGTACCCTCTTTACAGTATCAATTGCTTTGATTTCTTCCTTAGGTTTGTGCTTTACGTGGATGTTGTAAAATTTTAAATTTTTGGTGAGTGTCTCTTTGCCTTGCTTCTCAATAATATTTTCCTCTAAGGTAATCTTACCCGTCTTCTTTCCTTCTTTTATGATCATTATGGGGGCATCGTCTAGGTACTGCTCTTACTGCAAACTTGATGATAAGCAATAGCGATCACAATTCAATAAAAAACAATAACAAGGCGTTGCAACTCTATGAAAGAACACTACTTCAGACGTTCACAAGATGCTGGTACGAGTACTGTGGAGGGAGTGAAAGGCAAAATTTAATGGTGTAAAAATCATTGACCATCAAGTGTGCTTGATTTATTGATATTTTTCCACAAACAATGCAAATACAAATGGAAATTCTTACTTGCAAACAGATACAGTGCTCATATACAGAATGGAAATTTCATGGTCGTATACCGAAGCCCTCATGTTCCGAATTACTCGTAATACATATACACACAAAAATACACACACACACACACAAACACACACACATATATATATATATATATATATATATATATATATATATATATATATATATGTGTGTGTGTGTGTGTGTGTGTGTGTTTGTGTGTGTATATGTGTGCATAACATATTTGTGTAATCAAAATAAGAATATACTGTACATTACTTTCAAGCATCAAAAACCTCTACTAGGGAGAACATTCGTACATAATTATATATGCA
>NC_090746.1:95478923-95511423 GCF_036898095.1 Palaemon carinicauda
GTCAAGAACGTAAGACTGATTATTATCACTGTTTTGAATGAATTATCATTACTAAAATTAGTCTTATGTTATAATCTTATACAAAGCATCTAATATTATATTGTTATCATCAACATCATCATCATCTCCTCCTACGCTTATTGACGCAAAAGGGCCTCGGTTAGATTTCGCTAGTAGTCTCTATCTTGAGGTTTTAATTCAATACCTCTCAATTCATCATCTCCTTCTTAGAGCTTCATAGTTCTCAGCCACGTAGGCCTGGGTCTTCCAATTCTTCTAGTACCTTGTGGAGCCCAGCTGAACGTTTTGTGAACTAATCTCTCTTGGAGAGTGCGAAGAGCATGCCCAAACCATCTTTATCTATATTGTTGTCATACATTTTATTGATTTATTATCATGCATATTAAGGTACTTTGCCTTTGAGTATATTCCTTATTCAAAAGAATAAATGGGACCAAACAAATGAAATGATATAATTATTTAGAGGTTTATAAACGATCGATTAGATAAAACCTTCGAATTTAGTAGCTCTAAAATTCCATGAACTTTGATACAAAGATTCTATAAAAAAGATAGAAGATTAAATATGTAAGTAATTATGTAACAGAGAAAAATAAACAAATATCTAAAGATTAAAACCATATACGCCACAACACATTCCACTTTAGTAACAATGAAAAGTGCGATTTTTACATCTGATTTTCGTTCTTGCTTCCAAGTGTTAAAAGTTTCCACGATCATTATCTTTTGTGATTACATATAAATTCATAGATGGAAAAGGAAGGAATATTAAATATCTATCGACTACTGAGATCTTTGATAAAAGATGGAGTGTCTTTTCCCTTATAAATAAGAAGTGAAGATTATCTTTGTACTAAAGCCATCTGTTAAGGGATGTCGTGAAGGTATCGATTGTGAAACTTGAAATAAATTTCTTGATTTTCAACAATTTTTAACAACCACCATTTTGATTTTTATTATAAGGAAACTAATTTTAGATGGGATCCCTTAAAAATTAGAATTCGAAATATTTACAACCGGTACTCTTGAAAAATTTAAATTTTACTTTAAATACACACACACACACGCATATATATATATATATATATATATATATATATATATATATATATATATATATATATATATATATATATATATATATATATATATATATATATATATATATATATATTTATTGACATAATGCCGAGAAGATCTCTTTATATCGCTGACAGAATGCCCTTTAAGTTCTTTAGACGTAACACTATTATGGTAATAAACTGTGAATTAACAGAATGTGCCTTCGTTTATGAAAAGCCCTCATCACTCCTGGGATCCTCGAGAAATTACAAATTGTCAAAAAATAATCTATAAATATAAAACGGTCGGGATGATAAATCTATGAAATGCAAATGTACAGACGAATAATAATTTTTATCTTTGAATATAGACTTAAACTGTTTAAAACCCGTAATTTTAATGGCAAATTTTCCGTAAAGATATACTGTTCTCGGACATATTTCAGTAAAATACAGACGACCGCAATTTTACCATAATTTGATATTATCTTTTACGGGTTGGTGACCGTAATATCACTTCTTTACGTAAATATACCCGTTTTTAAAACGTTAAATGCCAGGCAATATTAATTCAAGGATTTTTTACCATTTATTTAATGGCAAATTTCTAAGAGTGTATTCAAGATATTTGCAAAATGTCGTAACTTCTCTCACCTGATTGGAAAAGACTTGTCCGGTATGACAGGGGATGAACATGAAGCCAAAGAAAATCAGAATCCCAGAAGCGTATTCTATTTGGCCTTTTGTAGTGAAAAACTTGTAGCAAGAAGTGATTGTAGTGATACTGCAACCAAAGATGCAGAGAGACACGAATGGGGAAAAGAAACCCACTACATTTCTCAACACGCAGTCCACCTGGAAAACAAGGTATATGGATAGCAAATTTATGGTTTTAATAATCAATGGCGCATTATGCAGTTGTGGAACTCAAGATATTCTAATAAATTGTTAAAATATAGACCTTCTATGAATTGTAGAATTAAATTTCCTTGGATTCTGATAATCCAGTGTTCCTTTGATTTCTAAACTAAGCTTGTATATCTAGAACCATTAACTATAGTCGTTGTTTTTTGAGCTAAGTTATTTAGAAGACCTTTGCACAAGCAATTATGTTTGAAAGATATCCTACATTATGAGCTGAACGTATCTTTCAACTGACTGAATACTATGGAAAAAGCTTTTCATAGGAGAGGAATTCTTATACATTTTCATTAAAAAAGATAGTCACTGATTTCATTCCATTTTCCCTTAGCTTCATTTCATTAAGAAACTAACTCTGCTGAAAAAGCCCAGTGCATTCCATTTCCATTTCCAATGCAAATGATTAAATGTTTCCATGACAGATTATTGAGTGTCACTTCCACAGAATATCTAGGGTTATGTAGTGGTCTCTAAGATTATTTTTTATCCAAGCTGCAGATTAGTTTGTAGGTAGGCAGCAAATTATTTAGCACCACTCCATTAGAACATCGAATGTCTCCTAAGTAGACTATTTTGTATCCCATAGCAAATTAGGTACAAGAAAGATTGCAAAGTACAGGTGAACTCTGGTACTGGAGTGATATTGGCAAAATCTAGAGAGAATAAGCAGATCTTGGATAAAGGGACATAGAAAACGGGAACCGCAGGCTGCACCACCATATGTCAAAAGTTCAATGTTTAAACTTGAACATATAGCTATTACCTTGGATGCTGCTGCTTTTTACCTTAGATTACCTTAAAACCTTTCCAACTTCCGTGAATTTGAAGTTAGTAAATCCGAAATTACCTTACATCTATCTTTACCTTAAAAATTACATTGAAGCCATGCAAATTACCTAAAACTAAGGTAATTACAATATTATTGCATTGAAAAGTACCTTGAAACCATGCAAATTACCTGAAACTAAGGTAAGTACCTTTGAAGTTTAAACCTTGGCTATGACACTCATAATGGAAAAGTACTCGGATTCACGGGCGATTCAAGTCTCTTATCTATCATTTTTCACAAATCCTGCTATCTACCTTTCTTCACCTGTTATGTAACTCCTCTCTTCTGTAATTTGACCATTACGTATGTATATGTGTATGCATATATATATGTACAACAACAACAACATTAACAACAATAACAACAACAACAATAACAACAAATGCAGCCGTATTTAGTCTATTGCATGGCAAAGGCCTCAGACATGTGAGATCATGCCTGGGGTCTTGCCAGCATATATATATATATATATATATATATATATATATATATATATATATATATATATATATATATATATATATTTAGTAATACCAAGACATATGAGTGTCCCAACATACGAGAAATTTGATATGCGAGGAAAGTTTCGAGCAGATTTTTGTCCCGAGATACGAGACAAATTTGAGATACGAGGATATGAGACGGTTCCCTCTGCGGCCGCTAGATGGCTGAGTGTGGGAGAGGCTGCCCACGAGGACAGCATCGCTTGCTCTTTCCTGCCAGAGCTCCGTCGCGTAAAGCTATCTCCGAGCATCGGCCGTAGTGTTTGCATTTTTTACGTGTAACGTAAGATTAACATTTATTTTCAAGTGTGTGTACAGTAGGGTAATTTAACTAAAGTTAAATTTAAAGTTTAAGTTATGTTACGTAGTGTTACAAAAGTGTAGCGTACCGAACGTGTTGCTGTCAAGTCTCTCTCACTCCTCCTCTACACACACACTGCCATTAGCCGCTAACGTCTGTTTCGAAGGTAAGAACTCCATAATAATGTCACATTTTATTGCAGATCACAACCAGTATATAGGTATTTGTTATTTTGTGAGCGTAGGTTGCTAATTAGAATAATTAAAAACATGTTTTTCCACTGCAATATACAGTTTTTAGGTGTTTTTTCAGAGGGTGGGAACGGATTAATTTTTTTAGTTATTTTATATGGGAAAAATTGATCCGAGGTACGAGCGAATTGACATACAAGCTCGGGTCCCGGAATGCAATAATGTCGTATCTCAAGGTATTACTTTATATATGTATATATATATATATATATATATATATATATATATATATATATATATATATATATATATATATATGTATATGTGTGTGTGTGTGTTTGTGTATTTTTTGTACATGCATGCTTCCTTATGTACCTATTTCATTGTTTAAAGTACAGTATAACTACCTCATGCTGAGTTCCCTTGCTCTAAATTCAATTAAGTCCATTAAACCATTGACTCTCTTATATAGGCGAATATGTATTCCATTAACAATCATTTTGTTTCACTTTGCTTCATTGTCACTTAGCACGACGGTGATATAAGATATTTCTTTTCCATTGATAGTAGTTATCAGAGACGTTTTAACAAAAAAATAAAAAGAACAGTGTTTTTTTCTGATCAAATTTTGAAGTTTTACCAATAATGATACGCATCATAATCCAAGCGTTATCTCATCTCATAAAACACGCATTTCATGATATTATGATTTAAAGGTTTATGAGCATCAAACATCCCAAGCTGACTTAAATCTATACAGACAAGAGAAGGAAATTACTCACCAAGTGTACTTCTCTCTGCAGATCCAAAAGCTTCCTCGTGGACATGGATTTGTCGCTCCACATTTTTTGAGCGATCGGTTGCTTGTCTGTGTGAGACGTGTGCCATGTGATGTCGTCAATTTGCTTTGAGATTCTTAAGGTTGCATACTTAGTGGAAGCTTGAAAGAGCATGAAGACTGCCGAAGAGGTCAACAGATATAAGATATTGATATAAATCACGATAATGGTATTAAAATCAATTGAGTAAAGAAAAAAAGGGAATAATGTGCAAACTAACAGTATAAAATGAAAAATAAAAATCGGGTTTACAATCCATTTGGCTCTGAAGGCGAATGCGTATGTTTTGCCCGATATTCCCACGAGACTTCTGTAGAATTGGACCAAGTACTTATTGTAAACAGTTAAAAGTATGTTGTTCACTACGTCCATGGAGACGAGAGCGGCAAAGGAAACAAGGAAAGCAGTATCCCCTACATCTGTGGTGTTATTTTGAAATGTTGGCTTAATCGCTTGAAAGCAAACACCAATAATAAGCAAGAGTTTATTAAAAATGTTCAATAAGAAATAGGGTATGGAGAACACAAGAGACCCATCTGGCTTCCAAGTGTAGTGAAAGACACCGAGAAAACGGAGGAAGAAGAGGAGAAAATAGACCAATTCAAGACATTCGGCTTCCATGTCGCTTTTCTGGAGAACCATAATCTTTTTAAACACAAATCAATTGAGAAAATAGATTAGAATCTTTAGAATTAGTCTATTGTGTGGGAAAATTCTTAGAAGAAACTCTGCAATTACAAATATGGAATTTTGACTCGGAATGAGTTTCAAAAAATCTCCCCTAAAACACACTTTGGATTGTGGGATAAAGCCTCAGTAAAAAATGTTTAAAGAACCAATTTGAGACGCAAGGATTACCCGCCTCTGCTGACACCTACCAAAACTGTGGGCTTCTGGATGGTTTTAAAGTCTACCCCTCCCTTGAGGTCGATAGGGATTCAATCAAGATGAAAGGTTGTTGAGCAATAATGACTCTCTTCCTTAAATTTCATTCGCATGAATAAATAAACTCAATCACCTGTTAACAAACTTCCTCGTGTTATGGCGGTGACTGACACTGTTTAATATCTTCTTATTCCGGCCTTGTTCATTTAATGTTTGAACTTCTATTTTATGTTCGGAGGTGTTGATCAATTATCGTATATATGTATATACAGTATATACACACACGCACACACACACACACACACATATATATATATATATATATATATATATATATATATATATACAGTATATAAAAATTCTGGTAAATACTCACACACACATGAAAAAAAAAAAAAAAAATATATATATATATATATATATATATATATAGTTACACAAATACATATATATATACATATATATATATATATATATATATATATATATATATATATATATATATATATATATATATATATATATGTGTGTGTGTGTAGGTAGTAGGTTGGCCAGGGCACCAGCCACCCGTTGAGATACTACCGCTAGAGAGTTATGGGGTCTTTTGACTGGCCAGATAGTACTACATTGGATCCTTCTCTCTGGTTACGGTTCATTTTCCCTTTGCCTACATACACACCGAATAGTCTGGCATATTCTTTACATATTCTCCTCTATCCTCATACACCTGACAACACAGATTACCAAACAATTCTTCATCACCCAAGGGGTTACTGCATTGTAATTGTTCAGTGCCACTTTCCTCTTGGTAAGGGTAGAAGAGACTCTTTAGCTATGGTAAGCAGCTCTTCTAGGAGAAGGACACTCCAAAATCAAACCACTGTTCTCTAGTCTTGGGTAGTGCCATAGCCTCTGTACCATGGCCTTTCACTGTCTAGGGTTAGAGTTCTCTTGCTTGAGGGTACACTCGAGCACACTCTCCTATCTTATTTCTCTTCCTCTTGTTTTGTTAAAGTTTTTATAGTTTATATAGGAGATATTTATTGTTGTTACTCTTCTTAGAATATTTTATTTTCCTTTTTTCCTTTCCGCACTGAGCTATTTTCCCTGTTGGAGCCCCTGGGCTTATAGCATGCTGCTTTTCCAACTAGGGTTGTAGCTTAGTAAGTAATAATAATAATAATATATATATATATATATATATATATATATATATATATATATATATATATATATATATATATACAGTATATAAATACCGGTGAATACTTACACACATATATATATATATATATATATATACATATATATATATATATATATATATATATATATATATATATATAAGTAAAGTACATTTTATAGATTTATATAGATACACAGCTCTCTCTCTCTCTCTCTCTCTCTCTCTCTCTCTCTCTCTCTCTCTCTCTCTCTATATATATATATATATAGATATATAATGCAAAGTTTTCTGAGAAATAATACATGGTAAATTAAATTGCAAGAGTGACTATTCTCTTATTATTAGGAACTCGGAATTTCCAAAACAATAAATATTCTAATCTGCCTTCTGGACGGAAGGAGTTAAGGAATATTCTTTAGTGTTCCTTCAAAACATTATTAAGAGTTTTGTTACAAATTTTTTATGGTGTATGGAATTACTATATACGAAATCCAGTTTTGTTTTGATATTTGAGGGAAGTTATGATATGTATGTTCCTTTTTCTGGTTTTGTAATCAGTGCGTGAGGCTACTGATTAAAATGATGAAATTTATGATACTCAATATATGATCAAAATGTTATTTAAGATTATGAATGATAAAAAGGCAGATGAAAAGTTAATAGCCATGATGCATTGGTAAAAACAAAAGGATATTTTTTTTTTTTTTCGGAAACTTGGTTTTACTTGTTCATTGAATAATAATGGAATGAATTGCTACAAAGAACTTATTTCTGGTACTTGTAACATAGCGATATATATTGTGAGAATTTGTTCAGTACAAAAACCGTTCATTTATGGAACCATATTCGATTGCAGGCTATCACTCACATATTCGCTACCGTCATCTGATAACCTCAACAGCACGTTAAGGGATCACCATAGGCCATATGGGCATATAGAGGCTGTGACTAGAATGTTTTGATTACATTTGATTTATAGAATTCAGCGAGGTAGAGGGAAAACCGCTCCCTCATTTTGTAATATTAAGTAAAAGTTAGAAGACTTTGGACAGCAAAAAAAGCTAGAAAAAAGTGGGAACGGAATTAGAGGAGAAGACTGAAAAGTGGGTGCAGTTAGGAGGGGCTGAAAAACCAACACAGAACGCTTTAGTAATTAGCATATTGTTCCTTGTGAGGTGTATTACAGTAAGACCTCATACAATTTTGGTCAGGGTCAACTTTTACTGCTTCCTACCAGCATGTTACGTGTCCTCAGCACATGATGTATAGAGCGTAAACAAACATGGCGCTTATTAGAATAGAGCAAATATATATAAAGGGCGTTTCTTTTTCTCGGCCCAGACATTGAGGTATAACGAATGCCTACATGTTTGATAAAATAAATTTCGATTGGTTAAGGGAAGATGACGTTCTTCAATCTTTTGATTATAAATTCGACAGTGTTTTCCCTGCTTTAAGAAGAAAGACTGATTTTTTGTGTCAAAATTCAATTTAACAAAGAGAACAACACTGGGGAAGATATCGAATCCATATATATTTTTATCAAATCAATCAAGGATCAAAAGGAAATAAGAATGGATATTAAATTTCTTGAACACGTGTATTTTTTATACCTTTCTTTCCGTTCCCTTGGAGTATTCCATTACAGCTTTAAGCTAATGGATTCCCCCTATTCTCCATACCTTTTAACATCGTTAACATTGGCGAAGGGCATTATATCCAGCCTATCTTCATTTAATATCATTATTGTTATTATTACTTGCTAAGCTACAACAGTAGTTGGAAAAACAGGATGCTATAAGCCCAGGAGCTCCAACTGAAAAAATAGCTCAGTGACGAAAGGAAAAAGGAAAATAAAATATTTTACGAAGAGTAACAACAATAAATATCTCCTATATAAACGATAAAAACTTTAACAAAACAAGAGGAAGAGAATAAGATAGGAGAATGTGCTCGAGTGTACCCTCGAGCAACAGAACTCTAACCTAAGACAGTGGTAGACCATGGTACAGAGGTTGAGGCACTATCCAAGACTAGAGAACAATGGTTTGATTTTGGAGTGTCCTTCTCCTAGAAGAGCTGCTTACCATAGCTAAAGAGTCTCTTCTACCCTTACCAAGAGGAAAGTGGCCACTGATCTTAAGCATAGTATTGCCCAGTACTATGGCTAGTACTCTTTACTAGTACAACTAATCTCAACATAAAAAAGTAAATAGAAAATATTAATTCTCAATACTACACTGTATTCTAGAGGTTTTATTCAAGCTGTGAAAAAGTTGTGGAATACTCTTCCTAATCAGGTAGTTGAATCGGTGGAACTTCAAAAGTTCAATCTTGCAGCGAATGTTTTTATGTCGAACAGGCTGACACAAGTCTCTTTTTATAGATTGCGTATGAAGGATCTATTTAAATGTCTTTACTGTTCTCAAAATATTCTAATCACTCATTACTTCTCTTTTAGTTTATTTATTACCTTATTTCCTTTCTTCGCTGGACTATTTTTCCCTGTTGCAGCCCTTGGGTTCATCCTACTTTTCCAAGTATGGTTGTAGCTAAGCTAATAATACTACTACTACTACTACTACTACTACTACTACTACTACTACTACTACTAATAATAATAATAATAATAATAATAATAATAACAGAACACATTGGGAAAATGAAAGATATGTAAATTCAAGGTTTTACAAGAGACAGACTTTTGACTGTGAATTTCTTACACGCTTAATCATAAGAGTTTTTCATAAGCTGTAGAGACAATACAGTCACTGAAAGATTCTGACTGGCAAGGATCAAACAATTCCCGAGGTGGCACTCTTCAGATGTTCTTGATTACACGAAAAGTTGTTTGATACAGAAGTCAGTAGATATTTAAAGGACGAAGTTACATACACGAGAAAAGGAAAAAAGTATTATATATATATATATATATATATATATATATATAATATATATAATGTAATATGTATATATATATATATATATATATATATATATATATATATAATGTAATATGTATATATATATATATATATATATATATATATATATATATATATATATATATATATATATAGTGTGTGTGTGTATATATGTATATATAAATATATACATATATATATATACATATATATATATATATATATATATATTATATATATATATATATATATATGTATATATATAAATATATATATATATATATATATATATATATCTATGTATATATATAATGTGATATAATACTATAAATAAAAATCTCCTTATTTTATTTGTTGTCGATGGCTATAGTAGTAGTTTTAATGTATTCCTGGCATCAAATATGCCCCTTTACGTTTTTAAAACAGGGTTTGGTTACTTTAAAAAAGTTTGTAGTCAGAAATATAAAGATTATTTATTTCAAAAAGAGTACAATAAGTTATATATTTATTTCTATTCGTAATGTTGTCTTAGTATAGATCCCTTACATTTAACAGGATCGACTAAAGAGTGGAATCGTCTACTTTAGATTGTGGAATCTATATTCTTAAAACATACTTTTTGACAAATGCTTTATAAGTCAATAGACAATTTAAATGTTAAAGAATGATTTAAGGTCTCCTAGAACTTTATGATAGGAAACTGTGTAGACTACAATCATTATTGACTGCTCGATCATTTTCTTTTGCTTTTTTTCTTCAAAGATGTTATCATGTGTTCAGTTTTGGGAAACTCCGCCAATAATTGTGGATAACTCATGGCATTTTGACAACTATGATTATATAATAAGGCACACTTTATGGAGGATTGATGTCTATAATCGGGCTTATGGTTACCTAACAACGTATTTGGTGCAGAAAGGAATATATTTTGGTCAAGTTTGGGGTTTCTAATTCTATGGATGAGTTCTAATTCTTTATTTTTAGAATATTGGAATCTGCTCTATATATTTTCGTAATGCACAATATCTGTATTTTACACAAAATTACCGCAACTTAGAGTCTAAAAATTAAAAGTATAATAGTATTATTGGAATTATGATTTTTTGATGCATTAATAATAGAAAAAAAAAACTACCATGAAAATATGTTTAAGTAATCACACACTTCAAATTTGAATAGAATCCGAGTGTTTCTACTTCTTATCAAAAGATGGCAGTAGCGTCCCTTGTTCCATCATATGAATGATTCTATCCAATTGGAAAAAGGTGATAGATTGATACTTTTGTATAAATGTGTGTGACAGGTATAGATTATATTCAGTTCAATTAAGTAGGCTATTTTAGGGGTATTTCTAAACCAAAATGACATAATGGAAGGTTCCAGGATGCAAGGATTAAAGAGTTCTACACATTGTTTCTTTTTAGGACCAATAGATGGCCTTAGCAGCAGAATACCAAATTGATAATTATCCCCATCATCCACTCATTATGATTTTTATTACTTCATTTCTGTTGCTATTTGGGTACAAAATTGTTACAAAATAGACGCACGTGAACCTGACGTTCCTTGTTGTCTGGCCACAACTTAATTCATAGGAAATTACAAATTTCACTATAAATATCACAAATATTTCCCCAGCAAACAATCGTTAATTCAATTATATGTGGGGGTCGGGGTGGGGGTCGCCAGAGATGCCATATGTACTCAAATCGGTGAGACAATCAAGTAATTGCAGTTATTTGATCTAATTTTTAATTACCTTTCTGTGAAACTAAAATATAATTAATATGTTTAATAGTATGACATGTATTCTTAATAAAAACTACGCAGAATAACAATACTGCTACATTCCGAAAGGCATATTAACTCACTCCTTCCATTACGTCTTAACGAGTTTTACTTTACTGCCAACAGATGGCATCAAAGGTACCTTGTCACAACAAATATAGTCAATTATTTGACGAACACGTGTATCAAAAAAGTGTGGTAGTAAGGTAGAGGCTAGAAAGGTAGAGGCTAGAGAATTGTCCAACGATAGTTTCCTTATTAGAAATGGATATATTTATCATAAATCTAAGTGAAATTTTCATATGCTATCGGAAGCAACTTGAGTTTACATATAAAAGTGTTTAGTATTTCCTATCATTATCAGAACACATGGATGGTGGGTAATTTCCATGTACAAATGACCAATGTAACAATCATTAGCATAGTTAAGGTGGGCAGGACGAGTCTGGGACAGCGCTGCCAAATGGAATTCCCTTGAATGGAGAATATCAATATTCATTACAGACTCAAATCATTTAATGGGAGTTATATGCCAAAAGGTGCATGATAATCGCGTAATTTGATGATCTTATTCTCAGCTTAATCAACATAGACAAATCGAATAATGAAAAAGAAAATGGTCACATTTCTGTGTCTTTGCCAACGCCTGACTGTGTTGCGTCATCCATCTGTGAATTTGTGTTTGTTAATAAGGGCGTTCCAGAGTGTAAATCAGTTATAAAATAAACCTTATCATCATTTCCTTAGACTATGTATGCATGTCAGTAAAGCTTTTTCTTGATTCAATATAGGGTAAAATGGAAAGCTTAACAAAAATAATAGGTTGCTGAATGTTAAAAAAGGTTAATGGAGATTGTTTCAAAGTATTCAAAAGGTTTTTCAAATAATTTACAAATACCCTATGATCGATAAAAATAGGAATGAAGTTTAAGCTGGTCCTAATAGTCAAATGAATTAGGTATGATTTCATTTACAAAAAGTAGAGTATTCAAAACGATTTATATTGTTAAAATCACTTAGGGGTAAACGTATTTAATATTTTACCAAAGAATATGCTCATTTCGAGAAAAAAATGAGTAGCATTTGTATAAATGATAAATTCCTTATTGATAATTGAAGTATAAAATATTTACATTGTATTAATCTTTTTTTATTGCATTACCAGCTAATTTTGTTTTATGTTTTGTTAATATTTGAGGGACTAATGTTAGTATATGTAAATGATGAATTATAAACCACATCGTGGAAACCAATATAAAAGTATAAATGTATATATTATAAATATATATTTGTAAAAATTAACGCGTAAAACTGTATATTTTCTTAATAAAAGTAAAAAAATAATAGTAAAATGTTAATCCATAATTGTATCAGTCATAGGTTCGAGTCCTTGGCCGGGCAGAAATATCTATCATTAATGAAATCTCTCTAAGCGTTTGATATATATATATGCACACACACACACACATATATATATACATATATATATATATATATATATATATATATATATATATATATATATATATTTCAATTATGAAGCCACAAATATCTTTCACCATTGAATTTATTTCATCCCTTGATTACAGACCAAAAGGTCAATACTTTTCATGGTAAGAATCCTTGTAGTCTAATAGAATTAAGGTGGCAAGTTGACTTTTAGACCATTCTGCTATGAAGAGAAAAGAGTTGATATTGATTCTGCCTTACAGAATCCTGTCGAATTCAGGTTTTGTAATTTGGTTTGAAACCAACGAGTCTCCACCATTAGAGCTGATTGGTAAGTTTGTAACATTTTTCTGTTTATGATAATTGTATCACTAACAATCGTGATACTCAAACATTCATATATCAAGGCACAGGTAGCATTTAGTACCGAAAATAATAAAAGTATTTGTGGTCTGATATCTCATCATCATCATCAACTCCTACGCGTATTAACACAAAGGGCCTCGGTTAGATTTCGCCAGTCGTGTCTATCTTGAGCTTTTGATTCAATACTTCTCCATTCATCATTTCCTACTTTGCGCTTCATAGTCCTCAGACATGTAGGCCTGGGTCTCCCCTAGCTCTTATAGTGCCTTTTGGAGCCCAGCTGAACGTTTGGTGAACTAATCTATCTTGGGGAGTGCGAAGAGCATGCCCAAACCATCTCCATCTACACCTCATCATGATCTCATCCACATATGGTACTCGAGTAATCTCTTATAGTTTCATTTGTAATACTGTCCTGTCATTTGATTCCTAAAATCCTTCTGAGGGCTTTGTTCTGAAATCTACTAAATCTATTGGAGATTGTTAAATGTATAAAACTCACGAGTATAAGTGATTAAATTATCATAAACAGCTAAGTGTTACAACTTACCAATCAGCTATAATGGCGGAGATAGGTTGGTTTCGAATTCAAGTACAAACCTTGACTTCGACAGGAACTTGTATTGCAGAGTTGGAATTAACTTATATCTCTCTTCATTGCCGAACGATCTAAGTTAACTTGTCATTTTAATTACGAACATGCGCCAGAACTACTTATCAGAAAAAAAAATTCCTCCTTCTGTCTTTGATACTGAGGTATAGTAAATTCAATGTTTAAAGGGGTTTGTGGCTTGATATTTGAATACATATATACATAAGCCTATGTACATACTGTACGTACACACACACACACACACACACATATATATATATATATATATATATATATATATATATATATGTATATATATGTATATATATATATATATATATATATATATATATATATATATATATATATATATATATATATATATATATACGGTGGCATCTCGGTATATAATTATAATCCATCCCAAGAACAAGCTTGTAACTCAATATACTCGTAAACCAAAATAATTTTTCCTATAAGAAATAAAGTGAAATTACTTGATACATTCCACGCGTCCATAGAAACAAATATGCACTCAATCTTTAAGATTTGTATTTTATATGAAAAACAAATTATACCTGCTAACAAAACTAATGCAAATCAATAATTCACAATAGTAAATAGAAATACTTACTTTTGAGGTGTGCTGTGGCTGACGTATGAGAGACAAGAGAGGAGGAGGAGGAGGAGGAGGAGGGGGGAGGAGGAGGAGGTAGTGGTAGTTACTGCTTGGAAGGAGAATCTCCCTCCATGAGAACTTTGGATAAAGTATCGGGAGTTCTCTCTTTTGAATGACATTTAATATCTCTAACTAAATCTGCTAATTAGTTTTTATAGACACTTGATCATTTTCTTTTACCCTCATACAGTCAACCTTTACCAAGGAGCCCATCTAGAGATGAATGTTTTTGTCTTATCTTTAAAATGGTATGAAAATGGGAAATCACATTATCCATAAATAGATTCAGCGATTGTTCTGCCTAAGCCTTGTCTGGGTAATGTGTCCCTACAGAATTTTTCAGTATTTCACACGTTTTTCTTATTTCCCTTGAAGCGAGAGGTATGTCAGTCTGTCCTACCTCCTGAGATGAAACCTTTTCTACTACCTCTTTTTGTTGCTCCTTATGCAATTCCAAAAGCTCCTTGCTCCTCAGCTTCATGCTATGGTAATCCAGGAGATTACTACTGACGTCCCTGTCCAAGGACACAATTTGATTGTCAACTGGTTCCTCCTGCATGCATTTGAACTCCTCAAAATCCCGTTTTGAGGGATCTCTTGGTGACCCCTTCCCATAATTATCAATGATCTGGAAGTAGCTGATAATATGGAAATGATCCTTCTAAAATTCTCGAAAGGTGAGCTTAGTCCCTTTGGTGACCTCAAAACATCTCTTGAACATTGCCTTCGTGTACAGTTGTTTGAAATTAGAGATCACCTGCCGATCCATGGGATGGAGAACTGGAGTGGTGAGGGGTGGCTGGAACTTGATTTTGATGAACTAAATTTCTTCCACCAGGTCAACTTCAATAGCTGGAGAATGGATGGTCAGGGGCAACAAGGCTTGGAATAAAAGTTCTTTTCCATAGGTTACTTTTTTATCTCAAGATCAAAGGCCTAATTGACTCATTCCATAAGCAAAATGTGGGTCACCCAAGCCTTTTTGTTTGACTACATAACATTCATTTATTTCTTCTAGACCTTACACTTCTTAAAGGCTCATGGATTCTCCAAGTAGATGCACAAGGAGAGGTTTGATTTTGCAATCCTTACTGATATTAAAGGAGAATAGCAGGGTTACAAAGTCTTTCGTAGCCTTTTGACTGGAAATAGTCTTTTCTTTCAGTAATGAGGGTATTCTTGGACATCTTACCCAAAAGACTGGTCTCATCACAGCTGGACACTTGATGTAGAATGTGAGACTAGGAATCCACAAAGCTTATAAACCTAGACATGAATTTTTCTGCTCCCTTGCCATCGGAGCTTGCAGCCTCACCACGTCTCACAACACTACGGTTTCCTCTTCTTCTCTTGAAGTTTTCGAACCACCCATGGCTCGTTTGAATGTTTCTTTTTCTTTAACTACTGATGTACCAGGCTCCCTTCTAACAAGATTTTCCCTTTTCGCAAAATATGTTCTGTTTAATTCATATGAGAAGAAAGCTCTCAATGTTATGCAAAACACATGGCCGTTGTCTCATCAATGTCAGTACCCTCTTTACAGCATCAATTGCTTTGATTTCGTCTTTAGGTTTGTGCTTTACGTGGATGTTGTAAAATTGTAAATATTTGGTGAGTATCTCTTTGCCTTGCTTCTCAATAATATTTTCCTCTAAGGTAATCTTACCCGTCTTCTTTCCTTCTTTTATGATCATTTTGGGGGCATCGTCTAGGTACTGCTCTTACTGTAAACTTGATGATAAGCAATAGCGATCACAATTCAATAAAAAACAATAACAAGCCGTTGCAACTCTATGAAAGAACACTACTTCAGACGTTCACAAGATGCTGGTACGAGTACTGTGGAGGAAGTGAAAGGCAAAACTTAATGGTGTAAAAATCATCGACCACTACGTGTGCTTGATTTATTGGTATTTTTCCACAAACAATGCAAATACAAATGGAAATTTTTACTTGCAAACAGATACAGTGCTCATATACAGAATGGAAATTTCATGGTTGTATACCGAAGCCCTTATATTCCGAATTACCCGTAATACATATACACACAAAAATATACATACACACACACACACACACACACACACATATATATATAGAGAG
This sequence comes from Palaemon carinicauda, assembly GCF_036898095.1. Classification (NCBI taxonomy): domain Eukaryota; kingdom Metazoa; phylum Arthropoda; class Malacostraca; order Decapoda; family Palaemonidae; genus Palaemon; species Palaemon carinicauda. The sequence goes on from NC_090746.1 coordinate 95,495,562, forward strand.
TAGAGGTCCCCTTTTTGTTTTGTTTCTTGTTGTTGTCGGCTAACCCCCAAAATTGGGGGAAGTGCCTTTGGTATATGTATGTATGTATGTATATATATATGTGTGTGTGTGTGTGTGTGTGTGTTTGTGTGTGTATGTGTGTGCATAACATATTTGTGTAATCAAAATAAGAATATTCTGTACATTACTTGCAAACATCAAAAACATCTACTAGGGAGAACCTTCGTACATAATTATATATGCACAAGTAAATGCAGAGTAAACCAGGTCCACACTAGACCTCATAATACACTTGGACCACTGATGTAAGCAATAAGCAGAACTGGTCTAAGGCTGATAAGCTTGAAAAATATTAAAACAACAACGAGTGTAGATATATGACTCTCACTGAATACATTCCCCATATCTTGAACTGCTGAGGGCTAGAATCAAAGACTGGCATATAAATTTTCCATGGAAATTAATGTCTAATTAACTCTCAGTGTACTGGTTTATTAAAAACTGGAAGAATGTTTTGAAATTGAGGAATTTCACTATGGAAAACAACTTCTTCGAATAGCTCATGTATTCGTCACATTTGCAGGAGTAATAAAGCCAATATGTTTGTCGACTTCATTTGGTCCAACTTGGAGTAACACCACAACATATGTCGCAATGAAGCTTCCAACCTGGTGGAAAAGTAAATTAAAGATAAGGTTAGAGAATGATCTCTCTCTCTCTCTCTCTCTCTCTCTCTCTCTCTCTCTCTCTCTCTCTCTCTCTCTCTCTCTCGCTAGCTACTCTTATTTTTTTTTACTTTCAATTTCTATCATTTATTAGGAGTTTATTTACTTAGGTAACACACATAAAAAGCACTTGTCTGAAATTACTATAAGGGAATTACTTTCAAACCTGAAAATGTAAGAGATTTCCAATCTTAAAATAAAGTGAATATTTTTTTTATCTAATCTTTTCATAAGAAAAAAAAAGGATGGAGGATCAGACGAGTTACTTTCCAATTTATATTTTTCATATATAACCAAATTGAATGATTTTGGTTAGTTAGTGGATGTGTTTTTCAGGCTCAAAAACATCAAAAGGAAGAAGAAGAGAAAGCAGAATAAGGCGGTAAAGAAAACGGGATGTGCAACAATATTGTTACATTTTACTCCGGGAATTTCTGAATACCTTCGATTCGTTTTTCATTTTGAAGATCATAGATTATCTATTATTAGAAAGGGGAAACTATACAGTCCTAGGAGTGGAGCTCGACTCCTACGGAGCCTGATACTCATAGAGAAACTATTTTTACTATTTTAAGGAGATGTTTCTGCTTTGCAGAAGAAGATTTTGTTCTGGTCTTATTTTCAGAGGTGGACACAAATTCGTATAATGAAATATATATATATATATATATATATATATATATATATATATATATATACAGTATATATATATATATATATATATATATATATATATATATATATATATATATATATATATATAACATATATACAGTATATATTTTTATATATATGCATTTATGTATATATATATGTATATATATACACTATATATATATAAATATATATATATATATATATATATATATATATATATATATATATATATATATGTATATGTATACATATATATACAGACACACACACACATATATATACATACATATGTATATATATATATATATATATATATATATATATATATATATATATATATATATATATATATATATATATATATATATATATATATATATATATATATATATATATATATGAAATAGAATCAGCGCAACTTCTATAAAGCCAAATTTTAAATATCCAATATCATCACACAGAGTCCAAGCGTAAAGAATATAAGGAACCCATCAAATGAAATATCAGGCAAAGCATTATGACAATATACCATCTTATTTCTCTTCCTCTGGTTTTGTTAAATCTTTTGTAGTTTATATAGGAGATATTTATTTTAATGTTGCTACTGTCCATGAAATATTTATTTTTATTTCATTATTTTCCTCACTGGGCTATTTTTTTTGTTGGAGCCCCTGGGCTTATAGCATGCTGCTTTTCAAACTAGAGTTGTAGATTAGCAAGTAATAATAATAATAATAATAATAATAATAATAATAATAATAATAATAAGTAAACTTACCGAAATCAACGTATGATAGCCAAGAGTGAAGCAGCTGTTGATATCAATTCGTGACATTTCGTTTAGCCTTGAAGCGAGGAGCTGTACCTGGTAAAGAAGTAACATCAGTATTAACAGTAGTAACTACAACAGGAGCTACAACAACAACAACAACAACAGCAGCAACAACAACAACACTAATAATGATAATAATAATAATGATAATAATAATAATAATGTAGTGAGGAAAGTTACTGGTTTCAATAACAAAACCAATTTTGCTTTAGGCAGAAAAATCATATTTTGCAAATATCTTTGGTCTTAGTTCTTACGTGAACTCTGTCTTCAAAGTTGGTTATAGAGGAAAGCCCAGACCGTAGATCAAAGGATGATTGTTGCATCTGTGGAAGAAAAGGGTATGTTAGAAATGTGTTTGTTTGTTTGTTGGTTTTTGCCATAGGAAAATTAGTTTTTATTTAGCAAAGATGCATTCTCCTTCCTCGTTGGTTTTGGGATAACCAGTCAAGAACGTAAGACTAATTATTATCACTGTTTTAAATGAATTATCATTACTAAAATTAGTCTTATATTATAATCTTATACAAAGCATAAATATATTGTTATCATCATCATCGTCATCATCATCTCCTCCTACGCTTATTGACGCAAAAGGGACTCGGTTAGATTTCGCTAGTAGTCTCTATCTTGAGCGTTTAATTCAATACCTCTCAATTCATCATCTCCTACTTAGAGCTTCATAGTTCTCAGCCATGTAAGCCTGGGTATTCCAATTCTTCTAGTACCTTGTGGAGCCCAGCTGAACGTTTTGTGAACTAATCTCTCTTGGGGAGTGCGAAGAGCATGCCCAAACCATCTTTATCTCTATTGTTATCATACATTTTATTAATTTATTATCATGCATATTAAGGTACTTTGCCTTTGAGGGTATCCCTTATTCAAAAGAAGAAATGGGACCAAACAAATGGAATAATATAATTATTCAGAGGTTTATAAACATTCGATTAGATAAAACCTCCAAATTTAGTAGCTCTAAAATTCCATGAACTTTGATACAAAGATTCTATAAAACAGATAGAGGATTAAATATGTAAGTAATTATGTAACACAGAAAAAATAAACAAATAGTAACAATGAAGAGTGCGATTTTTACATCTGATTTTCGTTCTTGCTTGCAGTGTTAAAAGTTGTCACGATCAATATCTTTTGTGATTACATATAAATTCATAGATGAAAAAGGAAGGAATATTAAATATCTATCGACTACTGATATCTTTGATAAAAGATGGAGTGTCTTTTCCCTTATAAATAATAAGTGAAGATTATCTTTGTAATAAGGCCATCTGTTAAGGGATGTCGCGCAGGCATCGATTGTGAAACTTGAAATATATTTTTTGATTTTCAACGATTTTTAACAACCCCCATTTTGATTTTTTCTATAAGGCAACTAATTTTACATGGGATCTCTTTAAGATTAGATTTCAAAATATCTACAACAGGTACTCTTGAAAAATTAAAATTTTCCTTCAAATACATACATACATACATACATACATATATATATATATATATATATATATATATATATATACATATATATATATATGTATATATATATATATATATATATATACTGTATATGTATATATGTATATATATATATATATATATATATATATATATATATATATATGTATATACATATACACACACATACACACACACATATATATATATATATATATATATATATATATATATATATATACTGTATATATATATATATATATATATATATATATATATATATATATATATATATATATATATATATATATATATATATATATATATATATATATATAAATATATATATTGACTTAATGACAAGAAGATCTCTTTATATCACTGACAGGATGCCCTTTAAGTTCTTTAGACGTAACACTAAGATGGTAATAAACTGTGAATTAACAGAATGTGCCATCATTTATGAAAGGCCATCATTACTCCTGGGATCCTCGAGAAATTACAAATTGTCAAAAAATAATCTATAAATATAAAACGGTCGGGATGATAAATCGATGAAATGGAAATGTACAGACAAACAATAATTTTTATCTTTGAATATAGACTTGAATTTTAATCGCAAATTCTCCGTAAAGATATGCTGTTCTCAGACATATTTCAGTAAAATAAAGGCAACTGCAATTTTACCATAATTTGATATCTTTTACGGGTTGGTGACCGTAATATCACTTTTTTACGTAAATATATCCGTTTTTAAAACGGTAAATGCCTGGCAACTTTAATTCAAGGATTTTTACTGTTTATTTAACGGCAAATTTCTAGGAGTGTATTCAAAATATTTGCAAAATGTCGTAACTTCTCTCACCTGATTGGTAAAGACTTGTCCGGTATGACAGGGGATGAACATGAAGCCAAAGAAAATCAGAATCCCAGAAGCGTATTCTATTTGGCCTTTTGTAGTGAAAAACTTGTAGCAAGAAGTAATTGTAGTGATACTGCAACCAAAGATGCAGAGAGACACGAATGGGGAAAAGAAACCCACTACATTTTTCAACACGCAGTCCACCTGGAAAACAAGGTATATGGATGGCAAATTTATGGTTTTAATAATCAATGGCGCATTATGCAGTTGTGGAACTCAAGATATTCTAATAATTTGTTAAAATATAGACCTTCTATGAATTGTAGAATTAAATTTCCTTGGATTCTGATAATCCAGTGTTCCTTTGATTTCTAACCTAAGCTTGTATATCTAGAACCATTAACTATAGTCGTTGTTTTTTGAGCTAAGTTATTTAAAAGACCTTTGCACAAGCAATTATGTTTGAAAGATATCCTACATTATGAGCTGAACGTATCTTTCAACTGACTGAATACTATGGAAAAAGCTTTTCATAGGAGAGGAATTCTTATACATTTTCATTGAAGAAGATAGTCACTGATTTCATTCCATTTCCCTTAGCTTCATTTCATTAAGAAACTAACTGTACTTAATAAGCCCAGTGCATTCCATTCCTATATCCAATGCAGATGATTAAATGTTTCCATGGCAGATTATTGAGTGTCACTTCCACAGAATATCTAGGGTTATGTAGTGATCTCTAAGATTATTTTGTATCCAAACTGCAGATTAGTTTGTAGGTAGGCAGCAAATTATTTAGCACCACTCCATTAGAACATCGAATGTCTCCTAAGTAGACTATTTTGTATCCCATAGCAAATTAGATACAAGAAAGATTGCAAAGTAAGGGTAAACTCTGGTACTGGAGTGATATTGGTAAAGTCTAGAGAGAATAAGCAGAACTTGGATATAGGGACATAAAAAACGGGAACCGCGGGCTGCACTACCATATGTCAAAAGTTTAATGTTTAAACTTGAACATATAGCTATTACCTTGGATGCTGCTGCTTTTTACCTTAGATTACCTTAAAACCTTTCCAACTTCCTTGAATTTGAAGTTAGTAAAACCGAAATTACCTTACATCTATCATTACCTTAAATATTACATTGAAGCCATGCAAATTACCTAAAATTAAGGTAATTACAATATTATTGCCTTAAAAATTATCTTGAAACCATGCAAATTACCTAAAAGCAAGGTAAGTACCTTTAAAGTTTAAACCTTGGTTATGACACCCATGATGGCAAAGTACTGGGATTCACAGGCCATTTAAGTCTCTTATCTATCATTTTTTACAAATCCTGCTATCTACCTTTCTTCACCTGTTATGAAACTCCTCTCTACTGTAATTTGACCATTACGTATGTATATGTGTATGCATATATATATGTACAACAACAACAACAATAACAACAATAACAACAACAACAATAACAACAAATGCAGCCGTATTTAGTCTATTGCATAGCAATGGCCTCAGACATGTCAGATCATGCCTGGGGTCTTGCCAGTATATATATATATATATATATATATATATATATATATATATATATATATATATATATATATATATATATACATACATACATACAGTAATACCAAGACATATGAGTGTCCCAACACACAAGAAATTTGATATGCAAGGAAAGTTTAGAGCAGATTTTTGCCCCGAGATACGAGACAAATTTGAGATACGAGGATATGAGACGGTTCCCTAGGCGGCCGCTAGGTATCTGAGTGTGGGAGAGGCTGCTCACGACGACAGCATCGCTTGCTCTTTCCTGCCAGAGCTCCGTGGCGTAAAGCTATCTCCGAGCATCGGCCGTAGTGTTTGCATTTTTTACGTGTAACGTAAGATTAACATTTATTTTCAAGTGTGTGTACAGTAGGCTAATTTAACTAAAGTTAAATTTAAAGTTTAAGTTATGTTACGTAGTGTTACAAAAGTGTAGCGTACCGAACGTGTTGCTGTCAAGTCACTCTCCTTCCCCTTTCTCTCTCACTCCTCCTCTACACACACACCGCCATTAGCCGCTAACATCTGTCTCGAAGGTAAGAACTCCATAATAATGTCACATTTTATTGCAGATCATAACCAGTATATAGGTATTTGTTATTTTGTGAGCGTAGGTTGTGAATTAGAACAATTAAAAACATGTTTTTCCACTGCAATATACTGTTTTTAGGTGTTTTTTCAGAGGGTGGGAACGGATTAATTTTTTTAGTTATTTTATATGGGAAAAATTGATCCGAGGTACGAGCGAATTGACATACAAGCTCGGGTCCCGGAATGCATTAATCTCGTATCTCTAGGTATTACTATATATATATATATATATATATATATATATATATATATATATATATATATATATGTGTGCGTGTGTGTGTGTATTTATTGTACATGCATGCCTCCTTATGTACTTATTTCATTGTTTAAAGTATAGTATAACTACCTCATACTCAGTTACCTTGCTCTAAATTCAATAAAGTCCATTAAACCATTGATTCTCTTATATAGGCGAATATGTATTCCTTTAACAATAATTTTGTTTCACTCTGCTTCATTGTCACTTAGCACGACGGTGATATAAGATATTTCTTTTCCGTTGATAGTAGTTAGCAGAGACGCTTTAACAAAAAAAATAAAAAGAACTTTTTTTCTGCTCAAATTTTGAAGTTACTCATCATAATCCAAGCGTTATCTCATCTCATAAAACACGCATTTTATGATATTATGATTTAAAGGTTTATGAGCATCAAATATCCCAAGCTAACTTAAATCTATACAGACAAGAGAAGGAAATTACTCACCAAGTGTACTTCTCTCTGCAGATCCAAAAGCTTTCTCGTGGACATGGATTTGTCGCTCCACATTTTTGGAGCGATGGGTTGCTGGTCTGTGTGAGACGTGTGCCCTGTGATGTCGTCAATTTGCTTTGAGATTCTTAAGGTTACATACTTATTGGAAGCTTGGAAGAGCATGAAGACTGCCGAAGAGGTCAACAGAGATAAGATATTGATATAAATCACAATAATGGTATTAAAATCAATTGAGTAAAGAAAAAAAGGTAATAATGTGCAAACTATCTGTAGAAAATGAGAAATAAAAATCGGTTTTACAATCCATTTGGCTCTGAAGGCGAATGCGTATGTTTTGCCCGATATTCCCACGAGACTTCTGTAGAATTGGACCAAGTGCTTATTGTAAACAGTTAAAAGTATGTTGTTCACTGCGTTCATGGAGACGAGAGTTGCAAAGGAAACAAGGAAAGCAGTATCCCCTACATCTGTGGTGTTAATTTGAATTGTTAGCGCAATCGCTTGAAAGCAAACACCAATAATAAGCAAGAGTTTATTAAAAATGTTCAATAAGAAATAGGGTATGGAGAACACAAGAGATCCATCTGGCTTCCAGGTGTAGTGAAAGACACCGAGAAAACGGAGGAAGAAGAGGAGAAAATGGACCAATTCAAGACATTCGGCTTCCATGTCGCTTTTCTGGAGAACCATAATCTTTTTAAACACAGACGTTTGAGAAAATAGATTAAAATCTTTAGAATTGTGTGAAGAAATTCTTAGAAAAAACTCTGCAACTACAATTGGGATTTTGACTTGGAATCAGTCGCAGAAAATCTCCCCCCAAAACGCACTTTGGATTGTGGGATAAATCCTCAGTAAAAAATGTTTAAAGAACAAATTTGAGATGCAAGGATTACCCGCCTCTGCTGACACCTACCAAAACTATGGGCTTCTGGAAGGGCCGAAGTCTACCCCTCCCTTGAGGTCGATAGGGTTTCAATAAGTCTAATTTTTATGCACATCATCAAGATGAAAGTGTGTCGAGTAATAACGATTCTCTTCGTTGAATTTCATTCGCCTGAATAAAATAAACCCAATCACCTGGTAAACAAATTGCCTCATGTTATTGCGGTGACTGACACTGTTCAATATTTTCTTATTCCGGCCTTGTTCAGTTAATGTTTGAACTTCTATTTCATGTTCTGAGGTATTGATCAAGTATCGTATGTATGTATATACAGTATATACATACACATATGCACACACACACACACACATATATATATATATATATATATATATATATATATACACACACACACACACACACACACATATATATATATATATATATATATATATATATATATACACACACACTGTATATATATATACAGTATATATAAATACTGGTAAATACTCACACACACATAAATATATATATATATATATATATATATATATATATATATATATATATATATATATATATATATATATATCGGTAAATACTTACACAAATACACACACATATATATATATATATATATATATATATATATATATATATATATATATGTATATATATGTATATATATGTATATATATATATATATATATATATATATATATATATATATATAAATACCGGTAAATAATTACGCAAATATATATATATATATATATATATATATATATATATATATATATATAGTAAAGTATATTTTATAGATTTATATACAGATACACAGCGCTCTCTCTCTCTCTCTCTCTCTCTCTCTCTCTCTCTCTCTCTCTCTCTCTCTCTCTCTCTCTATATATATATATATATATATACATATATATATGTATATCATCCAAATTTTTTCTGAAAAATGATACGCGGTAAATTATATTGCAAGAGTGACTATTCTCTTATCATTAGGAACTTGAAATTTCCGAAACAATAAATATTCTAATATGCTTTCTGGTCGAAAGGAGTTAAGCAATATCCTTTAGTGTTCCTTCAAAACATTATTAAGAGTTTTGTTAAGAATTCTTTATGGTGAATGGAATTACTATATACGAAATCCCCTTTTGTTTTGATATTTGAGGGAAATTATGATATGTTTGTTCCTTATTCTGGTTTTGTAATCAATGCGTCAGGCTACTAATTAAAATGATGAAAATTATGATAGTCAATATATGATCAAAATGTTATTTAAGATTATGAATGATAAAAAGGCAGATGAAAAGTTAATAGCCATTATGCATTGGTAAAAACAAAAGGATATTTTTTTTTTTTTCGGAAACTTGGTTTTACTTGTTCATTGAAAAAAAAAATGGAATGAATTGTTATAAAGAATTTCTTTCAGGTACTTATAATATGACGACATATACGGTGCTAATTTGTTCAGTACAAAAACCGTTCATTTATTGAACCATATTCGATCGCAGGCTATCGCTCAGAGATTCACTCGGCCGTAAATGGATACCGTCATCACCAGAGGCCATATGGGCATATAGAGGCTGTGACTAGAATGTTTTGGTTACATTTGATTTATAGAATTCAGGGAGGTAGAGGGAAAACCGCTCCCTCAGTTTGTAGTATTCAGTAAAAGTTAGAAGATGTTGGACAGCAAAAAAGGTGGGAATGGAATTAGAGGAGAAGACTGAAAAGTAGGTGCAGTTGGGAGGGGCTGAAAAAACAACACAGAACGCTTTAGTAATTAGCATATTGTTCCATGTGAGGTGTATTGCAGTAAGACCTCATTCAGTATTGGTCAGAGTAGACTTTTACTGCTTCCTACCAGCATGTTACGTGTCCTCAGCACATGATGTATAGAGCGTAAACAAACATGGCGCTTATTAGAATAGAGCAAATATATACAAAGGGCGTTTCTTCTTCTCGGCCTAGACATAGAGGTATAACGAATGCCTACATGTTTGATAAAATAAATTTGATTGGTTACGGGAAGATGACGTTCTTCAATCTCTTGATTATAAATTCGACAGTGTTTTCTCCGCTTTAAGAAGAAAGACATTGATATTTGGTGTCAAAATTCAATTTAACAAAAAGAACAGCACTGGGGAAGATATCGAATCCATATATATTTTTATCAAATCAATTAAGGATCAAAAGGAAATAAGAATGGATTTTAAATTTCTTGAACACGTGTATTTTTCATACCTTTCTTTCCATTCCCTTGGAGTATTCCATTACAGCTTTAAGCTAATGGATTCCCCTTATTCTCCATACCTTTTAACATCGTTAACATTGGCGAAGGGCATTATATCCAGCCTATCTTCATTTAATATCATTATTGTTATTATTACTTGCTAAGCTACAACAGTAGTTGGAATAACAGGATGCTATAAGGCCAAGAGCTCCAACTGAAAAAATAGCTCAGTGAGGAATGGAAAAAGGAAAATAAAATATTTTACGAAGAGTAACAACAATAAATATCTCCTATGTAAACTATAAAAGGTTTAACAAAACAAGAGGAAGAAAATAAGATAGGAGAGTGTGCTCGAGTGTACCCTCAAGCAAGGGAACTCTAACCTAAGACACTGGAAGACCATGGTATAGAGGCTCTGCCACTATCCACGATTAGAGAACAATGGTTTGATTTTGGAGTGTCCTTCTCCTAGAAGAGCTGCTTACCATAGCTAAAGAGTCTCTTCTACCCTTACCAAGAGGTAAGTGGCCACTGATCTTAAGCATAGTATTGCCCAGTACTATATCTAGTACTCGTAACTAGTGCAACTAATCTCAACATAAAAAAGTAAGTAGTAAATATTAAGTCTCAATACTACACTGTTATCTAGAAGTTTTATTCAAGCTGTGAAAAAGTTGTGGAATACTCTTCCTAATCAGGTAGTTGAATCGGTGGAACTTCAAAAGTTCAATCTTGCAGCGAATGTTTTTATGTCGAACAGGCTGACACAAGTCTCTTTTTATAGATTGCGTATGATGGATGTATTCAAATGTCTTTACTGTTCTCTAAATATTTTAATCAATCATTACTTCTCTTGTAGTTTATTTATTACCTTATTTCCTTTCTTCGCTGGACCATTTTTCCCTGTTGGAGCCCTTGGGGTCATAGCATCCTACTTTTCCAAGTATGGTTGTAGCTAAGCTAATAATAATAATAATAATAATAATAATAATAATAATAATAATAATAGCATTACTACTACTACTACTACTACTACTACTACTACTACTACTCCTAATAATAATAATAATAATAATAATAATAATAACAGAATACATTGGGAAAATGAAAGATATGTAAATTCAAGGATTTACAAGAGACATACTTTTGACCGTGAGTTTCTTACACGCTTAATCATAAGAGTTTTCCATAAGCTGTAGAGACAATACAGTCACTGAGAAATTCAGGCTGGCAGGCATCAAACAATTCCCGAGGTGGCACTCTTCAGATGTTCTTGAATACACAAAAAGTTGTTTGATATAGAAGTCAGTAGATATTTAAAGGACGAAGTTACATACACGAGAAAATGAAAAAAGTATTATATATATATATATAATATATAATATATATATATATATATATATATATATATATATATATATATATATATATATATATATATATCATATGTGTGTGTGTGTATATATATATGTGTATATATATGTATACATATATATATATATATATATATATATATAATGTGATATAATACTGTAAATAAAAATCTCCTTATTTTAGTTGTGGTCGATGGCTTTAGTAGTAGTTTTAATGTATTCTTGGCCTCAAATATACCCCCTTGCATTTTTAAAACAGGGTTTGGATACTTTAAAAAAGTTTGTAGTCAGATATATAAAGATTATTTATTTCAAAAAGAGTACAATAAGTTATATATTTATTTCTATTCGTAATGTTGTCTTAGTATAGATCCCTTACATTTAACAGGAGCGACTAAAGAGTGGAATCCTCTAATTTAGATTGTGGAATCTATATTCTTAAAACAGTTTTTGACAAATGCTTTATAAGTTAAGACAATTTAAATGTTAACGAATGATTTAAAGTCTCCTAGAACTTTATGATAGGAAACTGTGTAGACTTCAATCATCAATAACTGCTTAATCATTTTCGTTTTCTTTTGTTCTTCAAAGATGTTATCATGTGTTCCATTTTGGGAAACTTCGCCAATAATTGTGGATAAATCATAGAATTTTGACAAATATGATCATGTAATAAGGCACACTTTATAGAGGACTGATGTCTATAATTAGGCTTATGGTTACCTAACAACGTATTTGCTGCGGAAAGGAATATATTTTGATTAAGTTTGGGGTTTCTAATTCTATGGATGAGTTATAATTCTTTCTTTTTAGAATATTGGAATCTGCTCTATATATTTTTGTAATGAACAATATCTGTATTTTACACAAAATGACCGCAACTTAGAGTCTAAAAATCAAAAGTATAATAGTATTATTGGAATTATGAATTTTTGATGCATTAATAAAAAAAAAAAAACCTACCATGCAAATATGTTCAAGTAATCCCACACTTCAAATTTGAATAGAATCTGAGTGTTTCTACTTCTTATCAAAAGATGGCAGTACGCATTCCTTGTTCCATCATATGAATGATTCTATCCAATTGGAATAAGGTGACAGATTGATACTTATGTAGAAATGTGTGTGACAGGTATAGATTATATTCAGTTCAATTAAGTAGGCTATTTTAGGGGTATTTCTAAACCAAAATGACGTAATGGAAGGTTCCAGAATGCAAGGATTAAAGAGTTTTACACATTGTTTCTTTTTAGGACCAATAGATGGCCTTAGCAGCAGAATACCAAATTGTTAATTATCCCCATCATCCACTCATTATGATTTTTATTACTTAATTTCTGTTGCTATTTGGGTATAAAATTGCTACAAAATAGACGCACATGAACCTGATGTTTCTTGTTGTCTGGCCACAACTGAATTCATAGGAAATTACAAATTTCACTATAAATATCACAAATATTTCCTCAGCAAACAATCGTTAATTCAATTACATTTGGGGGCCAGGGGTGGGGGTCACCAGAGTGCCACATGTACTCAAACCGGTGAGACAATCAAGTAATTGCACAGTTATTTGATCTAATTTTCAATTACCTTTTTATGAAACTAGAATATAATTAATATGTTTAATAGTATGACATGTATTTTTAATAAAAACTACGCAGAATAACAATACTGCTACATTCCGAAAGGCATCTTAACTCACTCCTTCCATTACGTCATAACGAGTTTCACTTTACTGCCAACAGATGGCATCAGAGGTACCTTGTCACAACAAATATAGTCAATTATTTGACGAACACGTGTGTCAAAAAAGTGTGGTAGGAAGGTAGAGGCTAGAGAATTGTCCAACGATCGTTTCCTTATTAGAAATGGTTATATTTAACATGAATTAAATTGAAATTTTCATAGGCTATCGGAAGCAACTTGAATTTACTTATAAATGTGTTTAGTATTTCCTATCATTATCAGAACACATGGATGGTGGGTAATTTCCCTGTACAAATGACCAATGTAACAATCATTAGCATAGTTAAGGTGGGCGGGACGAGTCTGGGACAGCGCTGCCAAAATGGAATTCCCTCGAATGGAGAATATCATTATTCATTACACATTCAAATAATTTAATGAGTAATAGTTATATGCCAGAAGGTGCATGATAATCGTGTAATTTGATGTTCCTATACTCAGCTTCATCAAATAGACAAATCGAATAATGAAAAAGAAAATGGTCACATTTCTGTGTCTTTGCCAACGCCTGACTGTGTTGCGTCATCCATCTGCGAATTTGTGTTTGTTAATAAGGGCGTTCCAGAGTGTAAATCAGTTATAAAATAAACCTTATCATCATTTTCTATAGAATATATATGCATGTCAGTAAAGCTTTTTCTTGGTTCAATATAGGGTAAAATGGAAAGCTAAACAAAAATAATAGGTTGTTGGATGTTAAGAAAGGTTAATGTAGATTCTTTCAAAGTATTAAAAATGTTTTTCAAATACAGTACGTTACAAATACCCTATGATCCATAAAAATGAGAATGAAGTGTAAGCTGGTCCTAATAGTCAAATGGATTAAGTATAATTTCATTTACAAAAAGTAGAATATTCAAAACATGATTTATATTGTTAAAATCACTTGAGGGTAAACGTATTTGATATTTTATCAAAGAATAGGCTCATTTCGAGAAAAAATGAGTAGCATTTGTATAAATAATAAATTCCTTATTGATAATTGGAGTGTGAAATATATACATTGTAGTGATCTGTTTTTACTGCATTACCAGGTGGTTTTGCTAATATTTGTGTGACTTATGTTAGTATATGTAAATGATGAATTATAAACCACATCGTGGAAACCAATATAAAAGTTTAAATGTATATATTATAAATATATATTTGTAAAAATGAACGCGTAAAACTGTATATTTTCTTAATAAAAGTAAGAAAATAATAGTAAAATGTTAATCCATATTTCTATCAGTCATAGGTTCGAGTCCTTGGCTGGGCAGAAATATCTATCATTAATGAAATCTCTCTAAGCGTTTGATATATATATATATCCACACACACACACACACACATATATATATCTATATATATTTATATATATATATATATATATATATATATATATATATATATTTTCAATTATGAAGCCACAAATATCTTTCACCATTGAATTTATTTCATCCCTTGATCACGGACCCAAAAGGTCAATACTTTTTATGATAAGAATCCTTGTAGTCTTATAGAATTAAGGTGACAAGTTGACTTTTAGACCATTCTGCTATGAAGAGATAAGAGTTAATATTGACTCTGAAATACAGAATCCTGTCGAATTCAGGTTTTGTAATTTGGTTTGAAACCAACGAGTCTCCAGCATTAGAGTTGATTGGTAAGTTTGTAACACTTTTCTGTTTATGATAATTGTATCACTAACAATCGTGATACTCAAAAATTCATATAACAAAACCCATGTAGCATTCAGGACTGAAATAAATAAACGTATGTGTGGCGTGATATTTAAATATATAAAAATCACGAATATAAGTGATAAAATTATCATAAACAGCTAAGTGTTCACACTTACCAATCAGCTATAATGGCGGAGATGGGTTGGTTTCGAATTCAAGTACAAAACCTAACTTCAACAGGAACTTGTATTGCAAAATTGGAATTAACTCATATCTCTCCTCATAGCCGAACGATCTAAGTTAACTTATCATCTTAATTGCGAACATGCGCCAGAACTACTTATCAGAAAAAAGAATTCCTCCTCCTGTCTTTGATACTGAGGTATAGTGAATTCAATATTAAAAGGGGTTTGTGGCCTGATATTCGAATACATATATACATAAGCCTATGTACATACTGTATGTACAAACACAAACACACACATATATATATGTGTGTGTATATATATATATATATATATATATATATA
>NC_090746.1:95516423-95548923 GCF_036898095.1 Palaemon carinicauda
CTTGGGGAGTGCGAAGAGCATGCCCAAACCATCTTTATCTCTATTGTTATCATACATTTTATTAATTTATTATCATGCATATTAAGGTACTTTGCCTTTGAGTATATTCCTTATTCAAAAGAAGAAATATGACCAAACAAATGGAATAATATAATTATTTAGAGGTTTATAAACATTCGATTAGATAAAACCTTCGAATTTAGTAGCTCTAAAATTCCATAAACTTAGATATAAAGATTCTACATAATAGATAGAAGAATAAATATGCAAGTAATTATGTAACAGAGAAAAATAAACAAATATCTAAAGATTAAAACCATATACGCCACAACACATTCCACTTTAGTAACAATGAAAAGTGCGATTTTTACATCTGATTTTCGTTCTTGCTTCCAAGTGTTAAAAACTGCCACGATCATTATCTTTTGTGATTACATATAAATTCATAGATGAAAAAGGAAGGAATATTAAATATCTATGGACTAATGATATCTTTGATAAAAGATGGAGTGTCTTTTCCCTTATAAATAATAAGTGAAGATTATCTTTGTAATGAGGCCATCTGTAAAGGGATCTCATGCAGGCATCGATTGTGAAACTTTAGATAAATTATTTTATTTTCAACGATTTCTAACATCTTCCCCTTTTGATTTTTTTTTTTTTGTAATGAAACTAATTTCATATGGGATCTCTTAGAAATTAGATTTCCAAATATTCATAACTTGTACGCCTGAAAAGTAAAAGATATTCCTTCATATATATATATATATATATATATATATATATATATATATATATATATATATATATATATTAACCCAGCCACTAAGGGGGGCAAGCCAGCCTCAACTTGGTGGCGGTCCCAAGCCAAGGTAAATGGGGAGGGTTGGCGGCAGGAAAGGCATCCAGCCATGAACTATCAGCCAAAACCAATATGGCCAGTGGAGATTGTGAGATTAGAATTAATGCTAGGGCATGTATATGCTGAAGTGTGGGATAGGGGTAAATGGAGAACCCTGGCCAAAAACATTGATCCCGCATAAAGTGGGAAAAGATGCAGACAAAGAAGAATATATATATATATATATATATATATATATATATATATATATATGTATATATATAATATAAACATATATATATATATATATATATATATATATATATATATATATATATATATATATATATACACACACACACACACACACACACACATATATATATATATATATATATATATATATATATATATATATATATATATAGTACATACACACGTATATATATATATATATATATATATATATATTTATATATATATGTATATATGTATATATGTATATATAACAGTATATAGTATATAGTATATAGTATATAGTGTATAGTATCTAGTATATACTATATAGTATATAGTTGTGAAGAAGTATTAGTTATATATGTGGGAAATTGCACTTATACAGTAATTATGAAAGAGATATTTATTATGTTAATGCATCTTTAGTATAGGAAGTGCTTGAGTGCAAACAGTATAAGGACTTTAGTGTAAAGGATCGCAGGAAGGCTGATCCCTTCTCCTTGAATAGAATTTGATAAGAGAAACAAATGAAAGGCATCACTTCTAGATTTTACAACAAGTATTGGTATTAAAAAGAAAACCTCACTGTTATTCAACTTCAAATAAAAAAAAAAATTAGAAAAATTTTATACCTTTGTTAATATTTTTCTCTTTTACTCATAGCTGTTGGTAGGTATTGGTAATTTATCTATTTAATATGAATTGGTATTGGGTAGAACAACTATCTTTATACCTCAGGTGAGTTAGAAAGGATGACTTCTGGGGTCCTCGAGAAATTACATTTTGTCAAAAAATAACCTAAAAATATAAAACTGTCGGAATGATAAATCTATAAAATGCAAATATACAGACAAACAGGAATTTTTATTTTTGAATAAAGACTTAAACTGTTAAAAGACCGTAATTTTAATCGGAAATTCTCCGTAAAGATATGCTGTTCTCAGCCATATTTCAGTAAAATACAGACAACCGGAATTTTACCTTTCTTTGATATCATATTTTACGGGTTGGTGACTGTAATATTGCCCCCTTTACGTCAATATATCGGTTTTCAAAACGGAAATTGCCTGGCAACATTCATTCCAGGAATTTTACCGTTTATTTAACGGCAAATTTTTAACCGTGTATTTAAGATATTTGCAAAATATCGTAACTTCTCTCACCTGATTGGTAAAGACTTGTCCGGTATGACAGGGGATGAACATGAAGCCAAAGAAAATCATAATCTTATAAGCGTATTCTATTTTGAAATTTGCAGTGAAAAACTTGTAGCAAGAAGTGATTGTAGTAATACTGCAACCAAAGATGCAGAGAGACACGAATGGGGAAAAGAAACCCACTACATTTCTCAACACGCAGTCCACCTGGAAAACAAGATATATGGATAGCATATTTATGGTTTTAATAATCAATGGCATACTATGCAGTATTGGAGCTTGTGATATTCTAATAATTTTAGTAAAATATAGACCTTTTATGAATTGTAAGATTAAATTTCCTTGGATTCTGAAAATCTAGTGTTCCTTTGATTTCTAACCTAAGCTTGTATATCTAGAACCATTAACTATAGTCGTTTTTTTTTTAGCTAAGTTATTTAAAAGACCTTTGCACAAGCAGGCATGTTTGAAAGATCTACATTATAAGCGGAACGTATATTTCAACTGACTGAATACTATGGAAAAAGCTTATCATAGGAGAGGAATTCTTATACACTTTCAATAAAAAAGATAGTCACTGATTTCATTCTATCTTCCCTTAGATCATTTCACTAAGAATCTAATTCTGCTGAAATAGCCCAGTGCATTCCCTTCCCATTTCCAATGCAGATGATTAAATGTTTCCATGGCAGATTATTGAGTGTCACTTCCACAGAATATCTAGGGTTATGTAGTGATCTCTAAGATTATTTTGTATCTAAACTGCAGATTAATTTGCAGCTGGCAGCAAATTATTTAGCACCACTCCATTAGAATATCGAATATCTTCTAAGTAGACTATTTTTCATCCCATAGCAAATTAGATACAAGAAAGATTGCAAAGTACAGGTAAACTCTGGTACTGAAGTGATATTGGCAAAGTCTAGAGAGAATAAGCATATCTGGGATTAAGGGACATAGAAAACGGGAACCGTGGGCTGCACCACCATAGATCAAAAGTCCAGTGTTTAAACTTGAACAAGTAGCTATTACCTTGCATACTGCTGCTTTTTACCTTAGATTAGCTTAAAACCTTTCCAACTTCCTTAAATTTGAAGTTAGTAAAACAGAAATTTCTTACATCTATCATTACCTTAAAAATGACCTTGATGCCATGCAAATTACCAAAAACTAAGGTAATTACAATATTATTGCCTTAAAAATTACCTTAAACCATGCAAATTACCTGAAACTAAGGTAAGTACCTTCAAAGTTTAAACCTTGGTTATGACACCCATGATGGCAAAGTACTGGGATTCACAGGTGATTCAAGTATCTTATCAATAATTTTTTACACATCCTACTATCTACCTTTCTTCACCTGTTATGTAACTCCTCTCTCCTGTTATTTGACCATTATATATGTATATGACTATGCATATATATATATATTTACAACAACAGCAACAACAACAACAACAACAATAACAACAAATGCCGCCATTTTTAGTCTATTGCATGGCAAAGGCCTCAGACATGTCAATTCATGCCTGGGGTTTGGCCAACATATATATATATATATATATATATATATATATATATATATATATATATATATATATATACATACATAGTAATACCGCGAGATACGAGTGTCCCAATATACGATAAATTTGAGATATAAGGAAAGTTTTGAGCAAATTTTTGCCCCAAGATACAAGACAAATTTGAGATACGAGGTTACGAGACGGTTCCCTATGCGGCCGCTAGGTGGCCGATTGTTCGAGAGGATGCTCACGAGGACAGCATCGCTTGCTCTTTCCTGGTGTATCTCAGTCACGTAAAGTTATCTCCGAGCATCGGCCGTAGCGTTTGCATTTTTCACGTGTGTGTACAGTAAGCTAATTTCACTTAAGTTAAATTTAAAGTTTAAGTTACGTTATGTAGTTTTACAAAAGTGTAGCGTACCGAATGTGTTGCTGTCAAGTTTTCATCCTCCCCTTCTCTTCCCCTCGTCCTTCGCACACACCACCATAAGCCGCTAACGTCTGTTTCGAAGGTAAGAACTCCATAATAATGTCACATTTTATTGCAGATCATAACCAGTATATAGGTATTTGTTATTTTTTGAGCGTAGGTTGTGAATTAGAACAATTAAAAACATGTTTTTCCCCTGTAATATACTGATTTTAGGTGTTTTGTCAGAGGGTGGGATTGGATTAATTTTTTAGTTATTTTATATGGGAAAGATTGATTGGAGATACGAACGAATTGACATACAAGCTCGGGTCCCTGAATTCATTAAGCTCGTATCTCAAGGTATTAATCTCTCTCTCTCTCTCTCTCTCTCTCTCTCTCTCTCTCTCTCTCTCTCTCTATATATATATATATATATATATATATACATGAAACCATTGACTCTCATATATAGGCGAATTTGTATTCCTTTAACAATAATTTTCTCTCACTTTGCTTCATCGTCTTCCAGCACTACAGTGATATAAGAACGTTTTATTCTGTTGATAGTATTGATTAGAGACGCTTTAACAAAAAGAAAAGACCGGTCTTTTTTCTGATTGAATTCTGATATGATACACATCATAATCCAAGTGTTTTCTCATCTCATAAAACACGTACTACATAGCTATTCCAGTTTATGATATTTTGATTTAAAGGTTTATGAGCATCAAATATCCCAAGGCAACTTAAATCTACACAGACAAGAGAAGGAAACTACTCACCAAGTGTACTTCTCTCTGCAGATCCAAAAGCTTTCTCGTGGACATGGATTTGTCGCTCCATCTTTTTTGAGCGATCGGTTGCTGGTCTGTGTGAGACGAGTGCCATGTGATGTCGTCAATTTTCTTTGAGATTCTTAAGGTTGCATACTTAGTGGAAGCTTGAAAGAGCATGAAGACTGCTGAAGAGGCCAATAGATATAAGATATTGATATAAATCACGATAATGGTATTAAAATCAACTGAGTAAAGAAAAAAAGGGAATAATATGTAAACTATCTGTATAAAATGAAAGATAAAAATCGGGTTTACAATCCATTTGGCTCTGAAGGCGAATGCGTATGTTTTGCCCGATATTCCCACGAGACTTTTGTAGAATTGGACCAAGTCCTTATTGTAAACAGTTAAAAGTATGTTGTTCACTGCGCACATGGAGACGAGAGCTACAGTGGAAACAAGCAAAGCAGTATCCCCTACATCTGTGGTGTTAATTTGAATTGTTAGCGTAATCGCTAGAGAGCAAACAGCAATAATAAGCAAGAGTTTATTTAAAATGTTCAATAAAAAATAGGGTATGGAGAACACAAGAGACCCATCTGGCTTCCAGGTGTAGTGAAAGACACCGAGAAAACGGAGGAAGAAGAGGAGAAAATAGACCATTTCAAGACATTCGGCTTCCATGTCGTTTTTCTGGAGAACCATAATCTTTTTAAACACAAACGATTGAGAAAATAGATTAAAATCTTTAGAATTGTGTGAAGAAATTCTTAGAAAAAAGTCTGCAATTACAATTCGGATTTTGACTCGGAATGAGTCACAGAAAGTCGTCCCCAAAAACACACTTTGGATTGTGGGATAAATCCTCTGTAAAAAATGTTTAAATAACAAATTTGAGACGCAAGGATTACCCGCCTCTGCTGACAGCTACCAAAACTATGGGCTTCTGGAAGGGCCAAAGTCTACCCCTCCCTTGAGGTCGATAGGGTTTCAATAAGTCTAATTTATATGCACATCATCAAGATGAAAGTGTGTTGAGTAATATCGACTCTTCGTTGAATTTCATTTGCATGAATAAATAAACTCAATCACCTGGTAAACAAACTGCCGAGCGTTATGGCGGTGACTGACACTGTTCAATATCTTCTTATTCCGGCCTTGTTCAGTCAATGTTTGAACTTCTATTTTATGTCCTTAGGTATTGATCAATTATCGTATATATGTATATACAGTATATACATACACATACACACAAAAAAATATTATATATATATATATATATATATATATATATATATATATATATATATATATATATATATATACTCACAGTATATATAAATATGGTATATATATACACACATATAAATATATGTATATATATATATACATATATATATATATATATATATATATATATATATATATATAATACCGGTAAATACTTACACAAATACATACATACATACATACATGTATATATATATATATATATATATATATATATATATATATATATATACAAATACCGGGAAATACTTACACACACATATATATATATGTAAAGTAAATTTCATAGATTTATATACAGATACACAGCGCTCTCTCTCTCTCTCTCTCTCTCTCTCTCTCTCTCTCTCTCTCTCTCTCTATATATATATATATATATATATATATATATATATGATCCAAAGTTTTCTGAAAAATAATACATGGTAAATTAAATTGCAAGAGTGACTATTCTCTTATCATTAGGAACTTGGAATTTCCAAAACAATAAATATTCTAATCCTCCTTCTGGACGGGAGGAGTTAAGCAATATTCTTAGTGTTTTTTCAAAACATTATTAGGAGTTTTTTTAAAAATTCTTAATGGTGTATGGAATTACTATATACGAAATCCAGTTTTGTTTTGATATTTGAGGGGAGTTATGATATGTATGTTCCTTATTCTGGTTTTGTAATCAGTGCATGAGACTACTAATTAAAATGATGAAAATTATGATAGTTAATATATGATCAAATGTTATTTAAGATTATGAATGATAAAAAGGCAGATGAAAAGTTAGTAGCCATGATGCATCGGTAGAAACAAAAAGAATTTTTTTTTTTTTTCGGAAACTTGGATTTACTTGTTCATAAAAAATGGAATGAATTGCTAAAAATAACTTCTTTTTGGTACTTGTAACATGGTGATATATACTGTGCGAATTTGTTCAGTACAAAAACCGTTCATTTTTGGAACCATATTCGATCGCAGGCTACCGCTCACATATTCTCTCGGCCGTAAATGGCTACCGCCAACTGGTAACCTCAACAGCACGTTAAGGGATCACCATAGGCCATATGGGCATATAGAGGATGTGACTAGAATGTTTTGGTTACATTTGATTTATAGAATTCAGGGAGGTAGAGTGAGAACCGCTCCCTCAGTTTCTAATATTCAGTAAAAGTTAGAAGATGTTGGACAGCAAATAAGGTAGAAAAAAAAAGTGGGAACAGAATTAGAGAAGGCTGAAAAGTAGGTGCAGTTAGGAGGAGCTGAAAAACCAACACAGAACGCTTTATTTATTAGCATATTGTTCCTTACGAGGTGTATTACATTAAGACCTCATTCAGTATTAGTCAGAGGAGACTTTTACTGCTTCCTTCCAGCAGGTTACGTGTCCTCAGCACATACTCTATAGCAGTGTAGACAAACATGGCGCTTATTAGAATAAAGCAAATATATATAAAGGGCGTTTCTTTTTCTCGGCCCAGACATTAAGGTATAACGAATGCCTAGATGTTTGATAAAATAAATTTGATTGGGTACTGGAAGATGACGTTCTTCAATCTCTTGATTATAAATTCGACAGTGTTTTCTCTGCTTTAAGAAGAAAGACCTTAATTTTTGGTGTCAAAATTCAATTTAACAAAAAGAACAGCACTGGCGAAGATATCGAATCCATATATATTTCTATCAAATCAATTAAGGATCAAAAGGAAATAAGAATGGATATTGAATTTCTTGAATACGTGTATTTTTTCATACCTTTCTCTCCGTTCGCTTAGAGTATTCCTTTACAGCTTTAAGCTAATGGATTCCCCTTATTCTCCATACCTTTTAACATCGTTAACGTTGGCAAAGGGCCCTATATCTCTTGCCTTCTCATTATTCATTACGATCAACCTCCTTAGCTCACTCTTGTTGCCTCTTTACAACATGTACTCGGTGCAATTCTTTTTAGTGAGGCCTAATTGCACCGACTCGCAGAGGTGCTCTTCTAGCTCGGAAAAGTTTCCTAATAGCTGATTGGTCGGAAGTATTTTTGTCCGACCAAACAGCTATTGGGAAACATTTCCGAGCTAAAAGGGCACCCCTGCGAGTCGGTGTAATTCTGCCTCACTAAAAAGAATTGACTATAGGTACAATTGCATACGAATCGCCTTCTAATCTCTGGCCGAAGATGGGCTTTTACCTTTATTGCAAAGTTGGTTGTACAGCCTATCTTCATTTATTATTATTATTATTATAATTATTACTTGCTAAGATAAAACCCTAGTTGGAAAAGCAGGATACTATAAGCCCATGGGCTCCAACTGGGAAAATAGCTCAGTGAGGAAAGGAAAAAGGAAAATAGAATATTTTACGAAGAGTAACAACAATAAATATCTCCTATATAGACTATAAAAACTTTAACAAAACAAGAGGAAGAGAATAAGATAGGAGAGTGTGCTCGAGTGTACCCTCAAGCAAGAGAACTCTAACCTAGGACAGTGGAAGACCATAGTACAGAGGTTGTGGCACTATCCAAGACTAGAGAACAATGGTTGGATTTTGGAGCGTCCTTCTCCTAAAGAGCCTGCTTACCATAGCTAAAGAGTCTCTTCTACCCTTACCAAGAGGAAAGTGGCCACTGATCTTAAGCATAGTATTGCCCTGTACTATGGCTAGTACTCTTCAACAACTAATCTTTAAATTCATGGTTTTACAAGAGCCAGACTTTTGATCTTTAATCACAAAAATTTTTCATAAGCTTTAGAGACAATACAGTCACTGAGGAATTCTGGCTGGCAAGGATCAAACAATTTCCGAGGTGGCACTCTTCAGATGTTCTTGAATACACGAAAAGTTGTTTGATATAGAAGTCAGTAGATATTTAAAGGACGAAGTTACATACACGAGAAAATAAAAAAAAAGTATTATATATAATATAATACATGGGTGCATATATATATATGTGTATACATATATACATATATATATATATATATATATATATATATATATATATAATATATTATATGTATGTATATATATATATATATATATATATATATATATATATATATATATATATATATATATATATAAAATATGATATATATAAATTGTAAATAAAAATCTTATTTTAGTTGTGGCCGATGGCTATGGTATTAGTTTTAATTTATTCTTGGTATCAAGTATGCCCTCTTACGTTTTTAAAACAGGGATGGTTACTTTAAAAAAAAGTTTGTAGTCAGAAATAAAAATATTATTGATTTCAAAAAGAGTACGCTAAGTTTTATATACTTATCTTTATTTATTATGTTGTCTTAGTATAGATTCCTTACATTTAACAGGAGAGACTAAAGATTCGAATCGTCTACTTTAGATTGTGGAATCTATATCTCCAAAACAAAAGTTTTTGACAAATGCTTTATAAGTCAATAAACAATTTAAATGTTAAAGAATGATTTAAGGTCTCCTAGAACTTTATGATAGGAAACTGTGTAGACTACAATCATCATTGACTGCTTAATCATTTCGTTTTCTTTCGTTCTTCAAAGATGTTATCATGTGTTCAATTTTGAGAAACTTCACCATTAATTGTGGATAAATCATGGAATTTTGACAACTATGATCATGTAATAAGGCACACTTTATAGAGGATTGATGTCTATAATTGTGCTTATGGTTAGCTAACAACGTATTGCTGCAGAAAGGAATATATTTTGATTAAGTTTGGGGTTTCTAATTCTATGGAGGAGTTCCATTTCTGTATTTCTAGAATATTGGAATCAGCTCTATAGATTTTTGTAATGTACAATATCTGCATTTTACATAAAATGACAGCAACTTACTATTGGAATTATGATTTTTTGATGCATTAATAAAAAAAAACTACCATGAAAGTATGTTTTAGTAATCACATACTTCAAATTTGAATAGAATCTGAGTGTTTCTACTTCTTGTTAAAAGATGGCAGTACGCGTCCCTTGTTCATCATGTGAATGATTCTATCCAATTGGAAAAGTGTGATAGATTGCTACTTATGTAGAAATGTGTGTGACAGGTATAGATTATATTTAGTTCAATTAAGTAGGCTACTTTAGGGGTATTTCTAAAACAAAAGTATGTAATGGAATGTTCCAGAATGCAAGGATTAAAGAGTTCTACCCATTGTTTCTTTTTAGGACCAATAGATGGCCTTAGCAGCAGAATACCAAATTGTTAATTATCCCCATCATCCACTCATTATGATTTTTATTACTTTATTTCTGTTGCAACTTGGGTATAAAATTGCTATAAAACAGAAGCACGTGAACCTGATGTTCCTTGTTGTCTGGCCATAGTTTAATTAATAGGAAATTACAAATTTCACAATAAAAATCACAAACATTTCCTCAGCAAACAATCGTTAATTCAATTACATTTGGGGGTCGGGGGTGGGGGTCGCAAGAGATGCCAAATGTACTCAAAGCGGTGAGACAATCAAGTAATTGCACAGTTATTTCATCTAATTTTCAATTACCTTTCAATGAAACTAAATTATAATTGATATGTTTCATGGTATGACATGTATTTTTAGTAAAACCTACGTTGAATAACAATATTGTTACATCAAGAAAGGCATAATAACTCCCTCCTTCCGTTACGTCATAACGAGTTTTACTTTACTGCCAACAGATGGCATCAGAGGTACCTTGTCCCAACAAATATAGTCAATTATTTGACGAACACGTGTGTTAAAAAAGTGTGGTAGGAAGGTAGAGGCTACGAAGGTAGAGGCTAGAGAATTGTCCAACGATCGTTTCCTTATTAGAAATGGATATATTTATCATAAATTTAAGTGAAATTTTCATATGCTATCGGAAGCAACTTGAGTTTACTTAAAAATATGTTTAGTAGTTTCTATCATTATCAGAACACATGGATGGTGGATAATTTCCCTGTACAAATGACCAATGTAACAATCATCAGCATAGTTAAGGTGGGCGGGACGAGTTTGGGACAGCGCTGCCAAATGAAATTCCCTTGAATGGAGAATATCATTATTCATTACAGATTCCAATCATTTAATGAGTAATAGTTATATGCCAGAAGTTACATGATAATCGTGTAATTTGATGTTCTTATACTCAGCTTAATCAACAGAGACACATCGAATAATGAAAAAGAAAATGGTCACATTTCTGTGTCTGCCGAAACCTGACTGTGTTGCGTCATCCATCTGCGAATTTGTGTTTGTTAATAAGGGCGTTCCAGAGTGTAAATCAGTTATGAAGTAAACCTTATCATCATTTCCTTAGAATATGTATGCATGTCAGTAAATCTGTTTCTTGGTTCAATATAGGGTAAAATGGAAAGCTTAAAAAATAATAGGTTGTTGGATGTTAAGAAATTTTAATGGAGATTTTTTCAAAGTATTCAAAAGTTTTTTCAAATAATTTACAAATACCCTATGATCGATAAAAATAGGAATGAAGTTTAAGCTGGTCCTATTAGTCAAATGGACTAAGTATGATTTCATTTACAAAAAGTAAAGTATTCAAAACAAAATTTATATGGTTAAAATCACTTGAGGGTAAACGTATTTGATATTTTACCAAAGAATATGTTCA
This sequence comes from Palaemon carinicauda, assembly GCF_036898095.1. Taxonomy (NCBI): domain Eukaryota; kingdom Metazoa; phylum Arthropoda; class Malacostraca; order Decapoda; family Palaemonidae; genus Palaemon; species Palaemon carinicauda. The sequence goes on from NC_090746.1 coordinate 95,528,239, forward strand.
TTTCAAGGAAAATGAGTAGGATTTGTATAAATGATAAATTCCTTAATGATAATTGAAGTTTAAAATATATACATTGTAGTAATCTTTTTTATTGCATTATCAGCTAGTTTTGTTCTATCGTGTTTTGTTAATATTTGAGTGACTAATGATAGTATATGTAAATGATGAATCATAAACCACATCGTGAAAACCATTATAAAAGTATAAATGTATATATTATAAATAAATATTTGTAACAATGAACGCGTAAAACTATATTTTCTTGATAAAAGTAAAAAAGAAAAGAAAAAATAGTAAAATGTTTATCCATATTTCTATCAGTCATAGGTTCGAGTCCTTGGTTAGGCAGAAATATCTATCATTAATGAAATCTCTCTAAGCGTTTGATATCCTAAACAAGAGCGAATTCGATCGTGAAAGGTATTCGTAATTTATTTGATATATATATATATATATATATATATATATCACTCGTGATTTTAATGAATGTAAATATAAACCACATTGGCAATCAATATCGAATTCTACCCTTGGCATTATATATCCACCAGAACTTCATTTATGATGAACGTTTTTGGCTGGGCAAGGATTCGAACCTATGCCCTGAGTCGAAACAATGTCTACAGGGACGACTTTCGCAATCGAGCTATCAAGTGATATAAGCTGTTTTTGAGTACACTGTACATATACCTGTCGAATTCAGGAATCTGTTCGTAGACTTGGTATCAACCCATAAGACACCCACCGTCAGAGCCTTTTCAAACTGTAACCCCCACCAGAAAAACGTTCGTACGCCCCTTTGATGTTGGTGTATTTTCTTGAAAAACACAGAAATAGTGAGGGTGTAGGATCTCTCACGTAGAGTTGTTTTAGACGTAGCATGATCTTAATATTAATAGTTTGAAAGGGTAAGAAATATCGCTTCGATACAATTCTTTAATAACCCAAAGATAGATAAAGTAATCTTTACTTTGTGCGGGAACTTTACCCCACCAAAGAATAGCGTATTTACACAGGTTTTAGAAAGAAGACTGTCCATTTATGTCATTAAGTTTACTAAATTTTATGTACAACTGAAACTGTATGATTAAGTTATTGTTTTCAAAGGTTTATAGGTCGCTCATGAATAGTAGAGGCAAGAGACAGTAACTGTGAGCTAGAGACTGTCCACACCCACACACACACACACACACACACACAATACATATACTGTGTATATATATATATATATATATATATATATATATATATATATACATGTATATATATATATATATATATATATATATATATTTATATATATATATATATATATATAAAGGGAGAGAGAGAGAGAGAGAGAGAGAGAGAGAGAGAGAGAGAGAGACTGGCCAGAATAGGTATGATCAGTGGCCAGGCAATGGCTACTGGTAACTCAGTAGGTAGACATACTACCCCAAACTCCACATCCTTAGCTCACGAGGATGGTGAGGTTGCAGACACTAGAAGAAACTATCGGGCTTGAGCGTATCACGAACCCCAGTCCAGGAGGTCGCCAGGTAGGGACATTTCCATTTGGCTATCACAACCTCAAAAACTTCTCTTCTGTTAACCATGAAAGTTTTATCATTTTTTTTTATTTCCCTTTTTTCATTTGTAATAAGCTCACTTGGGATCGTCACTAAAAGTCAGTATGTTTCACCCAGGAGGCTAAAATAATAAATAAACTGAAACGATAATTGAAAGATGTATATATATATATATATATATATATATATATATATATATATATATATATGTATATATATATATATATATATATATATATATATATATATATATATATATATATATATACAGTACATCTTTCAATTATCAAGCCACAAATAAAATATCTTTTACCATCAAATTTATTCGACCCCTTGATCACAGACCCAAGGGTCAATACTTTTTATGATAAGAATCCTTTCAGTTTAATAGAATTAAGGTGGCAAGTGGACTTTTAGACCATTCTGCTATGAAGAGATAAGAGTTAATATTGACTCTGCCTTACAGAATCCTGTCGAATTCAGGTTCTGTAATTTGGTTTGAAACCAACTAGTCTCCAACTTTAGAGCTGATTGGTAAGTTTGTAACACTTTTCTGTTTATGATAATTGTATCACTAATAATCGGGATACTCAAACTTTTATATATCAATCCTCATGTAACATTCAGTGCGGAAATAAATAAAAGTATGTGTGGCCTGATATTTAAATGCATAAAAATCACGAGTGTAAGTGATAAAATTATCATGAACAGCTAAGTGTTACAGCTTACCAATCAGCTATAATGACGGAGATGGGTTGGTTCCGAATTAAAGTACAAAACTTAACTCCAACAGGAACTTGTATTGCAAAATTGGAATTAACTCATATCTATCCTCATTGTCGAATGATGTAAGTTAACTTATCATCTTAATTGCGAACATGCGCCAGAACTACTTATCAGAAAACAGAATTCCCCCTTGTGTCTTTGATACTGAGGTATAGTGAATTCAATTTTAAAAGGGGTTTGTGGCTTGATATTTGAATACATATATACATAAGGCTATGTACATACTGTATGTACACACACAAACACACACACACACACACACACACATATATATATATATATATATATATATATATATATATATATATATACAGTGGCACCTCAGTATATGATTATAATCCATCCCAAGAACAAGCTTGTAAGTCAATAAAATCGTAAACCAAAATAATTTTTCCTATAAGAAATAAAGTGAAATAACTTGATACATTTCACACGTCATATAAAACAAATATGCACTATATCTTTAAGGTTTGTATTTTACATGAAGAGCAAATTATACCTGCTAACAAAAATAATGTAAATCAATAATTCACTATAGTAAGTAGAAATACTTACCTTTGAGGTGTGCTGTGGCTGACGTATGGGAGACAAGAGAGGAGGAGGAGGAGGAGGAGGAGGAGGAGGAGGTGGTGGTAGTTACTGCTTGGAAGGAGAATCTCCCTCCATGAGAACTTCGGATAAAGTATCGGAGTTCTTTCTTTTGAATGACATTTAAAATCTCTAACTAAATCTGCTTATTAGTTTTTATACACACTTGATCATCTTCTTTTACCCTCATAAAGTCAACCTTTACCAAGGAGCCTATCTTGATATGAATGTTTTTGTCTTTTTTTAAATGTTATGAAAATGCGATATCACATTATCCATAAATAGATTCGGTGATTGCCTTACCTAAGCCTTATGTGGGGGATATGTTTCTACAAAAATGTTAAGGGTTTCAAACATATTCCTTATTTCCTTCAAAGCGAGAGATATGTCAGTCTATTCCTCCTCCTCAGAGGAAATCTTTACAACTACCCCTTATTGCTGCTCCTTATGTAATTCCAAAAGCTCTCAGCTTCTTGCTATGCTCATCCAGAAGATTGCTACTGACGTCCCTGCCCAAGGACACAATTTCATTGTCAACTGGATTCTCCTGCATGCATTTGAACCCTTCTAAATCACGTTCTCCAACCATTTAGGCCAAAGTTTCCTGCATAGAGAGCTGAGGGTTCTGTTGATGACCCCTTCCCATAATTATCTATGATCTTGAAGCAGCTGACATTAAGGAAATGTTCTTTCCAAAACTCTTGAAATGTGAGCTTTGTACCTTTGGTGATCTGAAAATATCTCTGGAACATTGTTTTCGTGTATAGTTGTTTAAAATTAGAGATCACCCTCTGATCCACGGGATGGAAAATTGTAGTGGTGATGGGTGGCTGAAACTTGATTTTGATGAACTACATTTCTCCTACCAGGTCGTCTTCAATAGCTGTAGGATGGATGGACAGGGGCAACAAGGCTTGTAGTGAAAGTTCTTTTCTATAAGGTATATTTTGATCTCAAGACCAAAAGCCTCATTGATCGATTCCACAAACAAAATATGGGCCACTCAGGCCTTGTTGATTGACCACATAACGTTCATTTGTTTCTTCTAGACGTAAGACTTCTTAAAGGCTCAGGGAATCTCCAAGTAATACCCCAGGAGATATTTGATTTTGCAATTCCTGCCAATATTAGTGCAGAATAACCGGGTTAAACCATCTATCATGGCCTTTTGACTGGAAATAGTCTTTTTTTCAGTAATAAAGGTCTCTCTGGGCATCTTGCCCAAAAGACTGGTCTCATCACAGTTGAACACTTGTAGCCGAATGAATGACTTAGAATCCAGGAAGCTTTTAAATTCAGACATGAATTATGTTCTCCTGTTAAATTCTCATTGGTTCATATAAGAAGCAAACTCTCAGCGTTATGAAAAACACATGGCCGTTGTCTCATCAATGTCAGCACCCTCTTTATAGTATCAATTGCTTTGATTTCTTACTCAGGTTTGTGCTTTTCGTGAATGTTGTAAGATTGTAAATATTTGGTGAGTGTATCTCTGCCTTACTTCTCAATAATCTTTTCCTCTAAGGTAATCTTACCTATCTTCTTTCCTTCTTTTATGATCACTTTGGGGGCATCGTCTGAAAACTTGATGATGAACAATAGCGACCACAATCCAATAAAAAAAAAATGCCGTTGCAACTCTATGAAAGAACACTACTTCAGACGTTCACAAGATGCTGGTACAAGTACTGTGGAGGGAATGAAAGGCAAGACTTAATGGTGTAAAAATCATTGACCACTAAGTGTGCTTGATTTATTGGTATTTTTCCACAAACAAAGCAAATACAAATGAAAATTTTTACTTGCAAACAGATACAGTTCTCATATACAGAATGGAAATTACATGGTCGTATACCGAAGCCCTCATATTCCGAATTACTTGTAATACATATACACACAAAAATATACTTACACACAGAGATATATATATATATATATATATATATATATATATATATATATATATATATATATATATATATTTATATATATGTATATATATATATATACATATATATATCTATATATATATATATATATATATATATATATATATATATATATATATATATATATATATATATATATATATATATATGTGTGTGTGTGTGTGTGTTTGTGTGTTTATGTGTGTGTATAACATATCTGTGTAATCAAAATAAGAATATACTGTACATTACTTTCAAACATCAAAAACATTATCTACTAGGGAGAACATTCGTTCATAATTGTATATGCACAAGTAAATGCAGAGCAAACCAGGTCCCCACTAGACCTCATAATACACTTGGACCACTGATGTAAGTAATAGTCAGAACTGGTCTAAGGCTGATAAGCTTGAAAAATATTAAAACAACAACGAGTGTAGATATATGACTCTCACTGAATACATTCCCTTTATCTTGAACTGCTGAATGCTACAATCAAAGACTGTTATACAAATTTTCCCTCAAAATAATTTCTAATTAAATTTCAGTGTATTGGTTTATTAAAAAACTGGAAGAGAGTCTTGATAACGAGGAATTTCACTATGAAAAACAACTTCTTCGAATAGCTCATGTATTCGTCACATTTGCAGGAGTAATAAACCCAATATGTTTGTCGACTTCATTTGGTCCAACTTGGAGTAACACCACAACATATGTCGCAATGAAGCTTCCAATCTGGTGAAAAAGTAAATTAAAGATAAGGTTAGAGAATGATCTCTCTCTCTCTATCTCTCTCTCTCTCTCTCTCTCTCTCTCTCTCTCTCTCTCTCTCTCTCTCTCTTGCTAGCGACTCTTATTTTTTTTTACTTTCAATTTCTATCATTTATTAGGAGTTTATTTACTTAGGTAACACACATAAAAAGCTCTTGTCTGAAATTACTATGAGGGAATTACTTTCAAACCTGAAAATGTAAGAGATTTCCAATCTTAAAATAAAGTGAATACTTTTTTTTTATCTAATCTTTTTAGAAGAAAAAAAAAGGATGGAGGATCAGACGAGTTACTTTCGTTTCATGTATAACCAAATTGAATGATTTTGGTTAGTTAGTGGATGTGTTTTTCAGGCTCAAAAACATCAAAAGGAAGAAGAGAAAGCAGAATATGGCGATAAAAAAAATGGGATTTGCAACAATATTATTACATTATACTCTGGCAGTTTCTGAAAACCTTCGTTTCGTTTTTCGTTTTGAAAATCATAGATTATCTATTATTAGAAAGGGGGAAACTATACAGTCCTAGGAGTTTAGCTCGACTCCTACGGAGCCTGATACTTATGGAAAAATTATTAGTACTGTTTTAAGTAGATGTTTGTGCTTTGTGGGGGAAGTATATATAAACACATATACTGTATTTATATACGTATATACATATATACAGTATATATATTTATATATATGTATTTATGTATTTATATATGTATATATATATACAGTATATATATATATATATATATATATATATATATATATATATACTGTATATATATATATATATATATATATATATATATATATATTTATATATATATATATATATATATATATATATATATATATATATATATATATACATATATATATATATAAAATAGAACCAGCGCAACTTCTATAAAGTCAAATTTTGAATATCTAATATTATCACACAGAGTCCAATCAAGCAATAATAATAATAGAGAAGTGGGGAATATGGAGAAAGGAAGAGTACCCCTGGATACAATCCAATTTATAGCTCAAAGGTAGGTACCCGGGAAGGGAAAGATTTAGGAAATAGGGAGAAAGAGAAGTACAGGAGAAGAATGAAAGAGGGGGGCCGATCCTCTTGTGATATTAGGGAATTGGTATTATTGATTTTTTTTTGTTCAATAGAGTCCAAGCGTGAAGAATATAAGGAACCCATCAAATGAAATATTCTGGAAAGCATAATGATAATATACTACAGTGATATCTCTGGATACGAAAGTTTCTGCTTACGAAAAATTCAGGGTGCGAAAAGCGATACGAAGATTTTTATGCCCCAGTATACGAAAAAATTTTCATGATACAAAGAGCTTACGAGATCCCAACTCGTCGCTGAGAGTAATTTTAAAAAGCGCACGCCACCAGACTTTGAACTTGGGTAAACTCACTTACAGCCTTCCTCTCACCCATTGGTTATCTCCCTACTCAGATGCTTGCTGCCGCCATAAGATCCTGCTTTCCTATACAGTAGTAAAGAAAACGGACTATTTTCTTAGTGCTTGGAGGGGATAACTAGGCTATAACTACATTATTGAATAATCTCATGGTGGTTTCTGGAATGGATTAGGCTGTTTTTAACGGTTGGGTTAATTATTGAATGATAGAAATGGCTGCATTGCATGTTTATTACTACAGTTCAGCGTGTTTATGAAAGAAAAGGTGTCTTTTCGTAAGGCTTGGAACGGATTAGGCTATTTACATGTAAAACGCGACTCAGGATACGAAAAAATCAGCATACGAAACCGTATCTTGAACAGATTACTTTCGTATGCTGAGGCATCACTGTATATTATTTCTCTTCCTCTGGTTTTGTTAAATCTTTTGTAGTTTATATAGGAGATATTTATTTTAATGTTGCTACTGTCCATGAAATATTTTATTTTTATTTATTTCTTTTCCTCACTAGGCTATTTTCCTTGTTGGAGCCCCAGGGCTTATAGTATCCTGCTTTTCCAACTAAGGTTGCAGCTTAGCAAGTAATAATAATAATAATAATAATAATAATAAGTAAACTTACCGAAATCAACGTATGATAGCCAAGAGAGAAGCAACCGTTGATATCAATTCGTGACATTTCGTTTAGCCTTGAAGCGAGGTGCTGTACCTGGTAAAGACGAAACATCAGTATTAACAGGAGTAACTACAACAGGAGCAACAACAACAACAACAACAACAACAACAACAAAAACAACAACATTAATAATAATAATAATGATAATAATAATAATAATAATAATAATAATATAGTGAGGTAAGTGACTGGTTTCAATAACAAAACAAATTTTGCTTTGGACAGAAAAATTATATTTTGCAAATATCTTTGGTCTTAGTTCTTACGTGAACTCTGTCTTCAAAGTTGGTTATAGAGGAAAGCCCAGACCGTAGATCAAAGGATGACTGTTGCATCTGTGGAAGAAAAGGGAATGTTAGAAATGTGTTTGTTTGTTTGTTGGTTTTCGCCATAGGAAATTTAGTTTTTATTTAGCGAAGATGCATTCGCCTTCCTCGTTGGTGTTGGGATAACCAGTCAAGAACGCATGACTAATTATTAAGTATCACTGTAGTGAATGAATTATCATTACTAACTTCAGTTTTATGTTACAATCCTACACAAAGCATCTAATATCATATTGTTATCATCGTTATCATCATTACCATCATCTCTTTCTCCACTTATTAACGCAAAGGGCCTCGGTTAGATTTTGCCAGTCGTCTCTATCTTAAGCTTTTAATTCACTACTTCTCCATTCATCATCTCCTACTTAGGGCTTCATAGGTCTCAGCCATGTAGGCCTGGGTTCCAATTCTTCTAGTACCTTGTGGAGCCCAGCTGAACGTTTTGTGAACTAATCTCTCTAGGGGAGTGCGAAGAGCATGCCCAAACCATCTTTATCTCTATTGTTATCATACATTTTATTAATTTATTATCATGCATATTAAGGTACTTTGCCTTTGAGTATATTCCTTATTCAAAAGAAGAAATGGGACCAAAAAATGGAATAATATAATTATTTAGAGGTTTATAAACATTCGATTAGATAAAACATTCGAATTTAGTAGCTCTAAAATTCCATGAACTTTGATAAAAAGATTCTATAAAACAGATAAAAGATTAAATATGTAAGTAATTATGTAACAGAGAAAAATAAACAAATATCTAAAGATTAAAACCATATACGCCACAACACATTCCACTTTAGTAACAATGAAAAGTGCGATTTTTACATCTGATTTTCGTTCTTGCTTGCAAGTGTAAAAAGTTGCCACGATCATTATCTTTTGTGATTACATATGAATTCATAGATGAAAAAGGAAGGAATATTAAATATCTATTGACTACAGATATCTTTGATAAAAGATGGAGTGTCTTTTCCCTTATAAATAATAAGTGAAGATTATCTTTGTAATGAGGCCATCTGTAAAGGGATCTCGTGAAGGCATCGATTGTGAAACTTTAGATAAATTTTTTTTATTTTCAACCATTTCTAACATCTCCCCCTTTTGATTTTTTTTTTTGTAAGGCAACTAATTTCATATGGGATCTCTTTGAAATTAGATTTCCAAATATTCATAACTCGTACGCCTGAAAAGTAAAAGATTTCCCTTCATATATTTATATATATATATATATATATATATATATATATATATATATATATATATATATATATATATATAAATATAAGAATATATATTAACCCAGCCACTGAGGGGGGCAAGCCAGCCTGAACTTGGTGGCGGTCCCAAGCCCGGGTAAATGGGGAGGGTTGGCGGCAGGAAAGGCATCCGTCCGGCCATGAGCAATCAGCCAAAACCAATATAGCCAGTGGATATTGTGAGATTAGAATCAATGCTAGGGCATGTATATGATGAAGTGTGATACAGAGGTGGATGGAGAACGCTGGCCAAAAACATCGATCCCACATAAAGTTGGAAAAGATGCTCACAAAGAAGATATATATATATATATATATATATATATATATATATATGTATATATATATAGATTATATATACATATACATATACATATATATATATATATATATTACATACACACATGTGTGTATATATATATATATATATATATATATATATATATATATATATATATATATATATATATATATATATATATATATATATATATATATAGTATATAGTATATAGTATATAGTATATAGTATATAGTATATAGTATATACTATATAGCATATATAGTTGTGAAGAAGTATCAGTTACATCTGTGGGAAATGGTACTTGTAAAATAAGTGTGAAAGAACTATTTTTTATGTGATTGCATCTTTAGTATAGGAAGTGCTTGAGTGCAAACAGTATAAAGACTTTAGTGTAAAGGATCGCAGGAAGGCTGATCCCTTCTCCTTGAATAGAATTTGATAAGAGAAACAAATGAAAGGCATCACTTCTAAATTTTACAACAAGTATTGGTATTAAAAAGAAAACCTCACTGTTAGTCAACTTCAAATAAAAAAAAAAATTAGAAAAATTTTATACCTTTGTTAATATTTTTCTCTTTTACTCATAGCTGTTGGTAGGTATTGGTAATTTATCTATTTAATATGAATTGGTATTGGGTAGAACAACTATCTTTATACCTCAGGTGAGTTAGAAAGGATGACTTCTGGGGTCCTCGAGAAATTACATTTTGTCAAAAAATAACCTAAAAATATAAAACTGTCGGAATGATAAATCTATAAAATGCAAATATACAGACAAACAGGAATTTTTATTTTTGAATAAAGACTTAAACTGTTAAAAGACCGTAATTTTAATCGGAAATTCTCCGTAAAGATATGCTGTTCTCAGCCATATTTCAGTAAAATACAGACAACCGGAATTTTACCTTTCTTTGATATCATCTTTTACGGGTTGGTGACTGTAATATTGCCCCCTTTACGTCAATATATCGGTTTTCAAAACGGAAATTGCCTGGCAACATTCATTCCAGGAATTTTACCGTTTATTTAACGGCAAATTTTTAACCGTGTATTTAAGATATTTGCAAAATATCGTAACTTCTCTCACCTGATTGGTAAAGACTTGTCCGGTATGACAGGGGATGAACATGAAGCCAAAGAAAATCATAATCTTATAAGCGTATTCTATTTTGAAATTTGCAGTGAAAAACTTGTAGCAAGAAGTGATTGTAGTAATACTGCAACCAAAGATGCAGAGAGACACGAATGGGGAAAAGAATCCCACTACATTTCTCAACACGCAGTCCACCTGGAAAACAAGATATATGGATAGCATATTTATGGTTTTAATAATCAATGGCACACTATGCAGTATTGGAGCTTGTGATATTCTAATAATTTTAGTAAAATATAGACCTTTTATGAATTGTAAGATTAAATTTCCTTGGATTCTGAAAATCTAGTGTTCCTTTGATTTCTAACCTAAGCTTGTATATCTAGAACCATTAACTATAGTCGTTTTTTTTTAGCTAAGTTATTTAAAAGACCTTTGCACAAGCAGGCATGTTTGAAAGATCTACATTATAAGCGGAACGTATATTTCAACTGACTGAATACTATGGAAAAAGCTTATCATAGGAGAGGAATTCTTATACACTTTCAATAAAAAAGATAGTCACTGATTTCATTCTATCTTCCCTTAGATCATTTCACTAAGAATCTAATTCTGCTGAAATAGCCCAGTGCATTCCCTTCCCATTTCCAATGCAGATGATTAAATGTTTCCATGGCAGATTATTGAGTGTCACTTCCACAGAATATCTAGGGTTATGTAGTGATCTCTAAGATTATTTTGTATCTAAACTGCAGATTAATTTGCAGCTGGCAGCAAATTATTTAGCACCACTCCATTAGAATATCGAATATCTTCTAAGTAGACTATTTTTCATCCCATAGCAAATTAGATACAAGAAAGATTGCAAAGTACAGGTAAACTCTGGTACTGAAGTGATATTGGCAAAGTCTAGAGAGAATAAGTATATCTGGGATTAAGGGACATAGAAAACGGGAACCGTGGGCTGCACCACCATAGATCAAAAGTCCAGTGTTTAAACTTGAACAAGTAGCTATTACCTTGCATACTGCTGCTTTTTACCTTAGATTAGCTTAAAACCTTTCCAACTTCCTTAAATTTGAAGTTAGTAAAACAGAAATTTCTTACATCTATCATTACCTTAAAAATGACCTTGATGCCATGCAAATTACCAAAAACTAAGGTAATTACAATATTATTGCCTTAAAAATTACCTTAAACCATACAAATTACCTGAAACTAAGGTAAGTACCTTCAAAGTTTAAACCTTGGTTATGACACCCATGATGGCAAAGTACTGGGATTCACAGGTGATTCAAGTATCTTATCAATAATTTTTTACACATCCTACTATCTACCTTTCTTCACCTGTTATGTAACTCCTCTCTCCTGTTATTTGACCATTATATATGTATATGACTATGCATATATATATATATTTACAACAACAGCAACAACAACAACAACAACAATAACAACAAATGCCGCCATTTTTAGTCTATTGCATGGCAAAGGCCTCAGACATGTCAATTCATGCCTGGGGTTTGGCCAACATATATATATATATATATATATATATATATATATATATATATATATATATATATATATATACATACATAGTAATACCGCGAGATACGAGTGTCCCAATATACGATAAATTTGAGATATAAGGAAAGTTTTGAGCAAATTTTTGCCCCAAGATACAAGACAAATTTGAGATACGAGGTTACGAGACGGTTCCCTATGCGGCCGCTAGGTGGCCGATTGTTCGAGAGGATGCTCACGAGGACAGCATCGCTTGCTCTTTCCTGGTGTATCTCAGTCACGTAAAGTTATCTCCGAGCATCGGCCGTAGCGTTTGCATTTTTCACGTGTGTGTACAGTAAGCTAATTTCACTTAAGTTAAATTTAAAGTTTAAGTTACGTTATGTAGTTTTACAAAAGTGTAGCGTACCGAATGTGTTGCTGTCAAGTTTTCATCCTCCCCTTCGCACACACCACCATAAGCCGCTAACGTCTGTTTCGAAGGTAAGAACTCCATAATAATGTCACATTTTATTGCAGATCATAACCAGTATATAGGTATTTGTTATTTTTTGAGCGTAGGTTGTGAATTAGAACAATTAAAAACATGTTTTTCCCCTGTAATATACTGATTTTAGGTGTTTTGTCAGAGGGTGGGATTGGATTAATTTTTTAGTTATTTTATATGGGAAAGATTGATTGGAGATACGAACGAATTGACGTACAAGCTCGGGTCCCTGAATTCATTAAGCTCGTATCTCAAGGTATTAATCTCTCTCTCTCTCTCTCTCTCTCTCTCTCTCTCTCTATATATATATATATATATATATATAAATATACATGAAACCATTGACTCTCATATATAGGCGAATTTGTATTCCTTTAACAATAATTTTCTCTCACTTTGCTTCATCGTCTTCCAGCACTACAGTGATATAAGAACGTTTTATTCTGTTGATAGTATTGATTAGAGACGCTTTAACAAAAAGAAAAGACCGGTCTTTTTTCTGATTGAATTCTGATATGATACACATCATAATCCAAGTGTTTTCTCATCTCATAAAACACGTACTACATAGCTATTCCAGTTTATGATATTTTGATTTAAAGGTTTATGAGCATCAAATATCCCAAGGCAACTTAAATCTACACAGACAAGAGAAGGAAACTACTCACCAAGTGTACTTCTCTCTGCAGATCCAAAAGCTTTCTCGTGGACATGGATTTGTCGCTCCATCTTTTTTGAGCGATCGGTTGCTGGTCTGTGTGAGACGAGTGCCATGTGATGTCGTCAATTTTCTTTGAGATTCTTAAGGTTGCATACTTAGTGGAAGCTTGAAAGAGCATGAAGACTGCTGAAGAGGCCAATAGATATAAGATATTGATATAAATCACGATAATGGTATTAAAATCAACTGAGTAAAGAAAAAAAGGGAATAATATGTAAACTATCTGTATAAAATGAAAGATAAAAATCGGGTTTACAATCCATTTGGCTCTGAAGGCGAATGCGTATGTTTTGCCCGATATTCCCACGAGACTTTTGTAGAATTGGACCAAGTCCTTATTGTAAACAGTTAAAAGTATGTTGTTCACTGCGCACATGGAGACGAGAGCTACAGTGGAAACAAGCAAAGCAGTATCCCCTACATCTGTGGTGTTAATTTGAATTGTTAGCGTAATCGCTAGAGAGCAAACAGCAATAATAAGCAAGAGTTTATTTAAAATGTTCAATAAATAATAGGGTATGGAGAACACAAGAGACCCATCTGGCTTCCAGTTGTAGTGAAAGACACCGAGAAAACGGAGGAAGAAGAGGAGAAAATAGACCATTTCAAGACATTCGGCTTCCATGTCGTTTTTCTGGAGAACCATAATCTTTTTAAACACAGACGATTGAGAAAATAGATTAAAATCTTTAGAATTGTGTGAAGAAATTCTTAGAAAAAAGTCTGCAATTATAATTCGGATTTTGACTCGGAATGAGTCACAGAAAGTCGTCCCCAAAAACACACTTTGGATTGTGGGATAAATCCTCTGTAAAAAATGTTTAAATAACAAATTTGAGACGCAAGGATTACCCGCCTCTGCTGACAGCTACCAAAACTATGGGCTTCTGGAAGGGCCAAAGTCTACCCCTCCCTTGAGGTCGATAGGGTTTCAATAAGTCTAATTTATATGCACATCATCAAGATGGAAGTGTGTTGAGTAATATCGACTCTTCGTTGAATTTCATTTGCATGAATAAATAAACTCAATCACCTGGTAAACAAACTGCCGAGCGTTATGGCGGTGACTGACACTGTTCAATATCTTCTTATTCCGGCCTTGTTCAGTCAATGTTTGAACTTCTATTTTATGTCCTTAGGTATTGATCAATTATCGTATATATGTATATACAGTATATACATACACATACACACAAAAAAATATTATATATATATATATATATATATATATATATATATATATATATATACTGGTAAATACTCACACACACCTATAAATATATGTATATATATACATATATATATGTGTATATATATATATATATATATATAAATACCGGTAAATACTTACACAAATACATACATACATACATACATGTATATATATATATATATATATATATATATATATATATATATATATATACAAATACCGGGAAATACTTACACACACATATATATATATGTAAAGTAAATTTCATAGATTTATATACAGATACACAGCGCTCTCTCTCTCTCTCTCTCTCTCTCTCTCTCTCTCTCTCTCTCTCTCTCTCTCTCTCTCTCGATATATATATATATATATATATATATATATATATATATATATATATATATATGATCCAAAGTTTTCTGAAAAATAATACATGGTAAATTAAATTGCAAGAGTGACTATTCTCTTATCATTAGGAACTTGGAATTTCCAAAACAATAAATATTCTAATCCTCCTTCTGGACGGGAGGAGTTAAGCAATATTCTTAGTGTTTTTTCAAAACATTATTAGGAGTTTTTTTAAAAATTCTTAATGGTGTATGGAATTACTATATACGAAATCCAGTTTTGTTTTGATATTTGAGGGGAGTTATGATATGTATGTTCCTTATTCTGGTTTTGTAATCAGTGCATGAGACTACTAATTAAAATGATGAAAATTATGATAGTTAATATATGATCAAATGTTATTTAAGATTATGAATGATAAAAAGGCAGATGAAAAGTTAGTAGCCATGATGCATCGGTAGAAACAAAAAGAATTTTTTTTTTTCGGAAACTTGGATTTACTTGTTCATAAAAAATGGAATGAATTGCTAAAAATAACTTCTTTTTGGTACTTGTAACATGGTGATATATACTGTGCGAATTTGTTCAGTACAAAAACCGTTCATTTTTGGAACCATATTCGATCGCAGGCTACCGCTCACATATTCTCTCGGCCGTAAATGGCTACCGCCAACTGGTAACCTCAACAGCACGTTAAGGGATCACCATAGGCCATATGGGCATATAGAGGCTGTGACTAGAATGTTTTGGTTACATTTGATTTATAGAATTCAGGGAGGTAGAGTGAGAACCGCTCCCTCAGTTTCTAATATTCAGTAAAAGTTAGAAGATGTTGGACAGCAAATAAGGTAGAAAAAAAAAGTGGGAACAGAATTAGAGAAGGCTGAAAAGTAGGTGCAGTTAGGAGGAGCTGAAAAACCAACACAGAACGCTTTATTTATTAGCATATTGTTCCTTACGAGGTGTATTACATTAAGACCTCATTCAGTATTAGTCAGAGGAGACTTTTACTGCTTCCTTCCAGCAGGTTACGTGTCCTCAGCACATACTCTATAGCAGTGTAGACAAACATGGCGCTTATTAGAATAAAGCAAATATATATAAAGGGCGTTTCTTTTTCTCGGCCCAGACATTAAGGTATAACGAATGCCTAGATGTTTGATAAAATAAATTTGATTGGGTACTGGAAGATGACGTTCTTCAATCTCTTGATTATAAATTCGACAGTGTTTTCTCTGCTTTAAGAAGAAAGACCTTAATTTTTGGTGTCAAAATTCAATTTAACAAAAAGAACAGCACTGGCAAGATATCGAATCCATATATATTTCTATCAAATCAATTAAGGATCAAAAGGAAATAAGAATGGATATTGAATTTCTTGAATACGTGTATTTTTTCATACCTTTCTCTCCGTTCGCTTAGAGTATTCCTTTACAGCTTTAAGCTAATGGATTCCCCTTATTCTCCATACCTTTTAACATCGTTAACGTTGGCAAAGGGCCCTATATCTCTTGCCTTCTCATTATTCATTACGATCAACCTCCTTAGCTCACTCTTGTTGCCTCTTTACAACATGTACTCGGTGCAATTCTTTTTAGTGAGGCCTAATTGCACCGACTCGCAGAGGTGCTCTTCTAGCTCGGAAAAGTTTCCTAATAGCTGATTGGTCGGAAGTATTTTTGTCCGACCAAACAGCTATTGGGAAACATTTCCGAGCTAAAAGGGCACCCCTGCGAGTCGGTGTAATTCTGCCTCACTAAAAAGAATTGACTATAGGTACAATTGCATACGAATCGCCTTCTAATCTCTGGCCGAAGATGGGCTTTTACCTTTATTGCAAAGTTGGTTGTACAGCCTATCTTCATTTATTATTATTATTATTATAATTATTACTTGCTAAGATAAAACCCTAGTTGGAAAAGCAGGATACTATAAGCCCATGGGCTCCAACTGGGAAAATAGCTCAGTGAGGAAAGGAAAAAGGAAAATAGAATATTTTACGAAGAGTAACAACAATAAATATCTCCTATATAGACTATAAAAACTTTAACAAAACAAGAGGAAGAGAATAAGATAGGAGAGTGTGCTCGAGTGTACCCTCAAGCAAGAGAACTCTAACCTAGGACAGTGGAAGACCATAGTACAGAGGTTGTGGCACTATCCAAGACTAGAGAACAATGGTTGGATTTTGGAGCGTCCTTCTCCTAGAAGACCTGCTTACCATAGCTAAAGAGTCTCTTCTACCCTTACCAAGAGGAAAGTGGCCACTGATCTTAAGCATAGTATTGCCCTGTACTATGGCTAGTACTCTTCAACAACTAATCTTTAAATTCATGGTTTTACAAGAGCCAGACTTTTGATCTTTAATCACAAAAATTTTTCATAAGCTTTAGAGACAATACAGTCACTGAGGAATTCTGGCTGGCAAGGATCAAACAATTTCCGAGGTGGCACTCTTCAGATGTTCTTGAATACACGAAAGTTGTTTGATATAGAAGTCAGTAGATATTTAAAGGACGAAGTTACATACACGAGAAAATAAAAAAAAAGTATTATATATAATATAATACATGGGTGCATATATATGTGTGTATACATATATACATATATATATATATATATATATATATATATATATATATATATATATATATATATATATACACATTATATATTATATATCATATATATACTAATATATATATATATATATATATATATATATATATATATATATATATATGATATATATAAATTGTAAATAAAAATCTTATTTTAGTTGTGGCCGATGGCTATGGTATTAGTTTTAATTTATTCTTGGTATCAAGTATGCCCTCTTACGTTTTTAAAACAGGGATGGTTACTTTAAAAAAAAGTTTGTAGTCAGAAATAAAAATATTATTGATTTCAAAAAGAGTACGCTAAGTTTTATATACTTATCTTTATTTATTATGTTGTCTTAGTATAGATTCCTTACATTTAACAGGAGAGACTAAAGATTCGAATCGTCTACTTTAGATTGTGGAATCTATATCTCCAAAACAAAAGTTTTTGACAAATGCTTTATAAGTCAATAAACAATTTAAATGTTAAAGAAGGATTTAAGGTCTCCTAGAACTTTATGATAGGAAACTGTGTAGACTACAATCATCATTGACTGCTTAATCATTTCGTTTTCTTTCGTTCTTCAAAGATGTTATCATGTGTTCAATTTTGAGAAACTTCACCATTAATTGTGGATAAATCATGGAATTTTGACAACTATGATCACGTAATAAGGCACACTTTATAGAGGATTGATGTCTATAATTGTGCTTATGGTTAGCTAACAACGTATTTGCTGCAGAAAGGAATATATTTTGATTAAGTTTGGGGTTTCTAATTCTATGGAGGAGTTCCATTTCTGTATTTCTAGAATATTGGAATCAGCTCTATAGATTTTTGTAATGCACAATATCTGTATTTTACATAAAATGACCGCAACTTAGAGCCTAAAAATCAGAAGAATAATAGTATTATTGTAATTATGAATTTTTTATGCATTAATTAAAAAAAAAAAACTACCATGAAAGTATGTTTTAGTAATCTCATATTTCAAATTTGAATAGAATCCGAGTGTTTCTACTTCTTGTTAAAAGATGGAAGTACGCGTCCCTTCTTCCGTCTTATGAATGATTCTATCAAATTGGAAAAGGGTGATAGATTGATACTTATGTAGAAATGTGTGTGACAGGTATAGATGATATTCAGTTCAATTAATTAGGCTATTTTAGGGGTATTTCTAAACCAAAAAGATGTAATGGAAGGTTCCAGAATGCAAGGATTGAATAGTTCTACACATTGTTTCTTTTTAGGACCAATAGATGGTCTTTGCAGCAGAATACCAAATTGTTAATTATCCCCATCATCCACTCATTATGATTTTTATTACTTCATTTCTGTTGCTATTTGGGTATAAAATTGCTATAAAACAGACGCACGTGAACCTGAGGTTCCTTGTTGTCTGGCCACAACTGAATTCATAGGAAATTACAAATTTCACAATAAAAATCACAAATATTTTCTCAGCAAACAATCGTTAATTCAATTACATTTGGGGGTCGGGGGTGGGGGTCGCCAGAGATGCCAAATGTACTCAAATCGGCGAGACAATCAAGTAATTGCACAGTTATTTCATCTAATTTTCAATTACCTTTCAATGAAACTAAATTATAATTGATATGTTTCATGGTATGACATGTATTGTTAGTAAAAACTACGTTGAATAACAATATTGTTACATCAAGAAAGGCATAATAACTCCCTCCTTCCATTACGTCATAACGAGTTTTACTTTACTGCCAACAGATGGCATCAGAGGTACCTTGTGCCAACAAATATAGTCAATTATTTGACGAACACGTGTGTCAAAAAAGTGTGGTAGGAAAGTAGAGGCTAGAAAGGTAGAGGCTAGAGAATTGTCCAACGATCGTTTCCTTATTAGAAATGGATATATTTATCATAAATTAAAGTGAAATTTGCATATGCTATCGGAAGCAACTTGAGTTTACTTATAAAAGTGTTTAGTATTTCCTATCATTATCAGAACACATGGATGGTGGGTAATTTCCCTGTACAAATGACCAAGGTAACAATCATCACCATAGTTAAGGTGGGCGGAACGAGTTTGGGACAGCGCTGCCAAATGGAATTCCCTTGAATGGAGAATATCATTATTTATTACAGATTCAAATCATTTAATGAGTAATAGTTATATGCCAGAAGGTGCATGATAATCGTGTAATTTGATGTTCTTATACTCAGCTTAATCAACAGAGACAAATAGAATAATGAAACAGAAAATGGTCACATTTCTGTGTCTTTGCCAACGCCTGACTGTGTTGCGTCATCCATCTGCGAATTTGTGTTTGTTAATAAGGGCGTTCCAGAGTGTAAATCAGTTATAAAATAAACCTTATCATCATTTCCTTAGATTATGTATGAATGTCAGTAAAGCTGTTTTTTGGTTCAATAAAGGGTGAAATGGAAAGCTTAACAAAAATAATAAGTTGTTGGATGTTAAGAAAGGTTAATGGAGATTCTTTCAAAGTACTCAAAAGCATTTTCAAATAATTTACAAATATCCTATGATCCATAAGAATGGGAATAAAGTTTAAGCTGGTCCTTATAGTCAAATGTGTTAAGTATAATTTCATTTACAAACAGTAGTATTCAAAACATGATTTATATTGTTAAAACCACTTGAGTGTAAACGTGTTCGATATTTTACCAAAGAATATTTTCATTTCGAGAAAAACGAGTAGGATTTGTATAAATGATAAATTCCTTATTGATAATTGAAGTTTGAAATATATAAACTGTAGTAATCTTTTTTTATTGGATTACCAGCTAGTTATGTTTTATCGTGTTTTGTTAATATTTTAGTGACTAATGTCATTATATGTAAATGATGAATTGTAAACCACATCGTGAAAACCAATATAAAAGTATAAATGTGTATATTATAGATATATATTTGTAACAATGGACATGTAAAACTGTATATTTTCTTAATAATAAGAAAATATTTATCATTAATGAAACCTTCCTAAGCGTTTGATATCCCAAGGGAGAGTCAATTTGATATTAACGGGTAGTTTTAATTTATTTGATATATATATATATATATAT
>NC_090746.1:95551423-95553923 GCF_036898095.1 Palaemon carinicauda
GATCTAAGTTAACTTATCATCTTCATTGCGAACATGCGCTAAAACTACTTATCAGAAAACAGAATTCCTCCTTCTCTCTTTGATACTGAGGTATTGTGAATTCAATATTAAAAGGGGTTTATGGTTTAATATTTGAATACATATATACATAAGCCTATATACATAATTTATGTTCACACACAAACACACACACATATATATATGTGTGTATATTTATATATGTACATATACACACACACACACATATATATATATATATATATATATATATATGTATGTATGTATATATATACATATATGTATATATATGTATATATATATATATATATATATATATATATATACAATAGCACCTCGGTATATAAATATAATCCATTATAAGAGCAAGCTTGTAACTCAACATACTCGTAAACCAAACTAATTTTTCCTATAAGAAAGAAACTGAAATCACTTGATACATTCCACACGTCCATAGAAACAAATATGTATTTAATTTTTAAGGTTTGTAATGTTATATGAAGAGCAAACTAAACCTGCTAACAAAAACGAATGCAAACTAATAATTTACACTAACAAATCGAAATACTTACCTTTGAGGTGCGTCGTGGCTGATGTATGGGAGACACGAGAGGAGGGGGAAGAGGAGGTGGAGGAGGAGGGGAAGGAGGAGGAGGAGGAGGAGAAGGAAGAGGAGGAGGAGGAGGAGGAGGAGGAGAAGAAGGAGGAGGAGGAGGAGAAGGTGGTGGTAGTTATTGCTTGGAAGGAGAATCTCCCTCCATGAGAATTTTGGGTAAAGTATCGGGAGTTCTCTCTCTTGGAAGGTATTGACTCTCTTTAACTAAATCTGCTAATTAGTTATTATAGACTCTTGATCATCTTCTCTTACACTCATACAGTCAACATTTACCAAGGAGCGTATCTAGAGATGAATGTTTTTGGCTTTTCTTTAAAATGGTATGAAAATGCTATATTACATTATCCATAAATAGATTCGGTGATTGCCCTACCTAAGCCTTATGTACCGAATGTGTTTCTACAAAAATGTTCAGGGTTTCACACATTTTCCTTATTTCCTTTAAAGCGAGAGATTTGTCAGTCTATTCCTCCTCCTCAGAGGAAATCTTTACAACTACCCCTTATTGCTGCTCCTTATGCAATTCCAAAAGCTCTCAGCTTCTTGCTATGCTCATCCAGAAGATTGCTACTGACGTCCCTGCCCAAGGACACAATTTCATTGTCAACTGGATCCTACTGCATACATTTGAACCCCTCAAAATCACGTTCTGCAACCATTTAGGCCACAGTTTCCTGCATAGAGAGCTGAGGGTTCTGTTGGTGACCCCTTCCCATAATTATCTATGATCTTGAAGCAGTTGACACTAAGGAAATGTTCTTTCCAAAACTCTTGAAATGTGAGCTTAGTCCCTATGGTGATCTGAAAATATCTCTGGAACATTGTTTTCGTGTACAGTTGTTTAAAATTAGAGATCACCCTCTGATCCATGGGATAGAGAATTGGAGTGGTGATGGGTGGCTGATACTTGATTTTAATGAACTATTTTTCTTCTACCAGGTCGTCTTCAATAGCTGTAGGATGGATAGACAGGGGCAACAAGGCTTGTAGTGAAAGTTCTTTTCTATAAGGTACATTTTGATCTCAAGACCAAAAGCCTCATCGATCGATTCCACAAACAAAATATGGGTCACCCAGGCCTTGTTGATTGACCACATAACGTTCATTTGTTTCTTCTTGACCTTACACTTCTTAAAGGCTCAGGGATTCTCCAAGTAATACCCCAGGAGATATTTGATTTTGCAATCCCTGCCAATATTAGTGCAGAATAACAGGGTTAAACCATCTTTCATGGCCCTTTGACTGGAAATAGTCTTTTCTTTCAGTAATAAAGGTCTCTCTGGGCATCTTGCCCAAAAGACTGGTCTCATCACAGTTGAACACTTGTAGCCGAATGAATGACTTAGAATCCAGGAAGCTTTTAAATTTAGACATGAATTATGTTCTCCTGTTAAATTCTCATTGATTCATATAAGAAGCAAACTCTCAGCGTTATGGAGAACACATGGCCGTTGTCTCATCAATGTCAGCACCCTCTTTATAGTATCAATTGCTTTGATTTCTTACTCAGGTTTGTGCTTTTCGCGAATGTTGTAAGATTGTAAATATTTGTTGAGTGTATCTTTGCCTTCTTAATAACATTTTCCTCTAAGGTAATCTTACCTATCTTCTTTCCTCCTTTTATGATCATTTTGGGGGCATCATCTGAAAACTTGATGATGAACAATAGCGATCACAATCCAATAAAAAAAATAGAAGAAAAAAAAAGCCGTTGCAACTCTATGAAAGAACACTACTTCAGACGTTCACAAGATGCTGGTACGAGTACTGTGGAGGGAGTGAAAGGCAAAACTTAATGGTGTAAAAATCATTGACCACTAAGTGTGCTTGATTTATTAGTATTTTTCCACAAACAATGCAAATACA
>NC_090746.1:95563923-95568923 GCF_036898095.1 Palaemon carinicauda
TTTACAGATTTATATAGATACACAGCTCTCTCTCTCTCTCTCTCTCTCTCTCTCTCTCTCTCTCTCTCTCTCTCTCTCTCTCTCTCTCTCTCTCTATATATATATATATATATATGATCCAAATTTTTCTGAATAATAATACATGGTAAATTAAATTGCAAGAGTGACTATTCTCTTATCATTAGGAACTTGGAATTTTCAAAGCAATAAATATTCTAATCTGTCTTCTGGACGGGGGTGGGGGTGGGGGGGTGTTAAGCAATATTCTTTAGTGTTCCTTCAAAACATTATTAAGAGTTTTGTTACAAATTCTTTATGGTGTATGGAATTTCTATATACGAAATCCAGTTTTGTTTTGATATTTGAAGGAAATTATGATATGTTTGTTCCTTATTCTGGTTTTGTAATCAGTGGGTGAGACTACTAATTAAAATGATGAAAATTATGATAGTCAATATATGATCAAAATGTTATTTAAGATTATGAATGATAAAAAGGCAGATGAAAAGTTAGTAGCCATGATGCATCGGTAGAAACAAAAAGATAATTTTATTTTTTCGGAAACTTGGATAAACTTGTTCTTAAAAAATGGAATGAATTGCTACAAAGAACTTCTTTCTGGTACTTGTAATATGGCGATATATACTGTGCCAATTTGTTCAGTACAAAAACTGTTCATTTATGGAACCATATTCGATCGCAGGCTATCGCTCACATACTCACTCGGCCGTAAATGGGCACCGTCATCTGGTAACCTCAACAGCACGTTAAGGGATCACAATAGGCCATATGGGCATATAGAGGCTGTGACTAGAATGTTTTGATTACAATTGATTTATAGAATTCAGGGGGGGGGGTAGAGGGAGAACCGCTCCCCCAGTTTGTAATATTCAGTAAAATTTAGAAGATGTTGGACAGCAAATAAGGTAGAAAAAAAAAGTGGGAACCGAATTAGAGAAGACTGAAAAGTAGGTGCAGTTAGGAGGGGCTAAAAAACCAACACAGAGCGCTTTAATTATTAGCATATTGTTCCTTACGAGGTGTATTA
This sequence comes from Palaemon carinicauda, assembly GCF_036898095.1. Lineage (NCBI taxonomy): Eukaryota > Metazoa > Arthropoda > Malacostraca > Decapoda > Palaemonidae > Palaemon > Palaemon carinicauda. The sequence goes on from NC_090746.1 coordinate 95,564,972, forward strand.
CAGTAAGACCTCATTCAGTATTAGTCAGAGTAGACTTTTACTGCTTCCTTCCAGCAGGTTACGTGTCCTCAGCACATACTCTATAGAGTGTAGACAAACATGGCACTTATTAGAATAGACCAATGTATACAAAGGGCGTTCTTTTTCTCGGCCCAGACATTAAGGTATAACGAATGGCTATATGTTTGATAAAGTAAATTTCGATTGGTTATGGGAAGATGACGTTCTTCGATCTCTTGATTATAAATTCAACAGTGTTTTCTCTGCTTTAAGAAGAAAGACATCGATTTTTAGTGTCAAAATTCAATTTATCAATGAAAACAGCACTGGGGAAGATGTCGAATCCATATATACCTGTGTTTCTTTCAAATCAATTAAGGATCTATAGGAAATAAGAATGGATATTGAATTTCTTGAACACTTGTATTCTCATACCTTTCTCTCCGTTCACTTAGTCTTAGAGTATTCCATTACAGCTTTAAGCTAATGGATCACCCTTATTCTCCATACCTTTTAACATCGTTAACGTTGGCGGAAGGCCCTATATCTCTTGCCTTCTCATTATTCATTACGATCAACCTCCTTAGCTCACTCTTGTTGCCTCTTTACAATATGTACTCGGTGCAATTCTTTTTAGTGAGGCAAAATTGCACCGACTCGCAGGGGTGCCGCTTTAGCTCGGAAAAGTTTCCTAATAGCTGATTGGTCGGAAGTATTTTTGTCCGACCAATCAGCTATTAGGAAACATTTCTGAGCTAAAAGGGCACCCCTGCGAGTCCGTGCAATTCTGCCTCACTAAAAAGAATTGACTATAGGTACAATTGGATACAAATCTTCTTCTAATCTCTGGCCGAAGATGGGCTTTTACCTTTATTGCAAAGTCGGTTGTACAGCCTATCTTCATTTATCCTTATTATTATTTTTACTTGCTAAGCTACAACCCTAGTTGGAAAAGCAGGATGCTATAAGCCCATGGGCTCCAACTAGGAAAATAGCTCAGTGAGAAAAGGAAAAAGGAAAATAGAATATTTTACGAAGAGTAACAACAATAAATATCTCCTATATAGACTATAAAAACTTTAACAAAACAAGAGGAAGAGAATAAGATAGGAGAGTGTGCTCGAGTGTACCCTCAAGCAAGAGAACTCCAAACTAAGATAGTGGAAGACCATGGTACAGAAGTTGTGGCACTATCCAAGACTAGAGAACAATAGTTTGATTTTGGAGTGTCCTCCTAGAAGAGCTGCTTACCATAGCTAAAGAGTCTCTTCTACCCTTACCAAGAGGAAAGTGGCCACTGATCTTAAGCATATGGCTAGTACTCTTAACTAATACAACTAATTTCAACATAAAAATGTAAGTAGCAAATATTAAGTCTCAATACTACACTGTATTCTAGAAGTTTTATTCAAGCTGTGAAAAAGTTGTGGAATACTCTCCCTAATCAGGTAGTTGAATCAGTGGAACTTCAAAAGTTCAATCTTGCCGCGAATGTTTTTATGTCAAACAGGAGGAGGAGGAGGAGGAGGAGGAGGAGGGGGGAGGAGGAGGAGGAAGGGAAGTAGGAGGAGGTAGTGGTAGTTACTGCTTGGAAGGAGAATCTCCCTTCATGAGAACTTTGGATAAAGTATCGGGAGTTCTCTCTTTTGAATGACATTTAAAATCTCTAACTAAATCTGCTAATTAGTTTTTATAGACACTTGATCATCTTCTTTTTCCCTCATACAGTCAACCTTTACCAAGGAGCCTATCTTGATATGAATGTTTTGTCTTTTTTTTAAATGGTATGAAAATGCAATATCACATTATCCATAAATAGGTTCGGTGAATGCCCTACCTAAGCCATATGTGCAGGATGTGTTTCTACAAAAATGTTCAGGGTTTCAAAAATTTTCCTTATTTCATTCAAAGCGAGAGATTTGTCAGTCTATTCCTCCTCCTCAGAGGATATCTTTACAGAACTACCCCTTATTGCTGCTCCTTATGCAATTCCAAAAGCTCTCAGCTTCTTGCTATGCTCATCCAGAAGATTCCTACTGACGCCCCTGCCCAAGGACACAATTTCATTGTCAACTGGTTCCTCCTGCATGCATTTGAACCCCTCAAAATCACGTTCTGCAACCATTTAGGCCACAGTTTCCTGCATAGAGAGCTGAGGGTTCTGTTGGTGACCCCTCCCCATAAGTATCTATGATCTTGAAGCAGCTGACACTAAGGAAATGTTCTTTCCAAAACTCTTGAAATGTGAGCTTAGTCCCTTTGGTGATCTGAAAATATCTCTGGAACATTGTTTTCGTGTACAGTTGTTTAAAATTAGAGATCACCCTCTGATCCATGGGATGGAGAATTGGAGTGGTGACAGTCGGCAGAAACTTGATTTTGAGGAACTACATTTCTCCTACCAGGTCGTCTTCAATAGCTGTAGGATGGATGGACAGGGGCAACAAGGCTTGTAGTGAAAGTTCTTTTCTATAAGGTACATTTTGATATCAAGACCAAAAGCCTCATTGATCGATTCTACAAACATAATATGGGTCACCTAGACCTTGTTGATTGACCACATAACGTTCATTTGTTTCTTCTACACCTTACACTTCTTAAAGGCTCATGGATTCTCCAAGTAATACACCAGGAGATATTTGATTTTGCAATCCCTGCCAATATTAGTGCAGAATAACAGGGTTAAACCATCTTTCATGGCCTTTTGACTGGAAATAGTCTTTTCTTTTAGTAATGAAGGTCTCTCTGGACATCTTCTTGCCCAAAAGACTGGTCTCATCACAGTTGAACACTTGTAGCCGAATGTATGACTTAGAATCCAGGAAGCTTTTAAATTTAGACATGAATTATGTTCTCCTGTTAAATTCTCATTGATTCATATAAGAAGCAAACTCTCAGCGTTATGTAGAACACATGGCCGTTGTCTCATCAATGTCAGTACCCTCTTTATAGTATCAATCACTTTGATCTCTTACTCAGGTTTGTGGTTTTCGTAAATGTTGTAAGATTATAAATATTTGGTGAGTGTATCTTTGCCTCACTTCTCAATAATATTTTCCTCTAAGTTAATCTTATGCATCTACTTTCCTTCTTTTATGATCATTTTGGGGGCATCGTCTAGTTGCTGCTCTTACTGAAAACTTGATGATGATGAAAATAAAAAAAAAAAATAAAAAAAAAGCTGTCGTAACTCTATGAAAGAATACTATTTTAGACGTTCACAAGATGCTGGTACGAGTACTGTGGAGGGAGTGAAAAGAAAAACTTAATGGTATAAAAATCATTGACCATTAAGTGTTCTTGATTTATTCGTATTTTTCCACGAACAATGCAAATACAGATGGAAATTTTTACTTGCAAACAGATACAGTGCTCATAAACAGAATGGAAATTTCATGGTCGTATACCGAAGCCTTTATATTCCGAATTACTCGTAATACATATACACTGAAATATATATATATATATATATATATATATATATATATATATATATATATATATATATATATATATATATATATATATATATATATATATACATATATGCATATATATATATATATATATATATATATATATATATATATATATATGTATATATAAATATATATATGTATATATATATATATATATATATATATATATATATATATATATATATGTATGTATGTATAACTGTATAAAATAAAAGTATTCTTATCTTTCAAACATAAAAAACATTATCTACTAGGGAGAACATTCGTACATAATTGTATATGCACAAGTAAAAGCAAAGCAAACCAGATACACACTAGACCTCATAATACACTTGGGCCACTGATGTAAGCAATATTCAGAACTGGTCTAAGGCTGATAAGCTTGAAAAATAATAAAACAACAACGAGTGTAGATATATGACTCTCACTGAATACATTCCCCATATCTTGAACTGCTGAGTGCTACAACCAAA
>NC_090746.1:95573923-95581423 GCF_036898095.1 Palaemon carinicauda
ATGTCTCCTAAGTAGACAATTTTGTATCCCATAGCAAATTAGATACGAGAAAGATTGCAAAGTACATGTGAACTCTGGTACTGGAGTGATATTGGCAAAGTCTAGAGAGAATAAGCAGATCTTGGATAAAGGGACATAGAAAACGGGAACCGCGGGCTGCACCACCATAGATAAAAAATCCAGTGTTTAAACTTGAACATATAGCTATTACCTTGGATGCTTCTGGTTTTTACCTTATATTACCCTAAAACCTTTCCAACTTCAAAATTTGAAGTTAGTTAAACCAAAATTTCTTAAATCTATCATTACCTTAAAAATTACATTGAAACCATGCAAATTACCTGAAACTAAGGTAAGTACCTTTAAAGTTTAAACCTTGGCTATGACACCCATAATGGCAAAGTACTGGGATTTACGGGCGATTCAAGTATCTTATCAATAATTTTTTACACATCCTGCTATCTACCTTTCTTCACCTGTTATGTAACCAATCTCTCCTGTTATTTGACCATTATATATGTATATGTGTATGCATATATATATATGTACAACAACAGCAACAACCACAACAACGACAATAACAATAATTGCAACCGTTTTTAGTCTATTGCATGGCAAAGGCCTCAGACATGTCAGTTCATGCCTAGGGTTTGGCCAACATATATATATATATATATATATATATATATATATATATATATATATATATATATATATATATACATACATACATAGTAATACCGTGAGATACGAGTGTCCCAATATACGAGAAATTTGAGATATAAGGAAAGTTTCGAGCAAATTTTTGTCCCGAGATACGAGACAAATTTGAGATACGAGGTTACGAGACGGTTCTCTATGCTGCCGCTAGGTGGCCGATTGTTCGAGAGGATGCTCACGAGGACAGCATCGCTCGCTCTTTCCTGTCGTATCTCAGTCGCGTAAAGTTTTCTCCGAGCATCGGCCGTAGTGTCTGCATTTTTTACGTGTGTGTACAGTAAGCTAATTTCACTTAAGTTAAATTTAAAATTTAAGTTACGTTACGTAGTTTTACAAAAGTGTAGCGTACCGAATGTGTTGCTGTCAAGTTTCTCTCCTCCCCTTCTCTTCCCCTCGTCCTTCGCATACACCACCATAAGCCGCTAACGGCTGTTTCGAAGGTAAGAACTCCATAATAATGTCACATTTTATTGCAGATCATAACCAGTATATAGGTATTTGTTATTTTGTGAGCGTAGGTTGTGAATTAGAACAATTAAAAACAATTTTTTCCACTGCAATATACTGATCTTAGGTGTTTTTTCAGAGGGCGGGAACGGATTAATTCTTTAGTTATTTTATAAGGGAAACATTGATCGGAGATACGAGCGAATTGACATACAAGCTCGGGTCCCTGAATGCATTAAGCTCGTATCTCAAGGTATTAATCTCTCTCTCTCTCTCTCTCTCTCTCTCTCTCTCTCTCTCCCTCTCTCAATATATATATATATATATATATATATATATATATATATATATATATATATATACATACATATATTAAACCATTGACTCTCATATACAGTATAGGTGAATTTGTATTCCTTTAACAATAATTTTCTCTCACTTTGCTTCATCGTCTTCCAGCACTACAGTGATATAAGAACGTTTTATTCCGTTGATAGTTTTGATTAGGGACGCTTTAACAAAAAGAAAAGATCAGTTTTTTTTCTGATAGAATTCTGATATGATAGTCATCATAATCTAAGCGTTTTCTCAACTCATAAAACACCTACTACAAGGCTATTCAGGTTTATGATATTATGATTTAAAGGTTTATGAGCATCAAATATCCCAAGGCAACTTAAATCTACACAGACAAGAGAAGGAAATTACTCACCAAGTGTACTTCTCTCTGCAGATCCAAAAGCTTTCTCGTGGACATGGATTTGTCGCTCCACAGTTTTTGAGCGATCGGTTGCTGGTCTGTGCGAGACGTGTGCAATGTGATGTCGTCAATTTTCTTTGAGATTCTTAAGGTTGCATACTTAGTGGAAGCTTGAAAGAGCATGAAGACTGCCGAAGAGGCCAACACATATACGATATTGATATAACTCACGATAATGGTATTAAAATCAACTGAGTAAAGAAAAAAAGCTAATAATGTGAATACTATCTGTATAAAATGAAAAATAAGAATCGGGTTTACAATCCATTTGGCTCTGAAGGCGAATGCGTATGTTTTGCCCGATATTCCCACGAGACTACTGTAGAATTGGACCAAGTGCTTATTGTAAACAGTTAAAAGTATGTTGTTCACTGCGTTCATGGAGACGAGAGCTACAGAAGAAACGAGCAAAGCAGTATCCCCTACATCTGTTGTGTTAATATGAATTGTTAGCGTAATCGCTAGAGAGCAAACAACAATAATAAGCAAGAGTTTATTAAAAATGTTCAATAAGAAATAGGGTATGGAAAACACAAGAGACCCATCTGGCTTCCAGGTGTAGTGAAAGACACCGAGAAAACGGAGGAAGAAGAGGAGAAAATAGACCAATTCAAGACATTCGGCTTCCATGTCGCTTTTCTGGAGAACCATAATCTTTTTAAACACAGACGATTGAGAAAATAGATTAAAATCTTTAGAATTGTGTGAAGAAATTCTTAGAAAAACTCTGCAATTACAATTCGGATTTTGACTCAGAATGAGTCACAGAAAATTGCCCCCAAAAACACACTTTGGATTGTGGGATAAATCCCCAGGAAAAAGTTTAAAGAATAAATTTCGAGACGCAAGGATTACCCGCCTCTGCTGACACCTACCAAAACTATGGGCTTCTGGAAGGGCCAAAGTCTACCCCTCCCTTGAGGTCGATAGAGTTTCAATAAGTCTAATTTGTATGCACATCATCAAGATGAAAGGGTGTTGAGTAATAACGACTCTCTTCGTTGAATTTCATTAGCATGAATAAATAAACCCAATCACCTGGTAAACAAAGTGCCTCGTGTTATGGCGGTGACCGACACTGTTCAATATCTTATTCCGGCCTTGATCAGTTAATGTTTGAACTTCTATTTTATGTTCTCAGGTATTGATCAATTATCGTATATATGTATATACAGTATATACATACATATATGCACACACACACACATATATATATATATATATATATGTATATATATATATATATATATATATATACAGTATATAAAAATACTGGTAAATACTCACACACACATGAAAAATATACATATATATATATATATATATATATATATATATATATACCGGTAAATACTTACACAATTACATATATATATATATATACATATATATGTATATATATATATATATATATATATATATATATACAGTATATAAATACCGGTAAATACTTACACACACACACACACATATATATATATATATATATATATATATATATCTATATATATATATATATATATATATATATATAAGTAAAGTACATTTTATAGATTTATATAGATACACAGCTCTCTCTCTCTCTCTCTCTCTCTCTCTCTCTCTCTCTCTCTCTCTCTCTCTCAATATATATATATATATATACTGTATATATATATATATATATATATATATATATATATATATATATATATATATATATATATGATCTAAAGTTTTCTGAGAAATAATACATGGTGAATTAAATTGCAAGAGTGACTATTCTCTTATCATTAGGAACTTGGAATTTCCAAAACAATAAATATTCTAATCCTCCTTCTGGACGGAAGGAGTTAAGCAATATTCTTTAGTGTTTTTTCAAAACATTATTAAGAGTTTTGTTACAAATTCTTTATGGTGTATGGAATTACTATATACGAAATCCAGTTTTGTTTTGATATTTGAAGGAAATTATGATATGTTTGTTCCTTATTCTGGTTTTGTAATCAGTGCGTGAGACTACTAATTAAAATGATGAAAATTATGATAGTCAATATATGATCAAAATGCTATGCAAGATTATGAATGATAAAAAGGCAGATGAAAAGTTAGTAGCCATTATGAATCGGTAGAAACAAAAAGATAATTTTTTTTTTTCGGAAACTTGGTTTTACTTGTTCATAAAAAATGGAATGAATTGCTATAAAGAATTTCTTTCTGTTACTTGTAACATGGTGCTATATACGGTGCTAATTTGTTCAGTACAAAAACCGTTCATTTATGGAACTATATTCGATTGCAGGCTATCGCTCACAGATTCACTCGGCCATCAATGGATACCGTCATCTGGCAACCTCAACAGCACGTTAAGGGATCACCATAGGCCATAAGGGCATATAAAGGCTGTGACTAGAATTTTTGGTTACATTTGATTTATAGAATTCAGGGAGGTAGAGGGAGAACCACTCCCTCAGTTTGTAATATTATGTAAAGTTTAGAAGACGTTGGACAGCAAATAAGGTAGAAAAAAAGTGGGAATGGAATTAGAGGAGAAGACTGAAAAGTGGGTGCAGTTAGGAGGGGCCGAAAAACCAACGTAGAACGCTTTAGTAATTAGCATATTGTTCCTTGTGAAATGTATTACAGTAAGACCTCATACAGTTTTGGTCAGGGTCAACTTTAATGCTTCCTACCAGCATGTTAAGTGGCCTAGACATTGAGGTATAACGAATGCCTAGATGTTTCATAAAATAAATTTATATTGGTTAAGCGAAGATTACGTTCTTCAATCTCTTGATTATAAATTCGACATTGTTTTCTCTGCTTTAAGAAGAAAGACATTGATTTTTGGTGTCAAAATTCAATTTAACAAAGAGAACAGCCCTGGGGAAGATATCGAATCCATATATATTTCTATCAAATCAATTAAGGATCAAAAGGAAATAAGAATGGATATTAAATTTCTTGAACACGTGTATTTTTGATACCTCTCTTTCCGTTCCCTTGGAGTATTCCATTACAGCTTTAAGCTAATGGAATCCCCTTATTCTCCATACCTTTTAACATCGTTAACATTGGCGAAGGGAATTATATCCAGCCTATCTTCATTTAATATCATTATTGTTATTATTACTTGCTAAGCTACAACCTTAGTTGGAAAAACAGGATGCTATAAGCCCAGGGGCTCCAACTGAAAAAATAGCTCAGTGAGGAAAGGAAAAAGGAAAATAAAATATTTTACGAAGAGTAACAACAATAAATATCTCCTATATAAACAATAAAAACTTTAATAAAATAAGAGGAAGAGAATAAGATAGGAGAGTGTGCTCGAGTGTACCCTCAAGCAAGAGAACTATAACCTAAGACAGTGGAGGACCATGGTACAGAGGCTGTGGCACTATCCAAGACTAGAGAACAATGGTTTGATTTTGGAGTGTCCTTCTCCTAGAAGAGCTGCTTACCATAGCTAGAGTCTCTTCTACCCATACCAAGAGGAAAGTGGCCACTGATCTCTAGCATAGTATTGCCCAGTACTATGGCTAGTAATCTTAACTAGTACAACTAATCTCAACATAAAAAAGTATGTAGCAAATATTATGTCTCAATACTACACTGTATTCTAGAAGTTTTATTTAAGCTGTTAAAAAGTTGTGGAATACTCTCCCTAATCAGGTAGTTGAATCGGTGGAACTTCAAAAGTTCAATCTTGCAGCGAATGTTTTTATGTCAACAGGCTGACACAAGTCTCTTTTTACAGATGGCGTATGAAGGATCTATTTAAATGTCTTTACTGTTCTCAAAATATTCTAATAACTCATTACTTCTCTTTTAGTTTATTTATTACCTTATTTCCTTTCTTCGCTAGACTATTTTTCCCTGTTGGAGCCCTTGGGCTCATAGCATCCTACTTTTCCAAGTATGGTTGTAGCTAAGATAATAATAATAATAATAAATAATAATAATAATAATAATAATAATAATAATAATAATAATAATAATAATAGCATTACTACTACTACTACTACTACTACTACTACTACTACTACTACTCCTAATAATAATAATAATAATAATAACAGAATACATTGGGAAAATGAAAGATATGTAAATTCAAGGATTTACAAGAGACATACTTTTGACCGTGAATTTCTTACACGCTTAATCATAAGAGTTTTCCATAAGCTGTAGAGACAATACAGTTACTGAGAAATTCAGGCTGGCAGGCATCAAACAATTCCCGAGGTGGCACTCTTCAGTTGTTCTTGAATACACGAAAGGTTGTTTGATATAGAAGTCAGTAGATATTTAAAGGACGAAGTTACATACACGAGAAAATGAAAAAAGTATTATATATATGTACATATATATATATATATATATATATATATATATATATATATATATATATATGTGTGTGTGTGTGTGTATATATATGTATATATATAAATATATATATATATATATATATATATATATATATATATATATATATGTGTGTGTGTGTGTGTGTAAATATATGTATATATATAAATATATATATATATATATATATATATATATATATATATATATATAATGTGATATAATACTGTAAATAAAAATCTCCTTATTTTAGTTGTGGTCGATGGCTATAGTAGTAGTTTTAATGTATTCTTGACCTCAAATAGCCCCAGTTACGTTTTTAAAAGTGTTTGGTTACTTTAAAAAAAGTTTGTAGTCAGATATATAAAGATTATTTATTTCAAAAGAGTGCAATAAGTTATATATTTATTTATATTCGTAATGTTGTCTTAGTATAGATCCCTTACATTTAACAGGAGCGAATAAAGAGTGGAATCGTCTACTTTAGATTAAGGAATCTATATTCTTAAAACAGTTTTTTGACAAATACTTTATAAGTCAATAGACAATTTAAATGTTAAAGAATGATTTAAGGTCTCCTAGAACTTCATGATAGGAAACTGTGTAGACTACAAGCATCATTGATTGCTCAATCCTTTTCTTTTTCTTTTGTTCTTCAAAGATGTTATCATGTGTTCAATTTTGGGAAACTTTGCCATTAATTGTGGATAAATCATGGAATTTTGACTACTATGATCATGTGATAAGGCACACTTTATAGAGGAGTGATGTCTATAATTGTGCTTATGGTTACCTAACAACGTATTGGCTGCAGAAAGGAATATATTTTGGTTAAGTTTGGTGTTTCTAATTCTATGGATGAGTTATAATTCTTTATTTTTAGAATATTGGAATCTGCTCTATATATTTTCGTAATGCACAATATCTGTATTTTACACAAAATGACCGCAACTTAGAGTCTAAAAATTAAAAGTATAATAGTATTATTGGAATTATGAATTTTTGATGCATTAATAAAAAAAAAAAACCTACCATGCAAATATGTTCAAGTAATCCCACACTTCAAATTTGAATAGAATCTGAGTGTTTCTACTTCTTATCAAAAGATGGCAGTACGCATTCCTTGTTCCATCATATGAATGATTCTATCCAATTGGAAAAGGGTGATAGATTGATACTTATGTAGAAATGTGTGTGACAGGTATAGATTATATTCAGTTCAATTAAGTAGG
>NC_090746.1:95586423-95588923 GCF_036898095.1 Palaemon carinicauda
ATATGTGTGTATATATATGTATATATGTGTAAATATATATATATATATATATATATATATATATATATGTATATATATATATATATATATATATATATATATACATATATATATATATATATATATATATATATATATATATATATATATATATATATATATATATAGTGGCACCTCGGTATATGATTATAATCCGTCCCAAGAACAAGCTTGTAACTCAATATACTCGTAAACCAAAATAATTTGTCCTATAAGAAATAAAGTGAAATTACTTGATACATTCCACGCGTCCATAGAAACAAATTGCACTCAATCTTTAAGGTTTATATTTTATATGAAAAACAAAACATACCTGCTAACAAAACTAATGCAAATCAATAATTCACAATAGTAAATAAAAATACTTACCTTTGAGGTGTGCTGTGGCTGACGTATGAGAGACAAAAGAGGAGGAGGTGGAGGAGGAGGAGGAGGGAGAGGAGGAGGAGGAGGTGGTGGTATTTACTGCTTGGAAGGAGAATCTCCCTCCATGAGATCTTTGGATAAAGTATCGGGAGTTCTCTCTTTTGAATGACATTTAATATCTCCAACTAAATCTGCTAATTAATTTTTATAGACACTTGATCATCTTCTTTTACCATCATACAGTCAACATTTACCAAGGACCCTATCTTGATATGAATGTTTTTGTCTTTTTTAAATGGTATGGAAATGCGATATCACATTATCCATAAATAGATTCGGTGATTGCCCTACCTAAGACTTATGTGCGGGAAGTGTTTCTACACAAATGTTCAGGATTTCAAACATTTTCCTTATTTCCTTCAAAGCGAGAGGTTTGTCAGTCTATTCCTCCTCCTCAGAGGAAATCTTTACAACTACCCCTTATTGCTGCTCCTTATGCAATGCCAAAAGCTCTCAGCTTCTTGCTATGCTCATCCAGAAGATTGCTTCTGACGTCCCTGCCTAAGGACACAATTTCATTGTCAACTGGTTCCCCCTGCATGCATTTGAACCCCTCAAAATCACGTTCTGCAACCATTTAGGCCACAGTTTCCTGCATAGAGAGCTGAGGGGTCTGTTGGTGACCCCTTCCCATAATTATCTATGATCTTGAAGCAGCTGACACTAAGGAAATGTTCTTTCCAAAACTCTTGAAATGTGAGCTTAGTCCCTTTGGTGATCTGAAAATATCTCTGGAACATTGTTTTCGTGAACAGTTGTTTGAAATTAGAGATCACCCTCTGATCCATGGGATGGAGATTTGGAGTGGTGACGGTCGGCTGAAACTTGATTTTGATGAACTACATTACTTCTTCAATAGCTGTAGGATGGAAGGACAGGGGCAACAAGGCTTGTAGTGAAAGTTCTTTTCTATAATGTACTTTTTGATCTCAAGACCAAAAGCCTCATTGATCGATTCCACAAACAAAATATGGGTCACCCAGGCCTTGTTGATTGACCACATAACGTTCATTTGTTTCTTCTTGACCTTACACTTCTTAAAGGCTCATGGATTCTCCAAGTAATGCCCCAGGAGATATTTGATTTTGCAATCCCTGCCAATATTAGCGCAGAATAACAGGGTTAAACCATCTTTCATGGCCCTTTGATTGGAAATAGTCTTTTCTTTCAGTAATGAAGGTCTCCTTGGACATCTTGCCAAAAAGACTGGTCTCATCACAGTTGAACACTTGTAGCCGAATGTATGACTTAGAATCCAGGAAGCTTTTAAATTTAGACATGAATTATGTTCTCCTGTTAAATTCTCATTGATTCATATAAGAAGCAAACTCTCAGCGTTAATAGAACACATGGCCGTTGTCTTATCAATGTCAGCACCCTCTTTATAGTATCAATTGCTTTGATTTCTTACTCAGGTTTGTGCTTTTCGTGAATGTTGTAAGATTGTAAATATTTGGTGAGTGTATCTTTGCCTTACTTCTCAATAACATTTTCCTCTAAGGTAATCTTACCCGTCTTCTTTCCTTCTTTTATGATCATTTTGTGGGCATCATCTGAAAACTTGATGATGAACAATAGCGATCACAATTCAATAAAAAAAGAAAAAGAGAATAAAAAGCCGTCCTAACTCTAAGACAGAACACTACTTTAGACGTTCACAAGATGCTGGTACGAGTACTGTGGAGGGAGTGAAAGCCAAAATTTAATGGTATAAAAATCATTGACCACTAAGTGTGCTTGATTTATTGGTATTTTTCCACAAACAAAGCAAATACAAATGGAAATTTTTACTTGCAAACAGATACAGTGCTCATATACAGAATGGAAATTTCATGGTCGTATACCAAAGCCCTCATATTACGAATTACTCGTAATACATATACACACAAAAATATACTTACACACACATGTATATATATATATATATATATATATATATATATATATATATATATATATATATATGTGTGTGTGTGTGTGTGTGTGTGTGTGTTTGTGTGTGTATGTGTGTGCATAACATATCTGTGAAATCAAA
>NC_090746.1:95591423-95596423 GCF_036898095.1 Palaemon carinicauda
AACAACAACAATATAGTGAAGAAAGTGACTGGTTTCAATAATAAAACCAATTTTGGTTTGGACAGAAAAATTATATTTTGCAAATATCTTTGGTCTTAGTTCTTACGTGAACTCTGTCTTCAAAGTTGGTTATAGAGGAAAGCCCAGACCGTAGATCAAAGGATGATTGTTGCATCTGTGGAAGAAAAGGGAATGTTAGAAATGTGTTTGTTTGTTTGTTGGTTTTCGTCATAGAAAAATTAGTTTTTATTTAGCGAAGATGCATTCGCCTTCCTCGTTGGTTTTGGGATGACCAGTCAAGAACGTGAGACTAATTATTATCACTGTTTTGAATGAATTATCATTTCTAAAATTAGTGTTATGTTATAATCTTATACAGAGCATGTAATATCATATTGTTATCATCATCATCGTCATCATCATCTCCTCCTACGCTTATTGACGCAAAAGGGCCTCGGTTAGATTTCGCTAGTAGTCTCTATCTTGAGCTTTTAATTCAATACCTCTCAATTCGTCATCTCCTACTTAGAGCTTCATAGTTCTCAGCCATGTAAGCCTGGAGATTCCAATTCTTCTAGTACCTTGTGGAGCCCAGCTGAACGTTTTGTGAACTAATCTCTCTTGGGGAGTGCGAAGAGCATGCCCAAACCATCTTTATCTCTATTGTTATCATACATTTTATTAATTTATTATCCTGCATATTAAGGTACTTTGCCTTTGAGTATATTCCTTATTCAAAAGAAGAAATGAGACCAAACAAATGGAATAATATAATTATTTAGAGGTTTATAAACATTCGATTAGATAAAATCTTCAAATTTAGTAGCTCTAAAATTCCATGAACTTTGATAAAAAGATTCTATAAAACAGATAGAAGATTAAATATGTAAGTAATTATGTAACAGAGAAAAATAAACAAATATCTAAAGATTAAAACCATATACGCCACAACACATTCCACTTTAGTAACAATGAAAAGTGCGATTTTTACATCTGATTTTCGTTCTTGCTTCCAAGTGTTAAAAAATGCCACGATCATTATCTTTTGTGATTACATATAAATTCATAGATGAAAAAGGAAGGAATATTAAATATCTATCGACTACTGATATCTATGATAAAAGATGGAGTGTCTTTTTCCTTATAAATAATAAGTGAAGATTATCTTTGTAGCCATCTGTTAAGGGATGACAAGAAGGCATCGATTGTGAAAGTTGAAATAAATTTCTTGATTTTCAAAAATTTTTAACAACCACCATTTTGATTTTTATTTTAAGGCAACTAATTTTAGATGGGATCTCTTAAAGATTAGAATTTTAAATATTTACAACTGGTACTCTTGAAAAATTAAAATTTTCCTTCAAATATATATATATATATATATATATATATATATATATATATAAATATATATATATTTATATATAGATGCTGTATATATATATATATATATATATATATATATATATATATATATATATATATGTATATATATATATATATATATATATATATATATATATATATATATATATATATTGAATTAATGCCGAGAAGATCTCTTTATATCACTGACAGAATTCCATTTAAGTTCTTTAGACGTAACACTATGATGGCAATAAACTGTGAATTAACAGAATGTACCTCCGTTTATGAAAGGCCCTCATTACTCCTGGGATCCTCGAGGAATTACAAATTGTCAAAAAATAATCTATAAATATAGAACGGTCGGGATGATAAATCTATGAAATGCAAATGTACAGACGAACATTAATTTTTTATCTTTGAACATAGACTTAAACTGTTAAAAACCCGTAATTTTAACCACAAATTCTCCGTAAAGATATGTTGTTCTCAGACATATTTCAGTAAAATAAAGGCAGCCGCAGTTTTACCATAAATTGATATTATCTTTTACGGGTTGGTGACCTTAATATCACTTCTTTACGTAAAAATATCCGTTTTTAAAACGGTAAATGCCTGGCAACATTAATTCAAGGATTTTTACTGTTTATTTAACGGCAAATTTCTAAGAGTGTATTAAAGATATTTGCAAAGTGTCGTAACTTCTCTCACCTGATTGGTAAAGACTTGTCCGGTATGACAGGGGATGAACATGAAGCCAAAGAAAATCAAAATCCCAGAAGCAAATTCTATTTGGCCTTTTGTAGTGAAAAACTTGTAGCAAGAAGTGATTGTAGTAATACTGCAACCAAAGATGCAGAGAGACACGAATGGGGAAAAGAAACCCACTACATTTCTCAACACGCAGTCCACCTGGAAAACAAGATATATGGATGGCAAATTTATGGTCTTAATAATCAATGGCGCATTATGCAGTTGTGGAGCTTGAGATATTCTAATAATTTTTGTAAAATATAGACTTTCTATGAATTGTAAGATTAAATTTCCTTGGATTCTGAAAATCCAGTGTTCCTTTGATTTCTAACCTAAGCTTGTATATCTAGAATCATTAACTATAGTCGTTGTTTTTTTAGCTAAGTTATTCAAAAAGATATCCTACATTATGAGCTGAACGTATCTTTCAACTGACTGAATACTATGGAAAAATCTTTTCATAGGAGAGGAATTCTTATACATTTTCATTGAAGAAGATAGTCACTGATTTCATTCCATTTTCCCTTAGCTTCATTTCATTAAGAAACTAACTTCACCGAATAAGCCCAGTGCATTCCATTCCTATATCCACTGCAGATGATTAAATGTTTCCATGGCAGATTATTGAGTGTTACTTCCACAGAATATCTAGGGTTATGTAGTGATCTCTAAGATGATTTTGTATCCAAACTGCAGATTAGTTTGTAGCTAGGCAGCAAATTATTTAGCACCACTCCATTAGAATATCGAATGTCTCCTAAGTAGACTATTTTGTATCCCATAGCAAATTAGATACAAGAAAGATTGCAAAGTATAGATGAACTCTGGTACTGGAGTGATATTGGCAAAGTCTGGAGAGAATAAGCAGATCTTGGAAAAAAGTTCAAAGAAAAAAGGAACCGCGGGCTGCACCACCATAGGTCAAAAGTCCAGTGTTTAAACTTGATCATATAGCTATTACCTTGGATGCTGCTCCTTTTTACCTTAGATTACCTAAAAACCTTTCCAACTTCCTTAAATTTGAAATTAGTAAAACCGAAATTACCTTACATCTATCATTACCTTAAAAATTACCTTGAAGCCATGCAAATTACCTAAAACTAAGGTAATTACAATATTATTGCCTTGAAAATTACCTTGAAACCATGCAAATTACCTAAAACCAAGGTAAGTACTTTTAAAGTTTAAATCTTGGTTATGACACCCATGATTGCAAAGTACTGGGATTCACGGGCCATTTAAGTCTCTTATCTATCATTTTTTACAAATCCTGCTATCTACCTTTCTTCACCTGTTATGCAACTCCTCTCTTCTGTAATTTGACCATTACGTATGTATATGTGTATGCATATATATATGTACAACAACAACAATAACAACAACAATAACAACAAATGCAGCCGTATTTAGTCTATTGCATAGCAAAGGCCTCAGACATGTCAGATCATGCCTGGGGTCTTGCCAGCATATATATATATATATATATATATATATATATATATATATATATATATATATATATATATGTATATATATATATACACATACATACAGTAATACCAAGACATATGAGTGTCCCAACACACGAGAAATTTGATATGCAAGGAAAGTTTCGAGCAGATTTTTGCCCCGAGATACGAGACAAATTTGAGATACGAGGATATGAGACGGTTCCCTAGGCGGCCGCTAGGTATCTGAGTGTGGGAGAGGCTGCTCACGAGGACAGCATCGCTTGCTCTTTTTTGCCAGAGCTCCGTCGCGTAAAGCTATATCCGAGCATCGGCTGTAGTGTTTGCATTTTTTATGTGTAACGCAAGATTAACATTTATTTTCAAGTGTGTGTACAGTAGGCTAATTTAACTAAAGTTAAATTTAAAGTTTAAGTTATGTTACGTAGTTTTACAAAAGTGGAGAGTACCGAACGTGTTGCTGTCAAGTCTCTCTCCTTCCCCTTTCTCTCTCACTCCTCCTCTACACACACACCGCCATTAGCCGCTAACGTCTGTCTCGAAGGTAAGAACTCCATAATAATGTCACATTTTATTGCAGATCATAACCAGTATATAGGTATTTTTTATTTTGTGAGCGTAGGTTGTGAATTAGATTAATTAAAAACATGTTTTTCCACTTCAATATACTGTTTTTAGTTGTTTTTTCAGAGGGTGGGAACGGATTAATTTTTTTAGTTATTTTATATGGGAAAAATTGATCCGAGGTACGAGCAAATTGACATACAAGCTCGGGTCCCGGAATGCATTAATGTCGTATCTCAAGGTATTACAATATATATATATATATATATGTGTGTGTGTGTGTGTGTGTGTGTGTGTATTTTTTGTACATGCATGCTTCCTTATGTACCTATTTCATTGTTTAAAGTACAGTATAACTACCTCATGCTGAGTTCCCTTGCTCTAAATTCAATTAAGTCCATTAAACCATTGACTCTCTTATATAGGCGAATATGTATCCCATTAACAATTTTTTTGTTTCACTTTGCTTCATTGTCACCTAGCACGACGGTGATATAAGATATTTCTTTTTCGTTGAGAGTAGTTATCAGAGACGCTTTAACAAAAAAATAAAAAGAACAGTGTTTTTTTCTGATCAAATTTTGAAGTTTTACCAATAATGATACGCATCGTAATCCAAGCGTTATCTCATCTCATAAAACACGCATTTTATGATATTATGATTTAAAGGTTTATGAGCATCAAATATCCCAAGCTAACTTAAATCTATACAGACAAGAGAAGGAAATTACTCACCAAGTGTACTTCTCTCTGCAGATCCAAAAGCTTTCTCGTGGACATGGATTTGTCGCTCCACATTTTTTGAACGATGGGTTGTTGGTCTGTGTGAGACGTGTGCCATGTGATGTC
>NC_090746.1:95598923-95641423 GCF_036898095.1 Palaemon carinicauda
GGAGAGCGAAAAAGGTAGAAAAAAAGTGGGAACTTGATTAGAGAAGACTGAAAAGTGGGTGCAGTTAGGAGGGGCTGAAAAACCAACACAGAACGCTTTAGTAATTAGCATATTGTTCCTTGTGAGGTGTATTACAGTAAGACCTCATACAGTTTTGGTCAGGGTCAACTTTTACTGCTTCCTACCAGCATGTTACGTGTCCTCAGCACATGATGTATAGAGCGTAAACAAACATGGCGCTTATTAGAATAGAGCAAATATATATAAAGGGCGTTTCTTTTTCTCGGCCCAGACATTGAGGTATAACGAATGCCTACATGTTTGATAAAATAAATTTGATTGGTTACGGGAAGATAACGTTCTTCAATCTCTTGATTATAAATTCGACAGTGTTTTCTCTGCTTTAAGAAGAAAGACATTGATTTTTGGTGTCAAAATTCAATTTAACAAAGAGAACAACACTGGGGAAGATATCGAATCCATATATATTTCTATCAAATCAATCAAGGATCAAAAGGAAATAAGAATGGATATTAAATTTCATGAACACGTGTATTTTTGATACCTCTCTTTCCGTTTCCTTGGAGTATTCCATTACAGCTTTAAGCTAATGGATTCCCCTTATTCTCCATACCTTTTAACATCGTTAACATTGGCGAAGGGCATTATATCCAGCCTATCTTAATTTAATATCATTATTGTTATTATTACTTGCTAAGCTACAACCTTAGTTG
Source organism: Palaemon carinicauda (assembly GCF_036898095.1). NCBI lineage: Eukaryota > Metazoa > Arthropoda > Malacostraca > Decapoda > Palaemonidae > Palaemon > Palaemon carinicauda. The sequence goes on from NC_090746.1 coordinate 95,599,658, forward strand.
GAAAAACAGGATGCTATAAGCCCAGGGGCTCCAACTGAAAAAATAGCTCAGTGAGGAAAGGAAAAAGGAAAATAAAATATTTTACGAAGAGTAACAACAATAAATATCTCCTAAATAAACAATAAAAAACTTTAATAAAATAAGAGGAAGAGAATAAGATAGGAGAGTGTGCTCGAGTGTACCCTCAAGCAAGAGAACTATAACCTAAGGCAGTGGAGGACCATGGTACAGAGGCTGTGGCACTATCCATGACTAGAGAACAATGGTTTGATTTTGGAGTGTCCTTCTCCTAGAAGAGCTGCTTACCACAGCTAAAGAGTCTCTTCTACCCTTACCGAGAGGAAAGTGGCCACTGATTTTAAGCATAGTATTGCCCAGTACTATGGCTAGTACTCTTAACTAGTACAACTAATCTCAACATAAAAAAGTATGTAGCAAATATTAATTCTCAATACTACACTGTATTCTAGAAGTTTTATTCAAGCTGTTAAAAAGTTGTGGAATACTCTTCCTAATCAGGTAGTTGAATCGGTGGAACTTCAAAAGTTCAATCTTGCAGCGAATGTTTTTATGTCGAACAGGCTGACACAAGTTTCTTTTTATAGATTGCGTAAGAAGGATCTATTTAAATGTCTTTACTGTTCTCAAAATATTCTTATCACTCATTACTTCTCTTGCAGTTTATTTATTACCTTATTTCCTTTCTTCGCTGGACCATTTTTCCCTGTTGGAGCCCTTGGGGTCATAGCATCCTACTTTTCCAAGTATGGTTGTAGCTAAGCTAATAATGATAATAATAATAATAATAATGACAAATCTACCACTACTACTACTATTATTACTACTACTACTACTACTACTACTCCTAATAATAATAATAATAATAATAATAATAATAATAATAATAACAGAACACATTGGGAAAATGAAAGATATGTAAATTCAAGGTTTTACAAGAGACAGACTTTTGACTGTGAATTTCTTACACGCTTAATCATTAGAGTTTTTCATAAGCTGTAGAGACAATACAGTCACTGAGAAATTCTGACTGGCAAGGATCAAACATTTCCTGAGGTGGCACTCTTCAGATGTTCTTGAATACACGAAAAGTTGTTTGATACAGAAGTCAGTAGATATTTAAAGGACGAAGTTACATACACGAGAGAATGAAAAAGGTATTACATATATATAAATATATATATATATATATATATATATATATATATATATATATATATATATATATAAAATATAATATAATGTGTATATATATATGTATATATATATATATATATATAATTATATGTATATATAATATATAATATATTATGTGTATATATATATATATATATAGATATATATATATAAAATATAATATAATGTGTATATATATATGTATATATATATATATATATATATATATATATATATATATATATATATTATATGTATATATAATATATAATATATTATGTGTATATATATATATATATATATATATATATATATACCGTATATATGTATATATATAAATATATATATATATATAAATTGTAAATAAAAATCTTATTTTAGTTGTGGCCGATGGCTATAGAAGTAGTTTTAATATATTCTTGGCATCAAATATGACCTCTTAATAAAAAAAACTACCATGAAAGTATGTTTTAGTAATCACACACTTCAAATTTGAATCGGATCTGAGTGTTTCTACTTCTTGTTAAAAGATGGCAGTACGCAGCCCTTGTTCCATCATATGAATGATTCTATCCAATTGGAAAAGGGTGATAGATTGATACTTATGTAGAAATGTGTGTGACAGGTATAGATTATATTCAGTTCAATTAAGTAGGCTATTTTAGGGGTATTTCTAAACCAAAATGACGTAATGAAAGGTTCCAGAATGCAAGGATTAAAGAGTTCTACACATTGTTTCTTTTTGGGACCAATAGATGGCCTTAGCAGCAGAATACCAAATTATTAATTATCCCCATCATCCACTTATTATGATTTTTATTACTTCATTTCTGTTGCTATTTGGGTATAAAATTGCTATAAAACAGACGCACGTGAACCTGATGTTCCTTGTTGTCTAGCCACAACTGAATTCTTAGGAAATTACAAATTTCACAATAAAAATCCCAAATATTTCCTCTGCAAACAATCGTTGATTCAATTACATGTGGGGGTCGGGGGTGGGGGTCGCCAGAGATGCCACATGTACTCAAATCGGTGAGACAATCAAGTAATTGCACAGTTATTTGATCTAATTTTCAATTACCTTTCAATGAAACTAAATTATAGTTAATATGTTTTATGATATGACATGCATCTTGATAAAATACTACGTAGAATAACAATATTGTTACATTCCGAAAGGCATAATAACTCCCTCCTTCCATTACGTCTTAACGAGTTTTACTTCAAGGCCAATAGATGGCATCTGATGTACCTTGTCCCAACAAATATAGTCAATTATTTGACGAACACGTGTGTCAAAAAAGTGTGGTAGGAAGGTAAAGGCTAGAAAGTAGAGGCTAGAGAATTGTCCAACGATCGTTTTCTTATTAGAAATGGATATACTTATCATAAATGTAATTGAAATTTTCATATGCTATCGGAAGCAACTTGAGTTTACTTATAAATGTGTTAAGTATTTTCTATCATTATCAGAACACATGGATGGTGTGTAATTTCCCTGTACAAATGACCAATGTAACAATCATTAGCATAGTTAAGGTGGGCGGGACGAGTCTGGGACAGCGGTGCCAAATGGAATTCCCTCGAATGGAGAATATCATTATTCATTACAGATTCAAATCATTTAATGAGTAATAGTTAAATGCCAGAAGGTACATGATAATCGCGTAATTTGATGTTCTTATACTCAGCTTCATCAACATAGACAAATCGAATAATGAAAAAGAAAATGGTCATATTTCTGTGTCTTTGCCAACGCCTGACTGTGTTGCGTCATCCATCTGCGAATTTGTGTTTGTTAATAAGGGCGTTCCAGAGTGTAAATCAGTTATAAAATAAACCTTGTCATCATTTCCTTAGTAAATGTATGCATTCAGTAAAGCTTTTTCTTGGTTCAATATAGGGTAAAATGGAAAGCTTAACAAAGATGATAGATTGCTGAAAGTTAAGAAAGGTTAATGGAGATTTTTCCAAAGTATTCAAAAGGTTTTTCAATTAAGTTACAAATACCCTATGATCCGTAAGAATGGGAATAAAGTTTAAGCTGGTCCTAATAGTCAAATGTGTTAAGTATGATTTCATTTACAAAAAGTAGTATTCAAAAAATGATTTATATTGTTAAAACCACTTGAGGGTAAACGTATTTGATATTTTACCAGAGAATATGTTCATTTCGAGAAAAAATTAGTAGTATTTGTATAAATGATAAATTCCTTATTGATAATTGAAGGTTAAAATATATACACTGTAGTAATATTTTTTTATATCATTACCAGTTAATTTTTTTTTATTATGTTTTGTTAAAATTTTTTGTGACTAATGATAGCATATGTAAATGATGAATTATAAACCACATCGTGAAAACCAATATAAAAGTATAAATGTATATATCATAAATATATATTTGTAACAATGAGCGTGTAAAACTATATTAACTTGATAAAAGTAAAAAAAAAAAAAAAAAAAAAAATAGTAAAATGTTTATCCATATTTCTATAGGTCATAGGTTCGATTCCTTGGCCGGGCAGAAATATCTATCATTAATGAAATCTCTCTAAGCATTTGATATCATAAACGAGAGCGAATTCGACATTGAAAGGTATTCTTAATTTTATATATATATATATATATATATATATATATATATATATATATATATATATATATATCACTCGTGATTTTAATGAATGTAAATATAAACCACATTGGCAATTAATATCGAATTCTACCCTTGGCATAGTATATCCACTAGAACTTCCTTTAAGATAAATGTGTTTGGCTGGGCAAGGATTCGAACCTATGCCCTGAGTCGAAACAATGCCTGCAGGGACGACTTAAGCAACTGAGTTATCAAGAGATATAAGCTGTTTTCGAGTCCACTGTACATACACCTGTCGCATTCAGGAATCTGTTCTTAGACTTGAAATCAACCCATCAGACACCCACCGTCAGAGCCTTTTCAAACTCTAGCCTCCACCAGAAAAACGCTCCTACGCCCCTTTGATGTTGGTGTATTTTCTTGAAAAACATAGAAATAGTGAGGCTGTAGGATCTCTCAGGTAGAGTTGTTTTAGACATAGCATGATCTTAATATTCATAGGTTGAAAGCGTAAGAAATATCGCTTCGATGCAATTCTTTAATAACCCAAAGATAGATGAAGTAATCTTTACTTTGTGCGGGAACTTCACTTCACCAAAGATCAGTGTATTTACACAGGTTTCAGAAAGTAGACTGTCCATTTATGTCATTAAGCTTACTAGATTTGATCTACAACTGAAACTGTATGATTAAGTTATTGTTTTCAAAGGTTTATAGGTCGCTCATGAATAGTAGAGGCAAGAGACAGTAACTGTGAGCTAAAGACTGTCCACACCCACACACACAAACAATATATATATATATATATATATATATATATATATATATATATATATATATATATATATATATATATACAGTATGTTTCACCCAGAAGGCTAAAATAATAAATAAACTGAAATGACTCCAACATCATATATATATATATATATATATATATATATATATATATATATATGTATATATATATATATATATATATATGTATATATATATATATATATATATATATATATATACATATATATATACATATATATATATATATATATATATATATATATATATACATATATATATATATATATATATATATATAATATATATGTGTATATATATATTTTTTTTTTCAATTATGAAGCCACAAATATATTTTACCATTGAATTTACTCCACCCCTTGATTACAGACCAAAAGGTCAATATTTTTTATGATAGGAATCCTTGTAGTCTAATAGAATTAAGGTGACAAGTGGACTTTCAGACTATTCTGCTATGAAGAGATAAGAGTTGATATTGACTCTGCCTTACAGAATCCTGTCGAATTCAGGTTTTGTAATTTGGTTTGAAACCAACGAGTCTCCTGCATTAGAGCTGATTGGTAAGTTTGCAACACTTTTCTGTTTATGATAATTGTATCACTAACAATCGTGATACTCAAAGATTCATATATCAAGCCACAAGTAGCATTTAGTACCGAAAATAATGAAAGTATCTGTGGCCTGATATCTCATCATCATCATCATCTCCTCCTACGCGTATTAACGCAAAGGACCTCGGTTAGATTTCGCCAGTCGTCTCTATCTTGAGCTTTTAATTCAATACTTCTCCATTCATCATTTCCTACTTTGCGCTTCATAGTCCTCAGACATGTAGGCCTGGGTCTCCCCTAGCTCTTATAGTGCCTTGTGGAGCCCAGCTGAACGTTTGGTGAACTAATCTCTCGGGAGTGCGAAGAGCATGCCCAAACCATCTCCATCTACACCTCGAGTAATCTCTCTTATAGTTTCATTTCTAATACTGTCCTGCCATTTAATTCCTAATATCCTTCTGAGGGCTTTGTTCTGATATCTACTAAACCTATTGGAGATTGTTAAATGTATAAAAATCACGAGTATAAGTAATTAAATTATCATAAACAGCTAAGTGTTACAAGTTACCAATCAGCTATAATGGCGGAGATGGGTTGGTTTCGAATTAAAGTACAAAACCTAACTTCAACAGGAACTTGTATTTCAAAATTGGAATCAACTCATGAAGGACTCAAGGCTCAACTCTCGAGCGAAGAGGACGTGTTCCCACCGCTGTAGTTGTTTTTTGAGGTTTATACAATTATACGGACTTTGAAGTTATCTGACCGTTCACAGATGGCTTATGGCTAATACTATTAACAGCAACATTCAAGTATTTGAAGGAGCTCGGGAGGACATCATTATGGATTTAGATATGTCTAGTAGCAGCGATGACGACCAACCTTTTATCACAGTTGAAAGCAAGAAAATGAAGAAAAGGAAAATGAGCAGTGTTGTTGTATCTAATGGGATGTCTGATGATAAACGAAAGAAGTTTTTAGGTGAAGGCTCTACTACGAATCATCTAAAAGATGGTAAAGTTATTAATGCTAAAAGGCCTCGGCTGTATTTTCCGAGGAATGTTTTGGGCTTCCATGATCAGGTTCGTTGGGCAGTTCGGCTGTCCAAGTGTTATCCGGAATTTGAGGTTCTATTTAAGGAAGGGAGAAACATCCCATATATTACAGTAAAGGATGAGGTAGCTGTTGGTTTTTTAACAAAAAGTGGCTTTGAAAATATTGTAATGGAAAAACCAAAGGAACTGTATGGTGCATGTACAAAGGTAATTATTTTTGATTACCCTACTTACTTGGACCCAGAAGATGTTTTAGTTGACGACCTATTTATATAGGCAAAGCGTAGAGTAGTTAAAGTTGACGGCGAGTCTGTCCCTAAACCACAATTAATTGCACTCATCAAGGGTCCGCCAATAGAGAGAGTATTTATCAAGTGCCTTGGTTATAAACGTGTTGCAGTGTTCATTGACAACCCTGTCATGTGTTATAAGTGTTGCAGGTGGGGTCATATGGCCTGGAAGTGCCTGAATGACCATCGCTGTCGATTTTGTGGTAAGTCGCACGAGTCGAAGGTGTGTGGTGACAAAATCAAAGAAAAGGAAAAAATTGAACCAAAGTGCTGCAATTGTGGAGGTGCTCATAATGCTAGCTCTAGAGTGTGTCCCCGAATGCCCAAAAGTGATCGTTCAAATAATGGAAATCCAAGAAGTGATAGTTCTGGTGTTATTAATACTCAGGTTCCAGTGGCTAGTGAAAATTTCTGGGAAAAGCGTATGGAACAGCAAAACCAAAGTTTGGTCAAGAATAAATCCCCTGAGGAGACTCAATTTCATTATAATAACTTTATCTCGGAGTTTCGTAAAGAGATAGCAGAACTGAAACAGGCAGTGTTAGCTATTAAGAATACTATGAATAGTATATATTTGCAAAATAAAAAGGTGGTTGTTAATGAAAGGGTGACTCAAAATGTTGTGGTTGCAGAGGTACATGACAATAGTGGTGAAAGCACAGTTACATGCGAGGCTGGTTTGTCAGCTAATAAGCCAGATTATGTGGAAAATGTGGTCGGAGATTTTACAATCATTCTTGATTCGATAACCGAGTATATGGAAAGTCCAACCAATCAGCTAAAAATGAATATTCTTCATTCTGCAAGCAAGTTAAGAAAGAGTATTTCTCAAAATGGCACATAAACTCCATATTATATCCTGGAATATAAATAGTTTAAGAAAACGAATTGCTGATTTGCATGCTTATACTCAGTCTACAAACGTTGATATAATAGCTTTGCAGGAAGTAGGTAGAAATGTTTCCTCACCCCAAATTAACGGTTACAATCATTTTGAATTACAAGCTAATGAGTCCACGAATTGCAGAGGTTTAACTATTTACATAAAAAATAATATTCCAGCTTCGTATTACTTTGCTAGTAAAGTCAATGGTACTGAGTGTTTGGCTATTAAAGTAGCGCTTAAAGATGCAGAAATATATATCGTTAATATTTATGTACATGCGGATTCTTTGGTTATTGAGGACCTACCTGATGTAATTTTTTCTGAGGATTGTGTATTACTTGGTGATTTAAATGCTAGACATACTGCTCTTGGTAGTTGCTCCCGAAATCACAATGGGATTATTTTAAATAGATTTTTAGATTCGTTTGAAAATGCGTCTGTACTTGGTAATTGTGAAGCAACACATGTTAGAGGAGGCAGGCTTGATTATGCTATACTTTTCAACATGCCTGGAGTACAGACAGATTTCTCTGTTGTAACCACTTTACTAAGTGATCATTTTGCTCTTAGAATTAGTTTTTATTTAGAAAAGATTTCACTTATTAACAATGGAACTAGATACGTATTGCATGACAGGCAGAAAGATGATTTTATAGAAAAAGTAAGTGACTGGTACAAAGAGTATAAACTGCTAGGTATTGAGGATGAAAATGTTTTCCTTGAGGATCTGCTAACAGTAATAGAATCCATACTTTACAAACCACAGAAAAAACCTAATTCTGCCAGTAATCATAAACCTAGGTATCATAATGACAAAATAGTGAAAGGCTGGAACAAGTTACTACGAAAATGCCATAGGGAATGGTCTAAAGACCAGAATATGCAATCCAGAGAAACGATGGTTACAGTGGCTGAACATGCTACAAAAAAGAGGCAAGAGGTTAGAAGTAAGTATTGGGAAGGTTTTTTACGCGACATCTCAATTTCAAAATCCCTACGTCAAATTTGGGATGGTGTCAATAAAGTAAGGGGGGTAAAAAGAAAGACAAATGCACATCCTAATGCCAGAGAAAAAGCAGAGGCATTAGCCGCCAAATGGTCGTATGCGTCGAACTTAGATTCTCTACCTCGAGATATACAGGAAAGCCTTAGGAAGTTACAGAAACAAAGACGTAGACTAGTTTGTATGCAGAAGAACTTAATGGATGACACCTGTATTCCTTTCACCAGGGATGAAATGTTAAATAGTGTTAAGAAGGGGAAGTCAACAGCTCCAGGTAAAGATGGCATAACATACGATATTATAAACTGTCTTATAGCAATGGAGGACAGTCCTCTTTTAGCATTGTTCAATTTATCATACAGTAATGGTCGCTTACCTATTAAATGGACAATTGCCCTCATGATACCTGTACCTAAGGGAAATAATGATTACAGACCTATCTCATTGACTTCTTGTTTATCAAAAACTATGGAACGTATGGTTTTAAATAGGTTGTTGTATAAAGTTGACGGGCTCCTTTCTCCGAATCTTTATGGTTTTTTGAGGAACAAGAGTACCTCTGATTGCGTATTAAAAAGCCTTAGTACTGCTGGTGTCAACTGTAGAATGTTTTTAGATTTAAAGGGAGCCTTTGATAAAGCCAATAAGGATGTAATATTGGAGTGTCTTGTTAAAAAGGGTATAAAGGGTAAGCTACTGATGTGGATTTCACAATATTTGAGTAACAGAAGGGGAACTGTTATGTTTCAGGGTTACGAGTCCACTGAAAAGTATTTTGAACTTGGTACTCCACAAGGGGGTGGGCTTAGCCCCATGATTTTTAATATATTGATGGACGAAATTGCAAGTTATAAATTTCATGGAAATTCACAAGTAATCATTTATGCAGATGACATTCTCATACAATGCAAATCAGAGGAGACTTTGAGTATCGTGTTGACTGAAATGTCAGATCTTTGTATATCTTTAGGTCTTGTGGTAAATGAGAGTAAGACAAAATATCAATCACGAATAGTTAGTGATAAAGAATTCTGGCTGAATGGAGTAAAACTAGAAAGAGTAACAATTTATAAATATTTGGGTATGTATATTGGGTTTGGTAAAATAATGGATCAAATTACCTATGTGAAGAACATCTGTACATCTCGGCTTAAGCCATTACGTGTTTTGTCAAATCGTGGTAACGGTGTTGGTATTCCAATATTAAGGTCTGTATATCTTGCCACTATTAGAAGTATCATAGACTACTCGGCTCCAGTTTTATGTAGTTTTTCAGATAAAGATCTTCGCCCCTTGGAATTGTTGCAAAACGAAGCTATGAGGGTAATATTAGGTTGCCCTAGAACTGCAAGGATTGAAATAATGCGAATGGAGCTGAATTTCCCGCGTGTTACTCAAAGAATAAGAGAGTTGGCAGTCTCCTCAATTATAAGACTGATTAGACAGAATGATAGGCATTTCAAAATTATTATAAATAGATATGTGAAAGGCGTTCCAGGATTCTTCACACTGAATGAATATTCACGAAAGCTTTGTAAAATATTGAATGACTATAATGTTTTTGATTTCTGTGTACCTTTGCCAAGTTCACGTCTAATAAAACCTTGGATTACTGAGAAAGTAGATATAAGTATAGAGCAACTTGATTTGAGAAAAAGGGACAGCAATCCCCTTGAACTTAAACAGCTGTTTTTGGAAAAGATATCTCGGTACCCAAAGGATACGGCGATTCATGCTTATTGTGATGGTTCTGTTACCGGATGTCGAGCTGGTCTTGGTGTTGTAATTAGAGAATTTTTTGAATTTGGTTATAGTACAGAGGAGAGAATATCTAAGCGTATTGGCGACCATAGCTCATCTACCACTGCTGAGCTGTTTGCCATATATGAGTGTTTGAAATTTGGAATTCATAAAGAAAAATCTATAATATGTTTTGTTGACAGTCAGAGTGCTCTTTTGGCTTTAAATGCCAAATTACCTTCAGATGAGGAAATAGTTACCAAATGCAACGAGTACATTTCTGTCATAAAAGGGTCAGGATACAGTGTAAAATTCGTCTGGATACCCTCACATTGTGGTATATATTTTAACGATGTTGCTGATGAATTAGCAAAACAGGGGTGCAATAAAGAATCTATAGATTACGCCACTTTAGTTAGTATGAGGAAAATAAAGTCACACATGGCAAGAGTAAGGGAAGGTTGGAATATTGAGATTGCTAGGGCAATCATGAGTAACGGCAGTAACAGTATGTCTCATTATGATTATGTAAGTAACAACACACGTTTTACTTATGGAAAGTCTTCAGCTAAATATGATGGAATTGTTATGAGACTTAAACTAGGCTATAAATACTATTGGGAATATAAGAGTGGAGAGGGTACCCCTTGTAAATTATGTGACGCTGCAAACTCACACACACTGCAACATTACATTATGGAATGTAGTTCTTTGGCAGAATTTAGGAATCTTGATGATAATTTTGAACAAATGGTGTGTTTTTTCATTAATAATAATTTGTACAAGAATATTGCAAATAAATTTAAAAAAACTGATATAAGGTACTAAAATTGTGAAGTTACTATATTACTTTTTATTTGTATAATGTTTTGAGTTTGCTGCAGTAATATAGAATTTGAAATGGAAGTGGTTGTTCTCTGTACATTAAATAATAGTTCTCCTTTTATGTGAAAACGGTCTGTAAAATGTATTTCATGTAAAAAATGTTTTGGTTATTTTGTAATGTGTAATATAGCTTTCAAATTTATTATAACAGGGACTCCTCGTGGTTCCAAATACATGCGATTTCTGTGGCGCAAGGTAGCAGGTCGAGCGCACCTTCGCCTTTGGAGTCGTGGTGTTTGGCATCGCGGCGGGTCCGTTTTTGTTGCGGCGGGTTTTGGTGTCGTTTCCTTGTTGAATGATTGTTTTTGTGATGAATTTGTGAAGTGTGTGCATATTTTCTTGAGTCTTGGACGATTTTGTGAGGCTGGCCTCTTCGTGGTCTTGTTGTCGGCTCGCACCGTCGGGCCCAGAATCGTAATTGTCATTGCTTTATCAAATTATAACTATGATTAATTTATATGTAATTTCAGTCTGTGAAATAAATATATAAGGTTTGTGCTAATGTACTTTGGGTAAATGTGAAATTATTCATGTAGGTGTTTTCATTTGTAAAAACTGTTACTAATTGTATTTTTTGAGTCATGTAAATTATTACTAGGTTTTACCTTTGTATTTAGCTTTTGTTCATTTATGTATATTAAAGATAATTTATGTAAATCAAAGATAGAGTGGGCTGTCTAGCAAGACTAACAGCTCCTTTTGACCACTTTTTGTCAATAAATTTTTTGAATTTGAATTTGAATTTGAATCAACTCATATCTCTCCTCATAGCCAAACGATCTAAGTTAACTTATCATATTAATTGCGAACATGCGCCAGAACTACTTATCAGAAAAAAAAATTCCCCCTTCTGTCTTTGATACTGAGGTATAGTGAATTCAATATTAAAAGGGGTTTGTGGCTTGATATTTGAATACATACAGTATATACATAAGCCTATGTACATACTGTATGTACAAACACAAACACACACATATATGTGTGTGTATATATATGTATATATATATATATATATATATATATATATATATATATATATATATATATATATATATATATACAGTGTCACCTCGGCATATAATTATAATCCATCCCAAGAACAAGCTTGTAACTCAATATACTCGTAAACCAAAATAATTTGTCCTATAAGAAATAAAGTGAAATCACTTGATACATTCCACACGTCCATAGAAACAAATATGCACTCAATCTTTAAGGTTTGTATTTTATATTAAGAGCAAATTATACCTGCTAACAAAACTAATGCAAATCAGTAATTCACAATAGTAAGTAGAAATACTTAACTTTTAGGTATGCTGTGGCTGACGTATGGGAGACAAGAGAGGAGGGGGAGGAGGAGGTGGAGGAGGAGGAGGAAGGGAAGGAGGAGGAGGTGGTGGTAGTTACTGCTTAGAAGGAGAATCTCCCTCCATGACAACTTTGGGTAAAGTATCGGGAGTTCTCTCTTTTGAATGACATTTAATATCTCTAACTAAATCTGCTAATTAGTTTTTATAGACACTTGATCATCTTCTTTTATCCTCATACAGTCAACCTTTACCAAGGACCCTATCTTGATATGAATGTTTTTGTCTTTTTTTAAATGGTATGAAAATGTGATATCACATTATCCATAAATAGATTCGGTGATTGCCCTACCTAAGCCTTATATGCGGGATGTGTTTCTACAAAAATGTTCAGGGTTTCACACATTTTCCATATTTCCTTCAAAGCGAGAGATTTGTCAGTCTATTCCTCCTCCTCAGAGGAAATATTTACACCTACCCCTTATTGCTGCTCCTTATGCAATTCCAAAAGCTCTCAGCTTCTTGCTATGCTCATCCAGAAGATTGCTACTGACGTCCTTGCCCAAGGACACAATTTCATTGTCAACTGGTTCCTCCTGCATGCATTTGAACCCCTCAAAATCACGTTCTGCAACCATTTAGGCCACAGTTTCCTGCATAGAGAGCTGAGGGTTTTGTTGGTGACCCCTTCCCATAATTATCTATGATCTTGAAGCAACTGACACTAAGGAAATGTTCTTTCCAAAACTCTTGAAATGTGAGCTTAGTCCCTTTGGTGATCTGAAAATATCTCTGGAACATTGTTTTCGTGTACAGTTGTTTAAAATTAGAGATCACCCTCTGATCCATGGGATGGAGAATTGGAGTGGTGATGGGTGGCTGAAACTTGATTTTGATGAACTACATTTCTTCTACCAGGTCGTCTTCAATAGCTGTAGGATGGATGGACAGGGGCAACAAGGCTTGTAGTGAAAGTTCTCTTCTATAAGGTACATTTTGATCTCAAGACCAAAAGCCTCATTGATCGATTCCACAAACAAAATAGGGGTCACCCAGGCCTTGTTGATTGACCACATAACGTTCATTTGTTTCTTCTACACCTTACACTTCTTAAAGGCTCATGGATTCTCCAAGTAATACCCCAGGAGATATTTGATTTTGCAAAACCTGCAAATAGTAGTGCAGAATAACAGGGTTAAACCTTCTTTCAATTCCTTTTGACTGGAAATAGTGTTTTCTTTCAGTAATGAAGGTCTCTCTGGGCATCTTCTTGCCCAAAAGACTGGTCTCATCACAGTTGAACACTTGTAGCCGAATGTATGACTTAGAATCCAGGAAGCTTTTAAATTTAGACATGAAATATGTTATCCTGTTAAATTCTCATTGATTCATATAAGAAGCAAACTCTCAGCGTTAATCGAACACATGGCCGTTGTCTCATCAATGTCAGTACCCTCTTTATAGTATCAATTGCTTTGATTTCTTACTCAGGTTTGTGCTTTTCGTGAATGTTGTAAGATTGTAAATATTTGGTGAGTGTATCTTTGCCTTACTTCTCAATAATATTTTCCTCTAAGGTAATCTTATGCATCTACTTTCCTTCTTTTATGATCATTTTGGGGGCATCGTCTAGTTGCTGCTCTTACTGAAAACTTGATGATGATGAAAATAAAAAAAAAATAAAAAAAAGCCGTCGTAACTCTATGAAAGAATACTATTTTAGACGTTCACAAGATGCTGGTACGAGTACTGTGGAGCGAGTGAAAGGCAAAACCAAATGGTATAAAAATCATTGACCACTAAGTGAGCTTGATTTATTTGTATTTTTCCACGAACAATTTAAATACAGATGGAAATTTTTACTTGCAAACAGATACAGTGCTCATAATATACAGAATGGAAATTTCATGGTCGTATACCGAAGCCTTTATATTCCGAATTACTCGTAATACATATAAACTGAAATATATATATATATATATATATATATATATATATATATATAAATATATATATATATATATATATATATATATATATATATATATATATATATATATATATATATATATATATATATGCATATATATATATATATATATATATATGTATATATATATATATATAAATATATATGTATATATATATATATATATATATATATATATATATATATATATATATATATATATATATATATATATATATATATATATATATATATGTATGTATGTATAACATATTTGTGCAATCAAAATAAAAGTATACTGTACATTACTTTCAAACATAAAAACATTATCTACTAGGGAGAACATTCGTACATAATTATATATGCACAAGTAAAGGCGAAGCAAACCAGGTCCACAATAGACCTCATAATACACTTGGACCACTGATGTAAGCAATACCCAGAACTGCTCTAAGGCTGATAAGATTGAACAATAATAAAACAACGAGTGTAGATATATGACTCTCACTGAATACATTCCTCATATATTGAACCGCTGAATGCTACAATCAAAGACTGGCATATAAATTTTCCTTGGAAATAAATGTCTAATTAAATTTCAGTGTATTGGTTTATTAAAAAACTGGAAGAGAGTCTTGATACTGAGGAATTTCACTATGGAAAACATGTTCTTCGAATAGCTCATGTATTCGTCACATTTGCAGGAGTAATTAACCCAATATGTTTGTCGACTTCATTTGGTCCAACTTGGAGTAACACCACAACATATGTCGCAATGAAGCTTCCAATCTGGTGGAAAAGTAAATTAAAGATAAGGTTAGAGAATGATCTCTCTCTCTCTCTCTCTCTCTCTCTCTCTCTCTCTCTCTCTCTCTCTCTCTCTCTCTCTCTCTCTCTCGCTAGCTACTCTTATTTTTTTTTCTTTCAATTTCTATCATTTATTAAGAGTTTATTTACTTAGGTAACATACATAAAAAGCACTTGTCTGAAATTACTATAAGGGAATTACTTTCAAACCTGAAAGTGTATGAGATTTACAATCTTAAAATAAAGTGAATATATTTTTTTATCTAATCTTTTTAGAAGAAAAAAAAAGGATGGAGGATCAGACGAGTTACTTTCCAGTTTATGTTTTTCATATATAACCAAATTGAATGATTTTGGTAAGTTGGTGGATGTGTTTGTCAGGGTCAAAACTTCAAAAGGAAGAAGAACAGAAAGCAGAATAAGGCGGTAAAGAAAACGGGATGTGCAACAATATTGTTACATTTTCCTCCGGGAGTTTCTGAAAACCTTCGATTTGTTTTTCGTTTTGAAAATCAGAGATTATATAAAATTAGAAAAGGGGAATCTATACAGTCCTAGGAGTAGAGCTTGACCCTTACGGAGCCTGATACTCATAGAAAAATTATTAGTACTGTTTTAAGTAGATGTTTGTGCTTTGTGGGGGAAGTATATATAACCATATATACTGTATTTATATACGTATATACATATAAACAGTATATATATATTTATATATATGTATTTATGTATTTATATATGTATATATACAGTATATATATTATATATATATATATATATATATATATATATATACATATATACATATATATACATACATATATATATATATATATATATATATATATATATATATATATATATATATATATACATACACATACATGCACACACACTCATATATATATATATATATATATATATATATATATATATATATATGTGTGTGTGTGTGTGTATAAAATAGAACCAGCGCAACTTCTATAAAGCCAAATTTTGAATATCCAATATTATCACACAGAGTCCAAACAAGCAATAATAATAATAGGGAAGTGGGGAATATGGGGAAAGGAAGAGTACCCCTGGATACAATCCAGTTTAGAGCTCAAAGGCAGGTACTCGGGATGGGAAAGATTAAGGAAATAGGGAGAAAGAGAAGTACAGGAGAAGAATAAAAGAGGGGGGCCCAATCCTCTTGCGATATTAGGGAATTGGTATTATTTATGTTTTTTGTTTAATAGAGTCCAAGCGTAAAGAATATAAGGAACCCATCAAATGAAATATCCGGGAAAGCATAATGATAATATACTACAGTGATACCTCTGGATACGAAAGTTTCTGCTTACGAAAAATTCAGGGTACGAAAAGCGATACGAAGATTTTCATGCCCCAGTATACGAAAAAATTTTCAGGATACGAAGAGCTTACGAGATCCCAACTCGTCGCTGAGAGTAATTTTAAAATGCGCGCGCCGCCAGACTTTGAACTTGGGTAAACTCACTTACAGCCTTCCTCTCACCCATTGGTTATCTCCCTACTCAGATGCTTGCTGCCGCCATAAGATCCTGCTTTCCTATGCAGTAGTAAAGAAAACAGACTGTTTTCTTAGGGCTTGGAGGGGATAACTAGGCTATGACTACATTATTGAATAATCTCATGGTGGTTTCTGGAATGGATTAGGCTGTTTTTAACGGTTGGGTTAATTATTAAATGATAGAAATGGCTGCATTGCATGTTTATTACTACAGTTCAGCGTGTTTATGAAAGAAAAGGTGTCTTTTCGTAAGGCTTGGAACGGATTAGGCTATTTACATGTAAAACGCGACTCAGGATACGAAAAAATAAGCATACGAAACCGTATCCTGAACGGATTACTTTCGTATGCTGAGGCATCACTGTATATTATTTCTCCTCCTCTGGTTTTGATAAATCTTTTGTAGTTTATATAGGAGATATTTATTTTAATGTTGCTACTGTCCATGAAATATTTTATTTTTATTGCTTTCTTTTCCTCACTAGGCTATTTTCCTTGTTGGAGCCCCAGGGCTTATAGCATCCTGCTTTTCCAACTAAGGTTGCAGCTTAGCAAGTAATAATAATAATAATAATAATAATAATAATAATAATAATATGTAAACTTACCGAAATCAACGTATGATAGCCAAGAGTGAAGCAGCCGTTGATATCAATTCGTGACATTTCGTTTAGCCTTGAAGCGAGGAGCTGCGCCTGGTAAAGACGAAACATCAGTATCAACAGTAGTAACTACATCAGGAAGAGGGACAACAATAACAACAACACAATAATAATAATAATAATAATAATAATAATAATAATAATAATAATAGTAATAATAGTAATAATAAATATGATAATAATAATCATCACTCATCATCATCATCATCATCATCATCATCATAATAATAATAATGATAATAATAATAATAACAATCATGATCATTATCATCACCATCATCATCATCATCATCATCATCATAATAATAATAATAATAATAATAATAATAATGATATGGTGAGGTAAGTGACTGGTTTCAATAACAAAACAAATTTTGCTTTGGACAGAAAAATTATATTTTGCAAATATCTTTGGTCTTAGTTCTTACGTGAACTCTGTCTTCAAAGTTGGTTATAGAGGAAAGCCCAGACCGTAAGTCAAAGGATGATTGTTGCATCTGTGGAAGAAAAGGGAATGTTAGAAATGTGTTTGCTTGTTTATTGGTTTTCGTCATAGGAAAATTAGTTTTTATTTAGCGAAGATGCATTCGCCTTCCTCGTTGGTTTTGGGATAACCAGTCAAGAACGTAAGACTAATTATTATCACTGTTTTAAATGAATTATCATTACTAAAATTAGTCTTATGTTATAATCTTATACAAAGCATCTAATATATTGTTATCATCATCATCGTCATCATCATCTCCTCCTACGCTTATTGACGCAAAAGGGCCTCGGTTAGATTTCGCTAGTAGTCTCTATCTTGAGCTTTTAATTCAATACTTCTCAATTCATCATCTCCTACTTAGAGCTTCATAGTTCTCAGCCATATAGGCCTGGGTCTTCCAATTCTTCTAGTACCTTGTGGAGCCCAGGTGAACATTTTGTGAACTAATCTCTCTTGGGGAGTGCGAAGAGCATACCCAAACCATCTTTATCTATATTGTTATCATACATTTTATTGATTTATTATCATGCATATTAAGGTACTTTGCCTTTGAGTATATTCCTTATTCAAAAGAAGAAATGGGACCAAACAAATGGAATGATATAATTATTTAGAGGTTTATAAACATTCGATTAGATAAAACCTTCGAATTTAGTAGCTCTAAAATTCCATGAACTTTGATAAAAAGATTCTGTAAAACAGATAGAAGATTAAATATGTAAGTAATTATGTAACACAGAAAAATAAACAAATATCTAAAGATTAAAACCATATACGCCACAACACATTCCACTTTAGTAACAATGAAAAGTGCGATTTTTACATCTGATTTTCGTTCTTGCTTCCAAGTGTTAAAAGTTGCCACGATCATTATCTTTTGTGATTACATATAAATTCATAGATGAAAAAGGAAGGAATATTAAATATCTATGGACTACAGATATCTTTGATAAAAGATGGAGTGTCTTTTCCCTTATAATTAATAAGTGAAGATTATCTTTGTAATGAGGCCATCTGTAAAGGGATCTCATGAAGGCATCGATTGTGAAACTTTAGATAAATTTGTTTATTTTCAACGATTTCTAACATCTCCACCTATTATTTTTTTTTTTTGTAAGGCAACTAATTTCATAGGGGATATCTCAAAAATTAGATTTCCAAATATTCATAACCCGTACGCATGAAAAGTAAAAGATTTTCCTTCACACACACACACATATATATATATATATATATATATATATATATATATATATATATATATATATATATATATATATATATAAATATATATTAACCCAGCCACTGAGGGGGGCAAGCCAGCCTCAACTTGGTGGCGGTCCCAAGCCCGGGTAAATGGGGAGGGTTGGCGGCAGGAAAGGCATCCGTCCGGCCATGAACAATCAGCCAAAACCAATATGGCCAGTGGATATTGTGAGATTAGAATTAATGCTAGGGCATGTATATGCTGAAGTGTGGGACAGGGGTAAATGGAGAACGCTGGCCAAAAACATTGATCCCGCATAAATTGGGAAAAGATGCATACAAAGAAGAATATATATATATATATATATATATATATATATATATGTATATATATAATATAAACATATATATATATATATATATATATATATATATATATTACATACACACACACACACACACATATATATATATATATATATATATATATATATATATATATATATATATATATATATATATATATATATATATATAGTACATACACACGTATATATATATATATATATATATATATATATATATAGTACATACACACGTATATATATATATATATATATATATATATATATATATATATATATTATATATATATATGTATATATGTATATATAACAGTATATAGTATATAGTATATAGTATATAGTGTATAGTATCTAGTATATACTATATAGTATATAGTTGTGAAGAAGTATTAGTTACATATGTGGGCAATTGTACTTATACAGTAATTATGAAAGAGATATTTCTTATGTTAATGCATCTTTAGTATAGGAAGTGCTTGATTGCAAACAGTATAAGGACTTTAGTGTAAAGGAACGAAGGAAGGCTGATCCCTTCTCCTTGAATAGAATTTGATAAGAGAAACAAATGAAAGGCATCACTTCTAAATTTTACAACAAGTATTGGTATTAAAAAGAAAACCTCACTGTTATTCAACTTCAAATAAAAAAAAAAATTAGAAAAATTTTATACCTTTGTTAATATTTTTCTCTTTTACTCATAGCTGTTGGTAGGTATTGGTAATTTATCTATTTAATATGAATTGGTATTGGGTAGAACAACTATCTTTATACCTCAGGTGAGTTAGAAAGGATGACTTCTGGGGTCCTCGAGAAATTACATTTTGTCAAAAAATAACCTAAAAATATAAAACTGTCGGAATGATAAATCTATAAAATGCAAATATACAGACAAACAGGAATTTTTATTTGTGAATAAAGAATTAAACTGTTAAAAGACCGTAATTTTAATCGGAAATTCTCCGTAAAGATATGCTGTTCTCAGCCATATTTCAGTAAAATACAGACAACCGGAATTTTACCTTTCTTTGATATCATCTTTTACGGGTTGGTGACTGTAATATTGCCCCCTTTACGTCAATATATCGGTTTTCAAAACGGAAATTGCCTGGCAACATTCATTCCAGGAATTTTACCGTTTATTTAACGGCAAATTTTTAACCGTGTATTTAAGATATTTGCAAAATATCGTAACTTCTCTCACCTGATTGGTAAAGACTTGTCCGGTATGACAGGGGATGAACATGAAGCCAAAGAAAATCATAATCTTATAAGCGTATTCTATTTTGAAATTTGCAGTGAAAAACTTTTAGCAAGAAGTGATTGTAGTGATACTGCAACCAAAGATGCAGAGAGACACGAATGGGGAAAAGAAACCCACTACATTTCTCAACACGCAGTCCACCTGGAAAACAAGATATATGGATAGCATATTTATGGTTTTAATAATCAATGGCATACTATGCAGTATTGGAGCTTGTGATATTCTAATAATTTTAGTAAAATATAGACCTTTTATGAATTGTAAGATTAAATTTCCTTGGATTCTGAAAATCTAGTGTTCCTTTGATTTCTAACCTAAGCTTGTATATCTAGAACCATTAACTATAGTCGTTTTTTTTTTTAGCTAAGTTATTTAAAAGACCTTTGCACAAGCAGGCATGTTTGAAAGATCTACATTATAAGCAGAACGTATATTTCAACTGACTGAATACTATGGAAAAAGCTTATCATAGGAGAGGAATTCTTATACACTTTCAATAAAAAAGATAGTCACTGATTTCATTCTATCTTCCCTTAGATCATTTCACTAAGAATCTAATTCTGCTGAAATAGCCCAGTGCATTCCCTTCCCATTTCCAATGCAGATGCTTAAATGTTTCCATGGCAGATTATTGAGTGTCACTTCCACAGAATATCTAGGGTTATGTAGTGATCTCTAAGATTATTTTGTATCTAAACTGCAGATTAATTTGCAGCTGGCAGCAAATTATTTAGCACCACTCCATTAGAATATCGAATATCTTCTAAGTAGACTATTTTTCATCCCATAGCAAATTAGATACAAGAAAGATTGCAAAGTACAGGTAAACTCTGGTACTGAAGTGATATTGGCAAAGTCTAGAGAGAATAAGCATATCTGGGATTAAGGGACATAGAAAACGGGAACCGTGG
Organism: Palaemon carinicauda; assembly: GCF_036898095.1. Taxonomy (NCBI): domain Eukaryota; kingdom Metazoa; phylum Arthropoda; class Malacostraca; order Decapoda; family Palaemonidae; genus Palaemon; species Palaemon carinicauda. Next base: position 95,621,189 of record NC_090746.1, read on the forward strand.
GCTGCACCACCATAGATCAAAAGTCCAGTGTTTAAACTTGAACAAGTAGCTATTACCTTGCATACTGCTGCTTTTTACCTTAGATTAGCTTAAAACCTTTCCAACTTCCTTAAATTTGAAGTTAGTAAAACAGAAATTTCTTACATCTATCATTACCTTAAAAATGACCTTGATGCCATGCAAATTACCAAAAACTAAGGTAATTACAATATTATTGCCTTAAAAATTACCTTAAACCATGCAAATTACCTGAAACTAAGGTAAGTACCTTCAAAGTTTAAACCTTGGTTATGACACCCATGATGGCAAAGTACTGGGATTCACAGGTGATTCAAGTATCTTATCAATAATTTTTTACACATCCTACTATCTACCTTTCTTCACCTGTTATGTAACTCCTCTCTCCTGTTATTTGACCATTATATATGTATATGACTATGCATATATATATATATTTACAACAACAGCAACAACAACAACAACAACAATAACAACAAATGCCGCCATTTTTAGTCTATTGCATGGCAAAGGCCTCAGACATGTCAATTCATGCCTGGGGTTTGGCCAACATATATATATATATATATATATATATATATATATATACATACATAGTAATACCGCGAGATACGAGTGTCCCAATATACGATAAATTTGAGATATAAGGAAAGTTTTGAGCAAATTTTTGCCCCAAGATACAAGACAAATTTGAGATACGAGGTTACGAGACGGTTCCCTATGCGGCCGCTAGGTGGCCGATTGTTCGAGAGGATGCTCACGAGGACAGCATCGCTTGCTCTTTCCTGGTGTATCTCAGTCACGTAAAGTTATCTCCGAGCATCGGCCGTAGCGTTTGCATTTTTCACGTGTGTGTACAGTAAGCTAATTTCACTTAAGTTAAATTTAAAGTTTAAGTTACGTTATGTAGTTTTACAAAAGTGTAGCGTACCGAATGTGTTGCTGTCAAGTTTTCATCCTCCCCTTCTCTTCCCCTCGTCCTTCGCACACACCACCATAAGCCGCTAACGTCTGTTTCGAAGGTAAGAACTCCATAATAATGTCACATTTTATTGCAGATCATAACCAGTATATAGGTATTTGTTATTTTTTGAGCGTAGGTTGTGAATTAGAACAATTAAAAACATGTTTTTCCCCTGTAATATACTGATTTTAGGTGTTTTGTCAGAGGGTGGGATTGGATTAATTTTTTAGTTATTTTATATGGGAAAGATTGATTGGAGATACGAACGAATTGACATACAAGCTCGGGTCCCTGAATTCATTAAGCTCGTATCTCAAGGTATTAATCTCTCTCTCTCTCTCTCTCTCTCTCTCTCTCTCTCTCTCTCTCTCTCTCTCTCTCTATATATATATATATATATATATATATATATATATATACATGAAACCATTGACTCTCATATATAGGCGAATTTGTATTCCTTTAACAATAATTTTCTCTCACTTTGCTTCATCGTCTTCCAGCACTACAGTGATATAAGAACGTTTTATTCTGTTGATAGTATTGATTAGAGACGCTTTAACAAAAAGAAAAGACCGGTCTTTTTTCTGATTGAATTCTGATATGATACACATCATAATCCAAGTGTTTTCTCATCTCATAAAACACGTACTACATAGCTATTCCAGTTTATGATATTTTGATTTAAAGGTTTATGAGCATCAAATATCCCAAGGCAACTTAAATCTACACAGACAAGAGAAGGAAACTACTCACCAAGTGTACTTCTCTCTGCAGATCCAAAAGCTTTCTCGTGGACATGGATTTGTCGCTCCATCTTTTTTGAGCGATCGGTTGCTGGTCTGTGTGAGACGAGTGCCATGTGATGTCGTCAATTTTCTTTGAGATTCTTAAGGTTGCATACTTAGTGGAAGCTTGAAAGAGCATGAAGACTGCTGAAGAGGCCAATAGATATAAGATATTGATATAAATCACGATAATGGTATTAAAATCAACTGAGTAAAGAAAAAAAGGGAATAATATGTAAACTATCTGTATAAAATGAAAGATAAAAATCGGGTTTACAATCCATTTGGCTCTGAAGGCGAATGCGTATGTTTTGCCCGATATTCCCACGAGACTTTTGTAGAATTGGACCAAGTCCTTATTGTAAACAGTTAAAAGTATGTTGTTCACTGCGCACATGGAGACGAGAGCTACAGTGGAAACAAGCAAAGCAGTATCCCCTACATCTGTGGTGTTAATTTGAATTGTTAGCGTAATCGCTAGAGAGCAAACAGCAATAATAAGCAAGAGTTTATTTAAAATGTTCAATAAAAAATAGGGTATGGAGAACACAAGAGACCCATCTGGCTTCCAGGTGTAGTGAAAGACACCGAGAAAACGGAGGAAGAAGAGGAGAAAATAGACCATTTCAAGACATTCGGCTTCCATGTCGTTTTTCTGGAGAACCATAATCTTTTTAAACACAAACGATTGAGAAAATAGATTAAAATCTTTAGAATTGTGTGAAGAAATTCTTAGAAAAAAGTCTGCAATTACAATTCGGATTTTGACTCGGAATGAGTCACAGAAAGTCGTCCCCAAAAACACACTTTGGATTGTGGGATAAATCCTCTGTAAAAAATGTTTAAATAACAAATTTGAGACGCAAGGATTACCCGCCTCTGCTGACAGCTACCAAAACTATGGGCTTCTGGAAGGGCCAAAGTCTACCCCTCCCTTGAGGTCGATAGGGTTTCAATAAGTCTAATTTATATGCACATCATCAAGATGAAAGTGTGTTGAGTAATATCGACTCTTCGTTGAATTTCATTTGCATGAATAAATAAACTCAATCACCTGGTAAACAAACTTCCTCGTGGTATGGCGGTGACCGACACTGTTCAATATCTTCTTATTCCGGCCTTGTTCAGTCAATGTTTGAACTTCTATTTTATGTCCTTAGGTATTGATCAATTATCGTATATATGTATATACAGTATATACATACACATACACACAAAAAGATATTATATATATATATATATATATATATATATATATATATATATATATATATACAATATATATAAATACTGGTAAATACTCACACACACCTATGAATATATGTATATATATACATATATATATGTGTATATATATATATATATATATATATATATATATATAAATACCGGTAAATACTTACACAAATACATACATACATACATACATGTATATATATATATATATATATATATATATATATATATATATATATATATATACAAATACCGGGAAATACTTACACACACATATATATATATATGTAAAGTAAATTTCATAGATTTATATACAGATACACAGCGCTCTCTCTCTCTCTCTCTCTCTCTCTCTCTCTCTCTCTCTCTCTCTCTCTCTCTCTCTCTCTCTCTCTCTCGATATATATATATATATATATATATATATATATATATGATCCAAAGTTTTCTGAAAAATGATATATGGTAAATTAAATTGCAAGAGTGACTATTCTCTTATCATTAGGAACTTGGAATTTCCAAAACAATAAATATTCTAATCCTCCTTCTGGACGGGAGGAGTTAAGCAATATTCTTTAGTGTTTTTTCAAAACATTATTAGGAGTTTTTTTAAAAATTCTTAATGGTGTATGGAATTACTATATACGAAATCCAGTTTTATTTTGATATTTGAGGGGAGTTATGATATGTATGTTCCTTATTCTGGTTTTGTAATCAGTGCATGAGACTACTAATTAAAATGATGAAAATTATGATAGTTAATATATGATCAAATGTTATTTAAGATTATGAATGATAAAAAGGCAGATGAAAAGTTAGTATCCATGATGCATCGGTAGAAACAAAAAGAATTTTTTTTTTCGGAAACTTGGATTTACTTGTTCATAAAAAATGGAATGAATTGCTACAAAGAACTTCTTTTTGGTACTTGTAACATGGTGATATATACTGTGCGAATTTGTTCAGTACAAAAACCGTTCATTTTTGGAACCATATTCGATCGCAGGCTACCGCTCACATATTCTCTCGGCCGTAAATGGCTACCGCCAACTGGTAACCTCAACAGCACGTTAAGGGATCACCATAGGCCATATGGGCATATAGAGGCTGTGAATAGAATGTTTTGGTTACATTTGATTTATAGAATTCAGGGAGGTAGAGGGAGAACCGCTCCCTCAGTTTCTAATATTCAGTAAAAGTTAGAAGATGTTGGACAGCAAATAAGGTAGAAAAAAAAAGTGGGAACAGAATTAGAGAAGGCTGAAAAGTAGGTGCAGTTAGGAGGAGCTGAAAAACCAACCAAGAATGCTTTTTTTATTAGCATATTGTTCCTTACGAGGTGTATTACATTAAGACCTCATTCAGTATTAGTCAGAGGAGACTTTTACTGCTTCCTTCCAGCAGGTTACGTGTCCTCAGCACATACTCTATAGCAGTGTAGACAAACATGGCGCTTATTAGAATAAAGCAAATATATATAAAGGGCGTTTCTTTTTCTCGGCCCAGACATTAAGGTATAACGAATGCCTAGATGTTTGATAAAATAAATTTGATTGGGTACTGGAAGATGACGTTCTTCAATCTCTTGATTATAAATTCGACAGTGTTTTCTCTGCTTTAAGAAGAAAGACCTTAATTTTTGGTGTCAAAATTCAATTTAACAAAAAGAACAGCACTGGCGAAGATATCGAATCCATATATATTTCTATCAAATCAATTAAGGATCAAAAGGAAATAAGAATGGATATTGAATTTCTTGAATACGTGTATTTTTTCATACCTTTCTCTCCGTTCGCTTGGAGTATTCCTTTACAGCTTTAAGCTAATGGATTCCCCTTATTCTCCATACCTTTTAACATCGTTAACGTTGGCGAAGGGCCCTATATCTCTTGCCTTCTCATTATTCATTACGATCAACCTCCTTAGCTCACTCTTCTTGCCTCTTTACAACATGTACTCGGTGCAATTCTTTTTAGTGAGGCCTAATTGCACCGACTCGCAGAGGTGCTCTTCTAGCTCGGAAAAGTTTCCTAATAGCTGATTGGTCGGAAGTATTTTTGTCCGACCAAACAGCTATTGGGAAACATTTCCGAGCTAAAAGGGCACCCCTGCGAGTCGGTGTAATTCTGCCTCACTAAAAAGAATTGACTATAGGTACAATTTATATACGAATCGCCTTCTAATCTCTGGCCGAAGATGGGCTTTTACCTTTATTGCAAAGTTGGTTGTACAGCCTATCTTCATTTATTATTATTATTATTATAATTATTACTTGCTAAGATGAAACCCTAGTTGGAAAAGCAGGATACTATAAGCCCATGGGCTCCAACTGGGAAAATAGCTCAGTGAGGAAAGGAAAAAGGAAAATAGAATATTTTACGAAGAGTAACAACAATAAATATCTCCTATATAGACTATAAAAACTTTAACAAAACAAGAGGAAGAGAATAAGATAGGAGAGTGTGCTCGAGTGTACCCTCAAGCAAGAGAACTCTAACCTAGTACAGTGGAAGACCATGGTACAGAGGTTGTGGCACTACCCAAGACTAGAGAACAATGGTTTGATTTTGGAGCGTCCTTCTCCTAGAAGAGCTGCTTTTCATAGCTAAAGAGTTTCTTTTACCCCTACCAAGAAGAAAGTGGCAACTGATCTTAAGCATAGCATTGTCCAGTATTATGGCTAGTACTCTTCAACAACTAATCTGTAAATTCATGGTTTTACAAGAGGGAGACTTTTGATCTTTAATCACAAAACTTTTTCATAAGCTTTAGAGATAATACAGTCACTGAGGAATTCTGGCTGGCAAGGATCAAACAATTCCCGAGGCGGCACTCTTCAGATGTTCTTGAATACACGAAAAGTTGTTTGATATAGAATTCAGCAGATATTTAAAGGACGAAGTTACATACACGAGAAAATGAAAAAAAAGTATTATATATATTTATATATATATAATATATGGGTGCATTTATATATATATATATATATATATATATATATATATATATATATATATATATATATATATTTTTTTTTTTTTTTGGGCTCAAGCCATGGCGTCCTGATGGAAGGTTCCTTTTTGGTAGCTTCCTTGGGTATATCACTACTAAATATTCCCAGAGAATTTAACCACAGGTTATCACAGAATTCTAACTTCTGGAGCGAGTATCCTAAAGGTTTCCCTTTTAAGACATCGTATATCAACAGGGGACGCATGTATTAACGCGCCACATAGCTATCTACACCCCAAACAGAGTTAACACTTCGGTGTGTAGGGGCGGAGAATAGCTGGGAGCCGTTCCACAGCTAATCTCGTTCGTGGCTACTTTTGGTACTCGAGACGTAAACAAACCGGCGCCATTGCTAAATGACGTCACGTCCGTCGTCATGCTTCTGCTAGTAGCTTGCCTTACTTAGATGGATTTTCCCTACGCTCTTTTCATCAACCTGCATCTTCGTCATGTCGCTACCTTCGGCCTCGCCTTCTTCTGGAAAGTTGAGTACAAGGTTCCGGTATTGTTTAATTAAGCTCTGACTGTAAAGTAAATTTTAATTTTCGAGATATTTGATGTTTTGTGGCAGAGCTGTGCCTCGACCGGACCCGCCATTTTATGGCGTCGCTGTTGTTTGCATGCCTTATTTAGTTAGCCTCAACAGCGTTTTTTCCGGCCTCTTTAACTAATCGATACTATTAGTTATTTAGTCTTCATAGCTAGGAACTTTTATATCGTGTTTTGACACTTTTTTATCGGTCATCGACTGACCCCATACCAGTTGGCTACTATAGCCCCCAGGCCAGAGCGCCTATATCAGTGTTCATGCATGATATTTATAAGTGATCCTAGGTTAATTATAAAGATAGTGGCATTATTTTACAATACTTTTGACTGTGATGCAAGTGTTTTCGCCTTCAGGGACCATATAAGGGACAGGTTAGATAGTGAGTCTTTCTAACCTAACCTACACGTAGGACCCCTATATGCTTCCTTCATCCCCTGCCTTAGGGCATCCCCTCTGCATAACCTTGCTCCCCCTACCACGTAAGGGGTTCAAGCTCTTGTCAGAGTATTATATCGCTTCTCTGTCCTCCCTAAGGGAATGATTCCCCCTTAGGGTTGCGTCCGAGAATGAGGAACGACTAGTCCTTCCTCTATTGCTGGGGTTAGGTCTCCGACCATCCCTGCAATAGCGATACGTCTTCCATCCTTCCTAGTTCAGGATGTAACATCCCTGCTCTAGGTTAGGTTTTGGAGAGGTTTGTTGTGTACCTTGCTGAAACGATACCCATGCATCGTTTTCAGACAAGCTGCCTTACCTTAGGGTAGGGAGTGTCCTCCCTTCCTCGGTGGCTGCTCTGGTACAGAGCCTCCTCCACAGAAGACCCTTCTCTTCCCCCCTCCCCACCTATCCCTTGTATGGCCTAGCCTATACTTAGGTTAGTCTATACACATCTGTCCCCTGTCCTACAACTCCTCCTTAGGGTGGAGTGTTAGGGCTACCTTGAGCTCCTATGTGCAGTCCGCTCTGGTACATATACCCTTCATAGTGTCCTATGGGGTTAGCCACTGGATGCGTTCTGTCTGCAGGGGTCCCCCCCCTCTTGGGTGTTCCCTAGCCTTCCCTTGGGCTACCTTAGCTCCCGGTCCTCTGCGGCCCCTGCTTCTGGGTGATAGGGCTAGTCTCTATCATGGGTACACCCTCTCAGGTGGGATGTCTTGGGGTCCGTGGCCGGACCCCCTACATCCCTCTTTCTGTCTCTTTCACTATCTGGGTGCCGGTCCCTTGCCGCCTCCACTGTCGGCGATACCCACCTCCTACCTTGGTGACTTATTCCTTACCTCTGGGCCGCCAGTCCTCCGTGTGCCAGGGGACTGCTGCCTACGTCTTCCTTAATGCCAGAAACTCTGCTGGAGCGGCCTCCGGCGTTCCGGCGGTCTGCCGGAACCTTCCGGAGGCGTCAAGACGACTTGCACCCCCTTCTACTAGCTATCATCTGATATTGATAGCCCTTCACTGCAACCAGATGACTTGTTTACGTAAATGGATTGGTATTTTATTACCGTTCTATTAGTAATCATGCTGTCTTCTTGCATATCACAGATTTCCAGCATGCTGTGTGTATCTTAGCACGGCTGGTTGCCGGAAACCGTTATCCTATGGGATCTTCTAGTCCCCAATTCTGGAACTGAGTGGCCTCAGTCCTAGCCTTATATCCTTGACAATTTCCAATAGAATTCCCACTGCCCTACTGGCATTCTATGTTGAATTCTATCCTGTGCCTTCGGTCACTTCGGATTGTCCATGGATGAAGGTTACGGTAACCAGCCGGGCGAGATACACGGAGTATGTACCTATCCTCTCTCAGCCCATCCTCTGTGCATCACACCTTTTGTCAAGTTAAAATTAATGATTAATATTTAACTTTAGTTTTAGAGTCATTCTTATGACCCCCCCATACTCATATTATCTTTCTTTTACAGGAGGAGCAGATGAAGTGTGACCACGGCTTCTGTGCAGTGAAGCGCCCGCACTTCTACGGGCATACGGCGTGTAGGACCCACGCCCCTTGTGCCAACAAGAAAGGGGATCTGAAGTTCTGGGACCCGCAGAACTGTATGGTCTGCCAGGATCGCCTGGTCGGTGCCTTTCATAACCCTCCCTCAGCGGAGATCAGGGACGCTTCTCGGGATAAGCTACGCAAGTGGGTGCGTGGCTTCCAGAAGAACGCCACTGGACCATACCTGGCCACTGAAGAGATGAGGTCCTTATTGTTCCCAAAGGCCTCCCCTGATTCTGTGGTACCCAAAGACCAGATCCCCACCGTCCAGATCACGGTGGAACCCGACGTAGTCATGGCCCAGTCCATGCACGAGTGTCGCCTGGATTCCGAGAACGATGAACACATGTCGGATATTTCCGAGGACACGGAGAAGACCCTCATGGCCCAAGGCGCGGAAGATGAAGAGGACCAGGTGGAATACACCGAGTCGGAGCAGGAGGTCGCTCCGCCTTCCATCACCGCCCCTACTCCTACACCGACGGAAGTGTCTCTCCCGTCTACCTCCGCTATCCCGGAACCCATCCCATCCGCCCAAGAGATGTTCCGGATGATTAAAGCCCTTATGGAGGAGAAACTTCAAGTGACTCATGAGTTCATCAGGTCCATGGGAGGGTCCAAAGAACCGAAGAAGATCTCGGTTAAGGACCTCCCTGCATGCTCACATGCCAACCCTTGGAGGTATGCCGAGCATATGGTTATCGCGACCGGCAGGATCTTTATCAGCGATAAGATCGGCACGGTCCCCCTGGAAGAAGTGGAGTTCTTCCCGAACTTTGAGGCTTACCCGGACTGTTACATCCGGCTTTGTTCTGAACCTGCCTCTAAAGAAGAGACCGAACCCAAGGAGGTGATAGTGTTCGATCTCTCGAAGGCTCAGGCTATGCTAGCCACCGCATTTAAAAGTAGAGGTTTTACCTGCTCTAAGCTTCCGGCCCTGAGCAAGAAGCACCCTACTTACGTCGCACCCGACGATGCAGTCCTTCCCTTCAAAGGAAAAGGCCTTCGCTGCGTGCCACAAGGCTGTGGAAGAAGGAAAACCCTGCCCTGCACTGGAGGAGTGCAGACCCTTCTCCATGGTAACTCCCCCCGACGCTCGACACTGGAAGGATATCCAGCATACCTTCGTGGTGGGAAAGTTAGATCCTGACGTAGCCGGACGTCAGTTTAACCCTGGATAGGTACGCTCCTCGGACACCCCTTTAAGGGTATACTCGGACGCGAACGACCCCGACGCCAAAAAAAATTCTTGAAAAATCAGTTTTTGCAGTAACCTCCTTTTTTCTTTTGCCAAAAAAAAATTCAATGAATGCTTAAAACAACTGTAAAGATAAATACTACTCATCTGCAGAAAAACTATTTATTATAAATATTTTAAAAAATTAAGTAGAAAAAAAGACCTGACATAAAAATTCATAAAAAAAAGTTTATACATATATACACAAATCCTTTTAGGAATTGATTCTTGAATGTTTAGGACACATCTTGATGTATTTTGGATGAAGTCAGACCCATGGAGGTGAAGATCTGAAATGAGAAAAAAAGGGTAACTTTTTTTGGCCAAAATAATTTGTCCAAATTTCATGAATTTTTTTGGGTACCCAAATGAAATAGAAAGTGGCTAATTTTTTTAGGGAATAAACATATGTTATCCTAAAATAGAAATATGTAAAAAAATCTTCATTATTTTGTAAATTACATTTATATCAGGGGCCATATCTAAAGGTAATTTTTTGAGTACTTAGAAATTTCGTAAAAAAATACATATATTTAATATATAATATGATATTTATGCAGGTAAAAATATACCAAAATATCACAAATTCTATAGGGAACAAGAATATATATAGATAGGGCAACTTACGCTTCGGATATGTCCACAAAATGGCCGCCAACCACACTGACTCAGACTCCCTAATCTGCCACTTGAAATGTAGGAAGGGTATGTCAATTTCAAGGTGTTATTTACTAATCTAATTATTATTGGATATGCATAAAAATTGTATGGTGGGTTGCCGGATAATTGTCGATTATTTTACGACTATAAAATTAAAATTCTGACCCAAAAAAATTTTTTTGAAGGGAAATAAAATCGAAAAAAAAAATGTAAAACAATATAATATTTTAGCTAAAAAAATTTGATGATATTCAATCAAAAAAGAAGTAAACAAAATTTTCCGACAAATAAACATCTAGAGGAATCATTACTCTGTGATAGTTCCTTAGTATGTAGTAATTTTGAAAGAATTGGGAAAAAACGAAAAAATGGCAATCACCGGAAAATCGAACACATCCCTATATATACGCCATATCTGGCTAAAAAAAAGATAGGCATGGGTAGCCAGATCATCTAGAAACACTTTCCAACACTATAAAATTATAAGTTTTGCGACACTACTTGCCAATTCCTTACGGTAACATGACTAAGCAAAAAAATGCAAAACAAATAAAAAGGGGCACTCGCGGAAAAATGGCTAACATTCTAATATACGGCATTTCAGAAAAAAAAAAAATTCAGCCACGTGCTAGGCAAACCATCAAGGCACATTTTCCGACAAATAAACATCTAAATGAATCATTACTCTGTGATAGTTCCTTAGTACGTAGTAATTTTGAAAGAAATGGGAAAAAACGAAAAAATGGCAATCACAGGAAAATCGAACACATACCTATATATACGCCATATCTGGCTAAAAAAAAAGATAGGCATGGGTAGCCAGATCATCTAGAAACACTTTCCAACACTATAAAATTATAAGTTTTGCGACACTACTTGCTAATTCCTTACGGTAACACGACTAAGCAAAAAAATGCAAAACAAATAAAAAGGGGCACTCGTGGAAAAATGGCCATTCTAATATACGGCATTTCAGAAGAAAAAAATTTCAGCCACGTGCTAGGCAAACCATCAAGGCACATTTTCCGACAAATAAACATATAAATGAATCATTACTCTGTGATAGTTCCTTAGTATGTAGTAATTTTGAAAGAAATGGGAAAAAACGAAAAAATGGCAATCACAGGAAAATCGAACACATACTTATATATACGCCATATCTGGCTAAAAAAAAAATAGGCATGGGTAGCCAGATAATCTAGAAACACTTTCCAACACTATAAAAATATAAGTTTTGCGACACTACTTGCCAATTCCTTACGGTAACATGACTAAGCAAAAAAATGCAAAACAAATAAAAAGGGGCACTCGCGGAAAAATGGCTAACATTCTAATATACGGCATTTCAGAAAAAAAAATTTCAGCCACGTGCTAGGCAAACCATCAAGGCACATTTTCCGACAAATAAACATATAAATGAATCATTACTCTGTGATAGTTCCTTAGTACGTAGTAATTTTGAAAGAAATGGGAAAAAACGAAAAAATGGCAATCACAGGAAAATCGAACACATACTTATATATACGCCATATCTGGCTAAAAAAAAAATAGGCATGGGTAGCCAGATCATCTAGAAACACTTTCCAACACTATAAAAATATAAGTTTTGCGACACTACTTGCCAATTCCTTACGGTAACATGACTAAGCAAAAAAATGCAAAACAAATAAAAAGGGGCACTCGCGGAAAAATGCCCAACATTCTAATATACGGCATCTCAGATAAAAAAAAGACATGCACGTGTTAGCCCAACCATCAAGGCACACTTTCTAACACATAAACATGAAAAAAAAAATCAATAATATACGGCAATTCCTTACTACGTAGTAAATTTTTACAAATATTGAAAAAAAAACAGAAATTGGCAACCGCAGTTAAATACCCAATATACCAATAACTACGTCGTATCTGACAAAAACAAAATCACGCATGGGTAGCCAGATCATCTAGACACACTTTCCAACACTAAAAAAGCAAAAGTTTTACGACACTATTTGGCAATATCTTACGGAAAAATGACTTGGCAAAAAAATGAAAAAAAAATGAAAAAGGGGCACTCGCGGTAAAATGCCCGACATTCTAATATACGGCATCTCAGATAAAAAAAAAGACATGCACGTGTTAGCCCAACCATCAAGGCACACTTTCTAACACGTAAACATGAAACAAAAATGAATAATATACGGCAATTCCTTACTACGTAGTAATTTTTACAAATATTGAAAAAAAACAGAAATTGGTAACCGCAGTTAAATACCCAATATACCAATAACTACGTCGTATCTGACAAAAACAAAGTCACGCATGGGTAGCCAGATCATCTAGACACACTTTCCAACATTAAACAAGCAAAAGTTTTACGACACTATTTGGCAATATCTTACGGAAAAATGACTTGGCAAAAAAATGAAAATAAATGAAAAAGGGGCAATCGCAGTAAAATGGTCCTCGTGGTGATGAACGACATTTTAACTAAAAAAAAATCATGCACATGGTAGCCAAACAATCCACCAAGACTTTTCACAACTGATAACCTATACAAGTTGCACCATTCTACGACAATTTCATAATACGTAATAACTTTGATAATTATGCAAATTACCTTAGAAGGGTAAACTCGGTCGCGCTCGACCCTGACGCGTCTCAGAAATCGGGGAAGGAGTACAGCTACAGCAATGCACATCTGGACACTACTAGAGCGTGTAGGGGAGACACCTCCTGCAGGTCGATCACCCACAAATTCAGTCACGGGGGCGAGTCACGTGAGAAAAACCTGTTTTTTTTTGACGCTCGGGGTCGCGAACGACACACCGTACCTATCCAGGGTTAACGAGGACCTCCCGAAACTCAACGACCATCTCCTTCGTCGGGGACAAGATACGAAGGAAAGGCTCGCAGCATCCATGTCCCTCCAGGTACAACTTGATGTCATGGCTGGTGACACCAGAGCCCCCGACCACTACATGGTACTCGCTAAATCGCACATGGCGACTCTGGTGAAGGACTTGTACCACTTCATGAAGGCTCGGAGAGCCTGTCGAGAATTCGTGTTCTCAAGTGCCACTGTGAAACACGAACCCCGGAGGCTGATTTCCTCCAACATCTGGGGTAAACACCTCTTCCCCTCCGATCTTGTGAAAGAGATCACTGACTAGGCTGCCACTGAGAATACGAACCTTCTCAACAAGTGGGGCATGTCAAAAAAGAGGAAATCCTCTCAGGACGATGGTCCTCAACCTAAGAGGAAATCCTCCAAGCAAAACCCCCAGCAACGTCAACAGCGACGACAGTTTCCGGGACCCGCTACTCCCCAAGTGGCTGCTCAGCCACAACAGACCATTCAGTTGGTCACCCAACCGGTTTTGTCCCAGTCACCGGTTTTCACCCCTGCCTTTGAGCAACGGACAACTACCTTTCGTCCCAAAGGTAGAGGCTCAAACAGGGGTGCAAGCAGAGATGCATCTCGCCGCCCCTCCAGAGGCAGAGGAGGAAAGGGAGCTAGCGGCCGAGGCAGTAAGCCCTCGGGACACCAGAAGCAATGAAGTGCTTCCGGTGGGAGGAAGACTCCGCCAATTCCAGGATCGTTGGACCTTCAATCCCTGGGCACACAGCATCGTCAAGAAAGGTCTAGGCTGGAGTTGGACTCAACCACCCCCAACCTTCCAGCAATTCTTCCAACAATCAACCCCCTTCTGGAAGAATATGTCCTAGATCTCTTGAACAAGAAGGTGATAAGGAGGGTAAAGTCCACCAGGTTCCAAGGGAGACTGTTTTGCGTCCCCAAGAAAGACTCCGACAAACTCAGAGTCATTCTGGACTTATCCCCCCTCAACAAGTTTATAGCGAACGACAAGTTCAAGATGCTGACTCTTCAACAGATAAGGACCCTTCTGCCTCGAGGTTCTTACACGGTCTCCATAGACCTGGCGGATGCCTACTGGCACGTTCCAATGAACCATCACGCTTCCTCCTACCTAGGATTTCGACTCCAAAGGAAAAGCTACGCCTTCAGGGCCATGCCCTTCGGCCTCAACGTGGCCCCTCGGATCTTCACAAAGCTGGCGGACGCCATAGTACAACAGCTCCGCCTCCGAGACGTCCAGGTGATGGCCTACCTCGACGATTGGCTAGTTTGGGCTCCATCGCCCGAGGATTGTTTAAAATCCTGCAGCAAAGTCACCCAGTACCTAGAACACCTGGGATTCAAGATAAACATGAAGAAATCTCGCCTCTCTCCAGCTCAGAAGTTCCAATGGTTAGGAATCCAGTGGAACCTTCAGTCACACCGCCTTTCCATCCCCCAAAAGAAAAGGAAGGAAATAGCAGGGTCTGTCAAGCGACTACTGAAATCCAAGCGGATCTCAAGACGCCAGCAGGAACGAGTTCTAGGCTCTCTACAGTTCGCCTCAGTGACAAACCCGGTGCTTCGTGCACAGCTAAAGGAGACCTCAAGAGACGGTTCCCAAACAGACTTCGACTTCTCCTCAAGCCGTGGTCGGAAGCAAAGGCCCTGAAAAGGTCCATCCCTCTTCAACACCCACCTCCATCACTCAACATCCACACGGACGCTTCACTGGAGGGTTGGGGAGGTCGCTCCCACCAAAAACAGGCTCATGGCACGTGGTCTCCACTATTCAAGACGTTTCACATCAACATCTTGGAGGCCATGGCGGTCCTTCTAACACTGAAGAAACTCTCCCCGTCTCCCTCGATCCATATTCGTCTAACCCTAGACAACTCGGTGGTAGTTCGATGTCTCAATCGCCAAGGCTCAAGATCGCCCCAGATAAATCAGGTGCTTCTAACAATCTTCCCTCTGGCAGAGAGGAAGAAGTGGCACCTATCTGCACTTCACCTACAAGAATTCCGCAACGTGACGGCGGACGCTCTATCTCGGACAAGCCCGATAGAGTCGGAATGGTCTCTAGACGCAAGATCATTCTCCTTCATCTCCCACCAAGTCCCGGAACTTCAGATCGATCTCTTCCCAATGAGCGACAACAATCAGCTTCCTCGTTATGTGGCCCCGTACGAGGACCCTAAGGCAGAGGCGGTGGACGCCATGTCCCTGGATTGGAACAGATGGTCCAAGATCTACCTATTCCCTCCCACCAACCTTCTGCTGAAAGTCCTCTCCAAGCTGAGAACCTTCAAAGGGACAGCGGCCCTAGTGGCTCCCAAGTGGCCCCGGAGCAACTGGTACCCCCTGGTCCTGGAGCTGCAGCCCACGCTGATCCCTCTCCCGGGCCCAGTTCTCTCCCAGCAAGTACAGAAGTCGACTGTCTTCGCTTCATCATCGAAAATCAAGGACCTTCATCTCATGATTTTCTCTCCCTAGCCGCGAAGAAGAGGTTTGGGATCTCGAAGAAAAGTCTAGACTTCCTCGAGGAATACAAGACCGAATCCACAAGACGGCAATACGAATCATCTTGGAGAAAATGGGTCTCATTCGTCAAGGCAAAAAATCCTATGGAAATCACCATTGATTTTTGCATGTCCTTCTTTATTCACCTTCATGGACAGGGCTTAGCAGCCAATACGATTTCTACTTGCAAATCGGCCTTGACTAGACCACTGTTGTATGCCTTCCAAATTGATCTGTCCAGCGACATCTTCAATAAACTGCCGAAAGCATGCGCTCGTCTACGCCCAGCACCCCCACCGAAACCGATCTCCTGGTCATTGGACAAGGTGCTCCATTTCGCCTCCAACTTGGATAATGATTCATGCCCTCTCAAGGATCTGACTCAGAAAGTTATATTTCTCTTTGCTCTTGCTTCAGGAGCCCGAGTCAGCGAAATAGTGGCATTATCAAGAGAAGAGGGTCATATCCTGTTTACTGATTCAGGAGACCTTACCCTCTCCCCGGATCCGACGTTTCTCGCCAAAAACGAATTACCCACCAAAAGATGGGGCCCTTGGAGAATATGCCCCCTGAAGGAAGATGCCTCTCTATGCCCAGTAGAGAGCCTCAAGGTCTATCTTCGCAGAACTTCGGACTTTGGTGGAGGCCAACTCTTCAAAGGAGAAACATCGGGTAGTGACCTGTCACTGAAACAACTAAGAGCGAAAATCACCTACTTCAATCGCAGAGCGGATCCTGACAGTACACCCGCCGGTCACGATCCTAGAAAAGTTGCATCGTCTCTGAATTTCTTTCAGAGTATGGACTTCGAAAGCCTTAAAAGCTTCACAGGCTGGAAGTCCTCGCGTGTTTTCTTCAAATATTATGCGAAACAAGTGCACGAAGTCAAACATTTTGTGGTAGCCGCAGGTAGTGTTATGAAACCTGCACCTAACTCTGCATAGAACAGCGAGTTACTTGGGACTCTAACTCTTCGGGTGCCTATGTTGACCCTCGAGCGATACGTAGTGATGTCGAAAACACTTAGTGCTTTCTTATAACTGTTCTTATCCCAGGTGAAATGTCATAGTCATCACACGAGTGCCGCATGCCTAGAGCATGATGTGTTTTGATTAAAGACTGACGTTCCTCGAGAACGAGTGCCTACTAATAAATTTGAAATTCCCTTTCAGATTCAGGAGCAAGTCTTTATTACTATGTACATTATAATTTGTTGTAAATTAACTTTACATATTATTGCAATTCATTTAAAATTTCTGCAATTGTGAAATGAAATTCTTATTTTATTACTTGTGCGTCTCAATCCGCTCCTACTTATACTATGAAATACATGTCTGTCATAGTTTTATTATCCCCTTCCTTATGGTTAATGAAGATACTAAGGTCTCAACCCTTATTATATATTCACCCTTGCAATGTAATATTCCAATACGAATACTTACTCTTTATACCTTAGAGACGAGACTATTCTCCTCTACATACAGTGTCCAACCACCACTCGTCTGCCTTCGAGAATGTTCCTATACGAATGCCAACCATTCAGTCTTGTCTCCAAGTTCTTCAGGTTCTTCTAGCAGGGTGAATAGCCCTTCGATAACCACTTTGATCTCGGCATGGCCCGTGGGAACTTCACTGCCAAGGGGGCAGGAAGGTTTCTTCCCTACGGTTCTTTTATTAAGATTACTATGCTACTTTGTTCAAAGCCTTTGGCACTTACCCAATAGGGGAAAATCTACCACGATATATTGATTCTCTGGTATTCTTCCATCAGGACGCCATGGGTTGAGCCCAAAAAACGGATTTTGAGCGAAGCGAAAAATCTATTTTTGGGTGAGATAGCCATGGCGTCCTGATGGACCCTCCCTGCTACTTCGTCCAGTTTTTAGGTCCCACCGTGCTCTGCTGTATCATGGCGATCGGCAAGCAACTGGCTTCAGGATGACGACGGACGTGACGTCATTTAGCAATGGCGCCCGTTTGTTTACGTCTCAAGTACCAAAAGTAGCCACGAACGAGATTAGCTGTGGAACGGCTCCCAGCTATTCTCCGCCCCTACACACCGAAGTGTTAACTCTGTTTGGGGTGTAGATAGCTATGTGGCGCGTTAATACATGCGTCCCCTGTTGATATACGATGTCTTAAAAGGGAAACCTTTAGGATACTCGCTCCAGAAGTTAGAATTCTGTGATAACCTGTGGTTAAATTCTCTGGGAATATTCAGTAGTGATATACCCAAGGAAGCTACCAAAAAGGAACCTTCCATCAGGACGCCATGGCTATCTCACCCAAAAATAGATTTTTCGCTTCGCTCAAAATCCGTTATATATATATATATATATATATATATATATATATATATATATATATATATATATATGTATATATATATATATATATAATATAATATATGGGTGCATATATATATATATATATATATATATATATATATATATATATAATATATTATGTGTATGTATATATATACATACACATAATATATTATATATCATATATATATATATATATATATAAAATATGATATATATAAATTGTAAATAAAAATCTTATTTTAGTTGTTGCCGATGGCTATGGTATTAGTTTTAATATATTCTTGGTATCAAATATGCCCCCCTACGTCTTTAAAACAGGGATGGTTACTTTAAAAAAAAGTTTGTAGTCAGAAATAAAAAGATTATTTATTTAAAAAAGAGAACACTAAGTTTTATATACTTATCTTTATTTATACTGTTGTGTTAGTATAGATTCCTTACATTTAACAGGAGAGACTAAAGATTAAAATCGTCTACTTTAGAGTGTAGAATCTATATCTTTAAAACAAAAGTTTTTGACAAATACTTTCCTAAGTCAAAAGACAATTTAAATGTTAAAGAATGATTTAAGGTCTCCTGGAACTTTATGATAGGAAACTGTGTAGACTACAAGCATCATTGATTGCTCGATCATTTTCGTTTTCTTTTGTTCTTCAAAGATGTTATCATGTGTTCAATTTTGCGAAACTTTGCCAATAATTGTGGATAAATCATGGAATTTTGACAACTATGATCATATAATAAGGCACACTTTATAGAGGATTGATGTCTATAATTGGGCTTATGGTTAGCTAACAATGTATTTGCTGCAGAAAGGAGTATATTTTGGTTAAGTTTGGGGTTTCTAATTCTATGGATGAGTTCCAATTCTTTATTTTCAGAATATTGGAATCAGCTCTATAGATTTTCGTAATGCACAATATCTGTATTTTACATAAAATGACCGCAACTTAGAGCCTAAAAATCAGAAGGATAATAGTACTATTGGAATTATGATTTTTTGATGCATTAATAAAAAAAAAACTACCATGAAAGTATGTTTTTAGTAATCACACACTTCAAATTTGAATAGAATCTGAGTGTTTCTACTTCTTGTTAAAAGATGGCAGTGTGAATTATTCTATCCAATTGGAAAAATGTGATAGATTGATACTTATGAAGAAATGTGTGTGACAGGTATAGATTATATTTAGTTCAATTAAGTAGGCTATTTTTGGGGCATTTCTAAACAAAAAAAATGTAATGGAAGGTTCCAGAATGCAAGGATTAAAGAGTTCTACCCATTGTTTCTTTTTATGACCAATAGATGGCCTTAGCAGCAGAATACCAAATTGTTAATTATCCCCATCATCCACTCATTATGATTTTCATTACTTTATTTTCTGTTGCTACTTGGGTATAAAATTGCTATAAAACAGAAGCACGTGAACCTGATGTTCCTTGTTGTCTGGCCACAACTGAATTCATAGGAAATTACAAATTTCACAATAAAAATCACAAATATTTCCTCAGCAAACAATCGTTAATTCAATTACATTTGGGGGTCGGTGTGGGGGTCGCTAGAGATGCCAAATGTACTCAAAGCGGTGAGACAATCAAGTAATTGCACAGTTATTTCATCTAATTTTCAATTACCTTTCAATGAAACTAAATTATAATTGATATGTTTCATGGTATGACATGTATTGTTAGTAAAACCTACGTTGAATAACAATATTGTTACATCAAGAAAGGCATAATAACTCCCTCCTTCCGTTACGTCATAACGAGTTTTACTTTACTGCCAACAGATGGCATCAGAGGTACCTTATGCCAACAAATATAGTCAATTATTTGACGAACACGTGTGTTATAAAAGTGTGGTAGGAAGGTAGAGGCTAGGAAGGTAGAGGCTAGAGAATTGTCCAACGATCGCTTCCTTATTAGAAATGGATATATTTATCATAAATTAAAGTGAAATTTTCATATGCTATCGGAAGCAACTTGAGTTTACTTAAAAATATGTTTAGTATTTTCTATCCTTATCAGAACACATGGATGGTGGATAATTTCCCTGTACGAATGACCAATGTAAAAATC